>NC_069707.1:7903712-8206742 GCF_023699985.2 Odocoileus virginianus
AGACAGCGTGAGCGTCAAGGTGAAGAGTGTTCTGACTTTGACCGGCAGTGACCGAGGGGGCCGTGGTCGGGAGGGTAAGCGGGGAGACAAGGGTCTAGGCTGGGCCAAGTAGCGGGAACCTTGAGACCTCAAGGCCCCTTTGCTGGGTGCCGTGAGAGGCTGTCACACGACTGCCTTCCCCAGCTTGGCCTCCTCTGTCCCCATGGTGTCTGCAGGCTTCTGGCAGGGCCCCTGCCGTCTGTCTAGGTTGCCTTTCTCTTGGAGAGGAGGTGCCCCGAACCCTCAGAGGGTTCCTAATCCAGCCTGAGAGAAGCCTCGTCACCCTGGCCTCACGGCTCCCCCTCCTTGCCCATCACCTCCCCACCACACTCAGCCCTGCCCTCCTCCTCTTCCAGGAAGCCCTCCAGGGAGGCCTCGCTGTGTGCAAGGAGGTGCGTGCAGGAGTCACGAAGGGCTGGAAGTTCTGTGAAGCTCTGTCTGCCCACATCCACAGACTTCACACTCCTCCTTTCCATCCTGCTGCTCCCACTCTGGGAGGCCTGGCCTGCGGCATTTGGAGATGGGGTCATGGTCAACGAGGGCGTTGTGGGCACTGGGCTCCGCTGCCGAACCAGACGCAGGAGGGCAGAGCAGGAGCTCAGGCTGGCTCGGCTATTCCAGGAGAGTCTGCCTTCCTGGAGGAAAAAGCATCACTCAAAGGCATCTGGCAGCCCTGAAAGTCTTCAGGATGCCCTGCTCTGCCTGGCAACATGGGCTCGGCACCTTCTGTTCCAGCCTGTGGCCAGGAAGGCCTCCAAAGAGAGGGCAGTTTCAGAAACGCACGCTCCGAGGCTGCCTTGGTGGCACTTTCCAAAGCGAAGGCTGAGCCCCGGGGGTGGGGTGGTGGGGTGATGGTTGGCGAAGGTGGGGAGCTTGGGGGGCTGGGGGGCGGGGCAGACCACCGAGGACTCTGCACCTCACCACGTTGCGTTGCTCCGTCCCCTGGGCCACCCAGGAGGTGAGCAGGTGGGCTCTGTCACTGGGAGACGTCACTGGGAGGGATGGGGTGCAGGTGGAGGGAAGCGTTTGCTTTACTTGCGGGCTTGGCGTCTCCTTCCCAGACGTCAGAGCTGACTGGCGGTATGGGGCTCATGGAGCCTACGTGCTGGCGCCGTGGGAGATTTAATCAGCTTGGTAACCTCTTCCCCAAGGAGGAATTGGGCCTGAGATTCTCCAGCAGGAAGGGGAACCCCAGGTCTCCCAGGGTGTCTCTGTCCCCGCATCTCAGACAGGCACCCAGCATCAGTGTCCCGGGTCCCCAGAGCCGGACCCTCTGCGGTGTTCTATGAATTAACGGGGGCGCGGCTGCGGACCATTGGCCTCATGGGCGATGCAGGGGTCCCTTTGGAGGCTTCGCTGCTTTAAGCCAGGAGTCACGTCCGGAGCAACCAGGAATGAGCTCAGCAAAGGTTCATCCTTAGGAAGGAGTGAATGAAGGTGAACCCGCTGGCTTAGTGAGAACAGCCCGACAGCCACCCTCAACCCCCAACCCGGCCCGGGCCCCGCGGGTGGGCGGTACCGTCCACACTCGTGCGTGTTTCTCAAGTGCCCCGCGGTCCAGTCCCAGCCCATTCCACAGTGGGCACTAGAGGCTTCAGCAGGACCGTCCAGGCCAGGTAACCTGATGCCCGGAGCACTCGGGGCAGCAGCCATGTATCAGGCTGGCATCGCCTGCCCCTTTTGCTGGGGAGAGGAGTGCAGACACCTCAGACTGTCCGGGATGATAGGAGGTGCCTCCTGAGTCCGCGGGGAGCCAGACGCGCACACACCTTCCTTCCACCATCCGGAGCGCCTCGGAAAGCCCAGCAGACTGGGTGGCCCTGTACGTCCGCAGCTCCCACGCCAGGTGGTCTGTGCGCCGCCTGGACCCGCTTGAACCCGAGCTGCGCGGCTGCTGCTGTGAGCAGGTGAGGCACCCCGTTCTGCACCGTTGGAGGGATGGGTGGTAGGCAGTAATCCGTGTAACCTAGTGGAAGAGCATCCAGAAAGTCGGCTTGGAAACCTTTCTCACGTTGCTTTCACGGTGTCTGAAGCCCTCTCGGGGCACATGCCTTGCCTTCACATCTTTCTTTTAAAGGAGTGGGGGTTCCTGGCTCTTAGGTTCCATAAACGGTTGCTGTTCCACACATTTTATGTCTCATCTCCTCTAAGAAGAGTTTGAAATCTCCCACTCCTGTAGGTTAAGGAGTACCAACTCACACCTCTTTTCTATCCCTTTTTTGGTCATAAAAGAAAGTGAAGTCGCTCAGTCGTGTCGGACTCTTTGCGACCCTATGGACTGTAGCCCACCAGGCTCCTCCGTCCATGGGGTTTTCCAGGCAAGAGTACTGGAGTGGGTTGCCATTTCCTTCTCCAGGGGATCTTCCCAACCCAGTGATGGAACCCGGGTCTCCAGCAATTATAGGCAGATGCTTTATCCTCTGAGCCACCAGGGAACTCACTTTGTAGGTAGGTGTTCACCACATTTTCATTCATTATTTAAAAAACTGTCTAATGCGAGGTGGGCATAGAGGGTTAACCAATGTTATCTGAGCTGATACTCCTCAGGTAGATACATGATACACTGTCAAATGCTCAGATCTGAAGTGTGATTTCTGAGAGCACATGTGTTGTAGGTCAGCAGGAACAATACCTTGTCTGTGGTCAACCCCATTGATAGGTTTTGCTGAATAATTGTAACCCACAAGTGTGAGTACATAAAACATGAAATCTCAAAGGTCCAGCAAGGCAAATATTTAGCAGGTGGCTGCGTTTTAACACAACTAGAAGAAAGACCGGAGGCAATTACAGAAGAAAAGTGAGAAATAGAGAATGATCATGCAGAGAGCCCTCAGCATGGAGAATATGGTTGTACCCACCTAAACTGAGGAATGTCTGCAAGCCCCTAGCCACACTCCAGAGGGTTTAGCAAGCTTGCGGCATTTTGCTGAGTGTGTTTGACTTGGAGAGGATTCCACCTCCACCAGTTCTTGCAATTAATGAATTTGTTCAGTAGAAAGACCCAGAGCAAAAGAAGGTTTATGAAGTCTCTGTAGTTGAGGCTGAGAGATGTTTGTGCATTAAAGACTGAAACGTGGGAATTTGTAGGTAAGGAACTGCTCTCTCTGCAGTTAACTTAGCTGTTCTAAAGCTTCCAGGGTCTGAGGAAACTGACATGGCCACAGGATAGAGCAGAGTCAGGATATGGAGCTGGGTAGACGATCCTGACATTGAGCAAGACCAGGCCAGAGGAGACAGTGTGCAAGTCACACCATGGATACATCTGTGTGTGTTGTGCGATTTGTGGTATGCCTCTTTGCTTCATTCTTTTTTTCATACCTTGGCACGGATCCACGAAACGTCAATAGAGGTTACTTCAAACCTTGCATGCTGTGAGCTATCAGTCAATTTGGTTTCTTCTTTACAAACTAACCTTGTTCATCCTCAACTTTTTTTTTTCTTTTTGGTTGGGAGCATCTGCAGAAGGTCTCTGCCTGGAGATGGTGTGCTAACCTATCTCTAGCAGAGACAAGCAAGGCACACAGGTTTGATCACGGCAACAAGGCAAGGCTTTAGGGAGGATCATTGACAGCAGTGACGTAAAAGAAGCTCCTAACACAGGTGACTGCTCTGCACCTCACCTGTAGGATGTGATGTTGTTTGTGGTGACTTATTTAAAAAGGGGCTAGAGAATGGAGATTTGTGTTTTAGCTCATGAATGGAGGGTGAAGCCCTGGAATTTTGTTGTTGTTCTTATTTTCTATTTTGGAATGATTTTTTATTTATAGAAAAAATTTTCAACTATCCTTCACCCAGATCACCCAAATGTGAACACTTTTTCACATTTCCTATTGTTCTCCATCTCCCCGCTTCCTCTGTCTGTCATCTCTATCTTTATCTGTATCTCCAGCTACATCATATTCTGTCTCTTTCTAGCTATACACATATACATTTCCACGGCAAACAGCTAGTTTTAATTAGGTTGTTTATTGACTGAGGAAGAATGTTAGGTGGCATGGATGACATTGGGGGGAATAGCTGATGAAAATCATGGGGTATGAATGCCCCTCAAAATTTGCTTTGCTTTGTTATTTACAACTATGTGTCTTTCTTGAGAGGAGTTATCTGACTTATTGATTGCCATGGATTTTAAAATTTCTCAGTTAAAGCACGTTTGTTTGCATTGGAAGGGAAATACTGTGGTCGTTTGTAGGGCTGAGGGCTGTTGGTTCTTTTGGAGATATGTAAAAAGGGAGGAATGTAGGGAATTTGTTTGGGGTTTTTCTTTAATAAGCTCAATCTTGCGGGTTTTACATCCTTTGAGGCTTTTCTGAGAGTGGAGGGAAGCTGAGCGTGTGTGGAATGGCAGGGTTTACAATGCAGGGTCCCCTCCTTTACATCACAGCCAGTCCTGGTTAGAGAATCATAAACATAAAAACAAAGTTGAGACACAATGGCTTTCTGAATATATTTCTGTATTGAGTGTGAAACTTAATTACTTTTAGCCTGGCACTTTAAGCCTCAACAAAGAGGGCTCGGGTAACGTGATTATTATGATTTTAAACATGAAAAGCCGTCTTTCTAAGTGGTATTTACTCTTCTGTGTGCTTTGGAGGCTCTCCCAGTCAATGTCAGCATGATGAATCACTTATTTAACTTTGCTTCTTAAAGTCTCTTTTAGTTTAATGCAACTGGACCTTTCTTTCTTTCTTTTTTTAAAATGAAGAGTCATCTGAATTCCTACAGGAACAAAACCACTTTTGATTTTTTAGGATGGAAATCATAAAAAGTGAGAATGGATTCAAAAGCCATTTATAGGATGAATTGCTTTTATAAAGATACAAGGGCATGAGAGAAGGGAGCCAAGGGAAAGTGGGGATGATATCACTGATGAGGGACTAAGAGGACAGAAGAGGGTGAGGCCCAGGAGAGGGATACAAGTTGACTGGAGAAGCTGAATGCTTCTTTTTTGCTAGCCTTTTGCCCAATATTGAACAAATTATTGCATTTAGTGCTCGGGGTTATCACAGTCTCACAATACCATGGACCAGTGCAGTATCAAGAACTATTACTTGATAATGCATAGAAATGATGTGAAGGTTATAGTGTTGCTTGAAAGTGTCACAAGATATTCTTCGTTTTTTAGTGATAGTGATGGAGTAATTTAGGTCAATCATCTCACTGAAAATAACCACCAAATAATTGTTGTTCTCCAGTTGCTAAATCGTGTCTGACTCTTTCTGACCTCATGGACTGCAGCACACCAGGCTCCTCTGCCCTTCACTATGTCCCAGAGTTTGCTCAAATTCATGCTCATTGAATCAGTTCTCCTCCTGCCCTCAATCTTTCCCAGCATCAGGGTCTTTTCCAATGAGTCGGCTCTTCGCATCAGGTGGCCTAAGTAGTGGAGCTTCAACTTCAGCATCAGTCCTTCCAAAGAATATTCAGAGTTGACTGCCTTGAGGATTGACTGGTTTGATCTCCTTGCAGTCCAAGGGACTCTCAAGAGTCTTTTCCAGCACCTCAATTTGAAAGCATCAGTTCTTTGGTGCTCAGCCTTCTTTCTTGTCTAACTTTCACATCCATACATGACTACTGGAAAAACCATAGCTTTGACTATACAGACCTTTGTCAGCAAATATTAAAAAGAGTTCTTTAATAGGATCAAGGGGCTATAAAAGTAATGAGGAATCACTGGCTCCAGATCCAGAGGAAGATGAAAATTCATAGAAGTGAGGTTAGCATTTGGGACTACTTTTGACCAAAGGGCAATTGGGAATCTGAAATACATGTCTAGGAGAGTGAGCAATATGCTTCTAGTCCTGTAAGATCAGGGGAGCATGAAATTTGAGCCCAGGGCTCAAATAGGGATAAAACTTCCTATGCCTTGGTCTCAGTTTGAGTGGAGTTGCTTCTCCTAGAAATAAGGGTGAAATGGAAGTGAAACAGTTCTTCCATGAAAAGTTGCCCATTTATAGGTCATCTGGGTGACCAAGAAAATTTTATTGCCTGAAGTAGGACTAAATGATAATTGATTGATTTGATTGTGCCCCATGACTAGGCAAAAGCAAATGAAAACTGTATCTAAAGAAAAATAGCATTATCTGAGGCTTCAAAATATGTCTATAAATTAAAAAATACAATGTCAAGCACATAGTTGAAATCAACAATAACAAAACAAAAAGCTAGGCATATGGTACACATTCACCTATGAAAGAACCAGTGAAAATAAGAAATACACACACACACACACTCATAAGAATATCAGGTATGGGAACTAATACCAAGAGACTACATAGCAACTGTATTTACTACTTTCAAGAAGAGAAAGGGAAGCTTGAAAAATCTGGTGAAAATGTTAGTCCTTCAGTCGTGTCTGACTCTTTGTGACCCCTGGACTGCAGCCCACCAGGCTCCTCTGTCCATGCGATTCTCCAGGCAGGAATACTGGAGTGGGCTGCCATCTCCTTCTCCAGGGGATCTTCCCCACTCAGGGGAAAATTTGATAGATTATTGAAAACTATAAAAAGTGGCAAAGCAGTCTCAAATAAGAACAAAGTAAATGCTAGAACTTGAAAATCTGACTGAATTAAAAATTCAGTGTATAGGTTCAATGACAAATCAGATATAGTTGAAGAGAAAGCTATGGTAAACTCTGAGCTTGGTTATAGAAAAATATACAAAATTAAGCATGTAAAAGCTAAAGGTAATAAGGTAATGAGAAAACATAAAACACATAGAGGATATAATTAAAAGGTCCATCATATGCCCAAAGGGCTACTCAGAAGGAGCAGAGTCTAAAAGTCTTAAGCATAAAACAATAACGAGTGACAATTTTCCTAGGAAAATTCCCAAAGTTTCTTAGTCAGGATAAACATAAAGGATATATTATAGTGAAATTATAGACAATCAAATACATAAAGCTGCCAGAGAGAAAAAGAGATTACTTTTAAAAGGTACAATAGTTAGACTGATAATAGAGTTACTGAAAGCAACAGTGGAAGACAGAAGATACTGGAATATCTTTAATGTACTGAGAAAAAAAAAAAAACAAGTCACCAATATAGACTGTTAATAAAAATGTCTTTTAAGTATAAAGGTGAAATAAAGACATATTTAGACAAAATCAGAGAGAGTTGTTACCACTAGACCTTCAGTAAAGGAAACATTAAGAAGGGTTGTTTAGGCAGACAGAAAGTAATCCTAGATGGAAAGTTAGGATACAGAATAAATCAAGAGCAAAGGAAAGTATAAACATATGAGTGAATCCAAATTCTATGACTTTATAAGACAATAATAATTCATATTTGTGAGTATGTATATGTGTAAGTTATTATCTATTTATGTATCATCCAAGCAGAAACATCATTTTGCCAACAAAGGTCAGTATAGTCAAAGCTATGGTTTTTCCAGTAGTTGTGTGCAGTTGGATCATAAAGAAGGCTGAGCATTGAATAACTGATGCTTTCAAATTGTGGTGCTGGAGAAGACTCTTCAGAGTCCCTTGGACTGCAAGAAGATCAAATCAGTCAATCCTAAAGGGAATTAGCCCTGATTATTCATTGGAAGGACTGATGCTGAAGCTGAAAATCTAAACTCTAACCTGATGGGAAGAACTGACTCATTGGAAAAGACCCTGATTCTGGGAAAGATTGAAGACATGAGGAGAAGGGAACGACAGAGGATGAGATGGTTGGATGGCATCACTGGCTTGATGGACATGAGTTTGAGCGAGCTCCGGGAAATATTGAAGGAAAGAGAGACTGGTGTACTACAATCCATGGAATTGCAAAGAGTTAGACACGACTTAGCAACTGAACAATAACAGTGTATCATCTATCTATTTAAAGACATAAGACCAAAAAATCTTTAAGTTGGGAGAGACATTAAAGAACTTTTAAGTGTTCTAAGGTCCTTTTATTGTCCAAGAGACAGTAAAAGTACCAAGTACCTTTAAAGTTTGATAAGTCAAGAATTTGTATTATAATTTCCAAGGTAACCATAAAAGCAAAATAGAAAGTGTAAAACTTTCAAATAAATAAAGTGATAAAATGAAGCTATAAAAATAGTCAATCCAAAAAAAGGCAAGAAAAGAGAAAAAAACATGGAGTGAATGAAGCAAATAGAAAACATACTGAAAGATGGTAAGTTTAAAGTCAAATATATTAGCAAGTATATTAAATATAAATAGACAAAATACTTCAGTTAAAAGACAAAGACATTCTGATACAATTATAAATCAAAGCCAAATTTTATGGTCTTTTAAAGGAGTAAATTAAAATGTAAAGATAAAAAGAATTTAGAAATAAAAGAATGGAATAAATTACACTGTGCCAATAGTAGCCAAAGGAATGCTGGTAAATCTATATGGACATCAGACAAATTTGATCTTAAAGCAAAAATATTTTGGAGATTAAGAGTCATTTTTTATTGACTAGGGATTCAATCCATTGGGAAGATAGAATAATTTAAGATTTATATGCATCTAACTTTATGTCCTTGAAATATTTGAAGCAAAAGAGACAGAAAGACTTGTAACGGGATATGGATAAATCCAAAGGCATGCTGGAGTTTTATAATAAATCTTCCTCAGAAAGAGGACAAGCAGGCAAAAAAAAAAAAATCTGTTAAAAAAAAAAGATTTCTAATGCATGAGTTAAAAACTGAGACACTAAAACCTTGGCATGGGCCACAGAGCCAGTCTCAACAATTTCAAAGGATTTTAAAATGACAAGGTATATACTATGATCACAATTAAAAAACAAAAAGATAACTGGAAAAACCAGCATATATTTAAAAATTAAGAGAAGTATTTAACTCAGTAGCCCCGCCAAAATCTAAGCAAATATACTTCTTTTTTCCAAAACACGTGAAAGTAACTCCTTTTAGGGAGATCTTCACTTTAAAATGTTATATTAGGAAAGACTGTAGGCTGAAAAAACTCAGTGAATCAAGTATTTGTCTCAAGAAATTTCAAAAAAGAAAGCAAAATTAAATGCAAAGAAAGAAGAAAAGAAATAATAAAAACAAGAGCAGAAAGTACTGAAAATGTAGAATAGGAAAGATCAACAAAGTCAAAAGTTGTGCTTTTTGAAAAGATGAATAAAAGTTATTAACTTGGGTGAGACTGATCAATAAAAAAATGGAAAGAACATAGAAGTAACCAATGCTGGACATGAAAAAAGGGGGTATATAGGCTGAGGTTTAGAAGATGAGCATGCATCAAGAGGTGATGAGAGGGAAGGGGCATCTTGGGCAGTGGGGACAATCCGAATTGGGACGGAGGCCTCAGTTGCTCACCCGCCAGAGCAGTTGGACGGTTGTAGAGGTAGGCAGGACAGGAGGCAGAGCAGGCCAGGATGGCCCAGGCTGGGAGGGGCACGCTGAGGAGTTTGGACTATATCTTGAGAGCCAGAATGTACCGTTGAAAGATTTTAAGAGAGAAAAAGAAGAAGCCATTTAGGCTGGCCATCCTGGCTTGAGGAATGATTAGGAGGTACGATGCAGTGGAGATGCCAACCTAGACTGGAGGAGGCCAATGAGCAGGTAGATGCAGTGGTCCAGGTGCGAGAGATGAGGGCCTGGACCAAGGTGGAGATGCTGACAAAGAGCAGCCTTAGAAACACCCTGGGGCTGGTAGCTGCCGTCAC
Source organism: Odocoileus virginianus (assembly GCF_023699985.2). NCBI lineage: Eukaryota > Metazoa > Chordata > Mammalia > Artiodactyla > Cervidae > Odocoileus > Odocoileus virginianus. Next base: position 7,913,381 of record NC_069707.1, read on the forward strand.
AGGACATAACTTTAGGAATCCCCAGTATTTGCAAATAGCAAATAGTGTGGAGAAGAGGGATCAACTGCCAAGGTGAAGAGAATTTGGAAAGTCAGGGAAAGTTCTAATGTTAGTCCCTCAGTTATGTCCGACTCTTTGCAACCCTGCAGACTGTAGCCTGCCAGGCTCCTCTGTCCATGGAATTCTCCAGGTAGGAATATTGGAGTGCGTTGTCATTCCCTTCTCCAGGTGATCTTCCTAACCCAGGGGTTGAACCCAGGGGGCTTACCCCTCTGAGCCACCAGGGACGCCCCTTATGTATTATAGGCATCATATTTACCCATCAGGACACCACTGGTGACTCTCGGAAGACTTCAGGGAAGAGTCTAGCTTTTGGAGCCCAAGTTCCTGGTGTCATCCTGGTGAGAGTATGGCTGGGAGCTTGGTTCGCTGTGAAGTAGGAGAGAACACAGCATTGGAAGGCCTTGTGGGATCACAGACATTTTTTTAAAGTTGGAAGATGCAGCTCTTCCCCTCTTCACTGCCTGCCATCCTCCACCTGAAAAATGAAAATCAGTGACTCACATTATATGACTAAGATTTTCCAACTCTGTCTGTCCAGGTTGTCCTATTTCCTCCCTCTTACTACGTATTCATAGGGAAGTGTTTTTGAACCTGGCCTCATGATTACTCTTTGTTTCTATGTCTATGTCTAGTTACTTTATCTTGGCTTCCTAGGTGACGCAGTGGTAGAATCCGCCTGCCAATGCAGGAGATGCAAGAGACTCGGGTTCCATCCCTGGGTCGGGAAGGTCCCCTGGAGGAGGAAATGGCAACCCACTCCAGTATTCTTGCCTGGAAAACTCAATGGACAGAAGAGGCTGGCAGGCTGCAGTCCATGGGGCCACAAAGAATTGGACGTAACTGGGCATGCAAGCACGCTAGTTACTTTATTTACCACATAAGAGGATGGGGAGACAAATTTTTTAAGAATTGCAAAAGAGGAAAATTTAAAGGCTCATCATAGCTGTTTCTGCCAAGGAAGTCTATGAAATGTTTAAATCGGGAATGGCCAGTTTACATGTCAGATTGGTATTTCTGAATCCCAGTTTTTTCTCCTCTGTAACATATTATAATTGAAAGATGCCCAAACAGATGTTTTCTGTTATATGGATGTGGTTCCAAAGGTTTCTTCATATGCGGCTCACAGACAAATAATCCCAAAGGAGCCATAGGGGCCAATAATCTTCATTTTGTTATTGCATGTGAAAACATCTCAGGCTGTTTATATTAGACAAAGTTCATTTTGGAACAGCATTATTATTAAGACACACCTTTCTGTGCACATTTTTAACAGTAAATTCCTTTCCCTTATCTTGTGGCTCAAAATTCTACTTATTCCTTTCATGGTCTTCAGATCATTTATTCATTTACTGTGGTCATTGAGAATCCCTCTTCCTCAGTCAGATTTCATTGCTCAGACATGGAGTCCCTTGGAAGAGATACTCAGATTTTTCAAGTGTGTGTTCAGGCACACCTATGAACACAAGTGTCAAGTTTTCCTGTAGGACTGGTGCTCCAGAAATGAAATCTCTAAAGCGAAAATGGAGGAGACATTGTTTCTACAGGAGAGCTGGCAAAAGCACTGTTTGGTTAGACTCTATCAATATTGGTTTATATCTTGTTATGTCTCAAAGTCATTCTGAAATCAGAGCTGACGGTGAAGAAGCCCTTGGAAAATAAGAATAACCCTCTCCTGGGATCTGAAGCTCTGACCCAAAGAACGGGAGGGGGACGATGCTGACCATGTGAGAGAGATTGACAGTGCATATGCAGCGTGGACTGAAAAATAAATACCCGCAACCTAAAAGTTAAAAGTTAGATTTTATCCGGTGAGAATGTTAGGACTCTATCCTGGGAGAGAGGGACCCCCCAGAGAGCTGACTCCAAGGAGGCAGAGGAGAAGTTAGGCTATATTGGAGGTTGCAGCAAGGGGCAGGTAATCTGAATATGAAAAAATTACTGTTAATTAAGGCAAACTAAATCTCTCACAGGAAGAGATTTAGCAATCTTCTATGTATGGGAAGATGCAGACCACAGCGGGCCTTGCTGAAATCCTTTCTTTCATGTGCATCTAGCTATCTGGGGCCAGTCCCGCTTTCATTATTGTTCACATCCTAATTCCTTGTTTAGCATAAGAGAAGGTGGATGTGGCCGATGGCCACCTCTCACATCCATCCAGCTCCTCAGTCACTTACCGGGAGGAAGTAGCCGATGGCTTCCAAACAGCTGGCTTTGTTTCACCTGGGCTCAGAAATTTGTATTTGGAAAAGGCAGTTTCACAGCAGTAAAACTTCTGGGAATTCTAGAATATCCTAGGATTTTAAAACAGACTATCTGGTTACTTCCTCTGAGTCTGTCCTGGGTCTTTTGCTCATCAGTAAACAAGGGCGGGAGAGACGAAGGGGAAATACTGCAGGGGTACCTTCCAGGCCTAAGGCTGGTGACATTAACAGGGTGGTCAGGTTAGAAGCTGGAGTTCCTTGGAGCTTCTGGAGTTCCAGAACATATGGATTTCTCATGCTTTTTGCTGTGGGTGGAAGTGAAGGGGCACATTTCCTGCTGGTGGATGGATCTAACATAACCACAGATACCAGGCCTGAGTCCAGGAAGGAGCTGTCAGGCCCGGGCCCTCCCTGTGCACCCAGGGACACGGGTGGAGCAGGATGTAGAAATCTCAGCCACACCATTTGTCCATTCCTTCATTCATTCACTCAGCAAGTGATCCTTGAGCCCTTTCAGCATGGCGGGCATTGTACTAGGCTCTAAATAATCCATAGTGGGAAAAACAGGTACAATGTCTGGATGCTTGAAGCTTCTGTTCTGTTGGGAGAGATGGAGGTTGGAAAGCTAGGCAAATGAAGACATAAAATCCATGCAGGAGGTTTTGGGGACAGGGTTTAGAGGTCACAAAGTCCTCTGGAGGCAGAGGCATTGGCCAGAAGGACAGGGGAGAGGGACAGGCCAGCAGCCCAGCAGGGAGGGAACAAGTGGGAACCAGAGGGGGAAGTTGCTGTGACAGGAGGGAAGAACCTACGGAAGTTCAGGCCAGGGAGGGGGGCTGGGAAGAGAGAGGGCTGGAGGCCTGAAAATGGTTTTAGACCACAGACTGTGGAAGCCAGAGGATGGTTGTCAGCAGGAAAGTAACAACCCACCCTCCCTGCACCACCCCCTGCCCTGGAAAGATATAATTGCAGCAGCTTTGGAGAGTGGGTGGGGCTGGCTGGACACAGAGGGACGTGGAGAACACAGCAAGGCCAAGCGGGACAGGCCAGGTGGTAGGCTGCCCTTCCAGGTGGTCAAAGGCCATCACCTGTGGCCTTGGCTTCCCGGTCTCATCAACTTCCTCCGTCCAGGACATTTATTATCCTCCCGCACTGGTCCCCCTGAGATGGGGGTCGGAGAAGAGCCCCTCAGAGCGCAGTGACAGCTTCAGGCAAATGACTTCTCCAGGGAGGGATTGGCTTCATCCAGCAGTAGGTGGAGGAACCCCCCCACTGAGCAGATGCAAGCTGAGAAAATGTGCTTTGGCACCTTCTCACCCTTCCCAGGTGACACAGAAGTGAAGGATCCACCTGCAATGCTGGGAGACCTGGGCTTGATCCCTAGGATGGGAAGATCCCCTGGAGAAGGGAATGGCAACCCACTCCAGTATTCTTGCTGGAAAATCCCATGGACGGAGGAGCCTGGTGGGCTACCGTTCATGGGGTCACAGACAGTCGGACACAACTGAGCTTCTAACACTCACTCAGTGACCTAAAGGGACAGAAAACGCCTCAGTATTCCTCAATGCCATTTAAAAAGTCTGTTAACTTTAGAACCTATTATACAGAGTGAAGTGAGTCAGAAAGAGAAAGATAAATATCGTGTTCTAACGCATATATGTGGAATCTAGAAAAACGGTACTGAAGAATTTATTTACAGGGAAGCAAGGGAGAAACAGACATAGAGAATGGACTTATGGACATGGGGAGAAGGGAGGAGGGGGTGAGATGTATGGAAAGAGTAACATGGAAACTCACATTACCATACGTAAAATAGATAGCCCATGGGAATTTGCTGTATGGCTCAGGAAACTCAAACAGGGGTTCTGTACCAATCTAGAGGGGTGGGATGGGGAGGTTCAGAAGGGAGGGGATGTATGTATACCTATGGCTGACTCATGTCGAGGTTTGACAGAAAACAACAAAATTCTGTAAAGCAATTATCCTTCAATAAAAAAATTAAAAAAAAAAAAGCCTGTTAACATTAATGTTCCCAGTTAGCAATAAAGTGAAAGTGAAGTCGCTCAGTCGTGTCCGACTCTTTGTGACCCCATGGACTGTAGCCTACCAGGCTCCTCCGTCCATGGGATTTTCCAGGCAAGAAGTACTGGGGTGGGTTGCCATTTCCCTCTCTAGGGTATCTTCCCGACCCAGGGATCGAACCCAGGTCTCCCGCATTGTAGGCAGACGCTTTACCGTCTGAGCTACCAGGGAAGTTCTGCCAGGCATGCAGTAACATACATGTGGAATTGGCAAGGTGAAGAGTCTATTGCAATGTTGACAATCTAGAGGAGAGGACCCGAAAATAATGAAGAGATAGCTTCGAAAAAATCTGCTGTTGTTCCCAAAGGAACTCGCAGGAGAACAGTTGCTTTCAAATCTTGTCATGAGATGAGGAGACGCAGTTTACAGGACGATGGGACCAGAGGTGTCTGATGCTCCTATGTTACTCTTTGGCTGCCTGAAGGCTCCTGAGGTGTCAGGGAACGTGGCAACAGGTTGAGGTTTGAAGTTCATCTTTGGGGAGCCCATGTCTTCATTGGCTACAACCTCCTCCCTCTCAGAATTTCTCTCCTGAGCACCAGGCACCCTTTAAGCATCTATCTTCCCACCCTCCTCTCCCGTGAGGTACCCAGGGCCACCCCTGCAGCCCCTCCCTGGTGGGACCCTTCAGGAAGTGGCTGCTCTTCCTCCTGCCGTGGTGCAAGCTCACAGCTCGGGGTCCCTTCCCTGCACTGCTTGCTCTGTGCTCGGGGCCACCAGCTCATTGGACCTGTAATCCAGGCTATTGGGCCCTGGTGCCAGCAGGCACCTCACCGAGGTCAGCAGAGAACAGAACACTACTTGCTTTCAACGCTGTCTTTATTTTAAAGAGAAAGTGAAGTCACTCAGTTGTGTCCGACTCTTTGCGACCCCACGGACTGTAGCCCACCAGGCTCCTCAGTCCATGGGATTTTCCAGGCAAGGATACTGGAGTGGGTTGCCATTTCCTTCTCCAGGGGATCTTCCCGACCCAGGAATCAAACCCAGGTCTCCTGCATTGTAGGCAGGTGCTTTACCATCTGAGCTACCAGGGAAGCCCCTTAAAAAGCAGCCAGACAGAATTCATTATTCTCGAAGCAGACTTCCCTTCTTGGGCAGGCCTGCCAAGTGGTCACCAAGGAGACACAGAAGCAGTGGGATGCAAAGATGAAGCCTCTAGACACACGCGCTTCTCCAGGTCTGGGCAGCAGGACCCTGGCTGAGTCCTCCCCCAGTACAGAGTCAAGTGCCAGATGAGGCTCTTCGTTTATCTATGTGTCCCCACATCACACCCCAGCTTGGGAGCCCGTGGTTCCTGTCAGTGTTCAGTAGAAGCTGTATACATCCTGGACCAACACTGAAATAAAAAAAGCAGCCACGTTGGTTTTCCAGTGGTCATGTATGGATGTAAGAGTTGGACCATAAAGAAAGCTGAGCACTGAAGAATTGATGCTTTTGAACTGTGGTGTTGGAGAAGACTCTTGAGAGTCCCTTGGACTGCAAGGAGATCAAACTAGTCCATCTTAAAGGAAATCAGTTCTGAATATTCATTGGAAGGACTGACGCTGAAGCTTAAACTCCAATACTTTGGCCACCTGATGCGAAGAACTGATTCATCGGAAAAAAGGCCCTGGTGCTGGGAAAGATTGAAGGTGGGAGGAGAAGGGGACAACAGAGGATGTGATGGTTGGATGGCATCACCAACCCAATGGACATGAGTTTGAGTAGGCTCCTGGAGTTGGTGATGGACAGGGAAGCCTGGCATGCTCCAGTCCATGGGGCCACAAAGAGTTGGACATGACTGAGCGACTGAACTGAACTGATTTGCTTGTTCTCTCCTTTCCCCATATTCTAATCATATTCTTCCTTGAACCTTGGTGAGTGCCACGCCTCCTCCATGGATATCTTACAAAAACTCTACCCACCTTTTCTCTGTCTTCTTCAAGCTATGTTCTTCACTCGGCAACTGTTTGCCATTTCCAGCTGTGCTAGGTTGTTCTGGGCCAACGTGGTCAAGCTGGGTGCGCTGCGGTTCCTTACATTTCCTTCCCTGGGTTAGAGTTGGCCAAAGCGATTTGTGTGAGCTTTGGAAGGCAGGAGTGAAGTGTGCTCGTCACTCGCAGAAGTTCCTCATCGTCACGTCTAATGATGCATGGATACAGAGCTGCCCAGCGTCTCCCAGCTTGTGCCCGGTCCTCTTGCCCTGTGTCCAGCTCCTCTGCCCAGCCGCTGGCTTGACTGCAGTGGGTGCAAGCCCAGTATCAGGCCACAGACCCTCAGAGGTAGAAGCCACTGAGGCATGGCCCCAAATGCCCCTCCATAAGACCCCTTCATTGTCTCACGTGGGGGCTGCCCACCCCAGCTTCTCAGATTTCCCCACAAGCTCTGACTTTTCTATTAGAGCCACAGGTGGCCTAGTGGTGATTCTTCTCTGATCCTTCAAACTTTGCCTTCCAAGTCTCCACTTCTTAAGCCACTCCAACCTTTATGTGAGGTCTAATTCCCGTTAAACCCCTTTTCCCTAAAACATGGCTTTGCTCTTCTCATTGATCTTTGACTGGTACACCAACCAACCCTCCCAGATAATCTTGAGGCTGCTGCATGGGGCCGTGTCTTACAGTTCTCTGAACTACTTCATGGTGCCCAGGGCAATGCTGGAGACAAGTAGATGTCCAGTGGTGTTGGCTGATTGATAGACTGAAAAAAAATGCTCCTACAAAATGTTTTTGGATAAATAACCCTCCTGCTGCTTCCCCTCTCCCAGAAAATGTAGGATCCTGCTGCTAAATTCCAGGGCATGGAGTCATTCAAGTGTCAGCTTTTGTGTGTGAAGATCCCCATCATTTCTTAGGACTCAGTCACAGGAAAGTGGCGTGCAAAGCAGCAATTGAATCCATTTGCTTTTTCCCTCTGCACCTAGGTGATCAGCTCTCAGAGGCAGACTAGTGAGTGAGTGACCAGGGGAGGGAGACTCAGGAGAAACTCACGTCCAATAGTGTTCAAGGCTCTGCTTTAACAAGTGGGTAGTCAGAAAAACTAACTGTCACTCTTGGTATGTCTAGTAATCCATGTGTTCAAGAATGTGTGAGTCTTTCTAAGAGGCTAGACTAGACCTGGAAGTCTGATGGTCCAACAAACAAGTCATGCAAGTTAAGTGCGGTTTTCACCGCTTGCCTTCTTTCTTTCTTCATTTTAAAAACATATTTTGAAGTCTTATGATCATTTTTATTTTCTTGGGCTCCAAAATCACTGCAGACTGCAGCCATGAAATTAAAAGACACTTGCTCCTTGGAAGGAAAGCTATGACAAACCCAGACAGTGTATCAAAAAGCAGAGACATCCCTTTGCCAACAAAGTTCCATCTAATCAAAGCTACGGTTTTTCCAGTAGTCACATATGGATGTGAGAATTGGGCCATAATAAGGGTTGAGTGCCAAAGAACTGGTGCTCTTGAATTGTGGGGCTGGAAAAGATTCTTGAGAGTCCCTTGTACAGCAAGGAGATCAAAGCAGTCAATCCTAAAGGAAATCAGTCCTGAATATTCATTGAAAGGACTGATGCTGAAGCTCCAATACATTGGTCACCTGATGCAAAGAACCAACTCATTTGAAAAGACCCTGATGCTAGGAAAGATTGAAGGCAAGAGGAGAAGGGGACAGCAGAGAATGAGATGGTTAGATAGCATCACTGACTCAATGGACGTGAGTTTGAGCAAACTCTGAGAGATAGTGGAGGACAGTGAAGCCTGGCTTGCTGCAGTCCATGGGGTCGCAAAGAATCAGACATGACTTACCAACTGAACAGCAAAATTTCCTTCTTTCAAACACTTAACACAGAATTTATCTATGTTTGATGATTTTGCTCTCTGAAGTCATTGTGTGGGGACCCAAATTTATTCCTGTTAACTCACGTTCCTGGTAATTTTTTCTTTGCAAACTTGATCTCAGGTTGTGAGCTTGAATTTGTTTGATCTTTATACTGGGGAATCCTGAGAGCCCAAACTGGGGATTTCCCTCCAGAGAAGACTTTGCATTTGGTTCCACCAGGATTTGGCATACCACAGTGTCTTCAGGTGGTCAAACTTAATGCAGGAATCTCAAAGTCATCTTTTCACCTAGCAGCAGGTGCAAGTCTCAGATTTTTATTGCTGAGTGGGACCATCATTTGCTCTTACATCAATTGTACCAGATCCCTCTGTTTGGAACTTGTGACTCCCTGCTCTGATTTCAGCTCAATAATTTTTTAAAAAAATGTGTCCTTGGAGATTTAACTTACTTCCTGGAGCCCAGACACATACAAAATAATATAAAGTCCATTTTATCTAGGATCTCACTTTGTAGAGGGAGAAAAGTCTGAGCACGGTGGGGGAGCCCCACGTCTTATTCTCTCCAGGGCTGTTTCCCTGGATAACTCAGCTTCATTGAGCCCATAGAATCAGTTTCTCTCCTTTGCCATATTTTTAGCATCAGTCTTGAACTATCATTATACACTGATGATGCATAAATGGATACTGTAGTTGAAGAAAGGCACTTTCAAAAAGTCTATTCTAGTAAACTGCTCTGTAAATGTCACAGAATGAGACTTGAAAAGCTTTCAAGGCATTGAAACCAGAAATAGTATGTACAACTTGGTCCATTTTTTGTGCCCACTTCCTTCTAGGGCAGATTTTAGCCCTTCCTGAGGCCATACTTTTTTTAACTCCAAAGTATTCCATGTTGGAATTATCTATAGAAAGTTAACTTTGAGAATTAGATTTTTAACTTGCTAGTCTAGCAAGAGAAGTCCTGTGCAAGCATAAAAGCAGTGAGAAAGGTATGACCAGTATGTTCTTTAAAGACTTTGCAATAAAAGTAGTCAGTCTCTTCCTAGAATTTTTGTCTGATGCTCTGTAGTGCAAAGAGATCCAACCAGTTCATCCTAAAGGAGATCAGTCCTGGGTGTTCATTGGAAGGACTGATGCTGAAGCTGAAACTCCAATACTTTGGCCACCTGATGCAAAGAGCTGACTCATTTGAAAAGACCCTGATGCTGGGAAAGATTGAAGGCAGGAGGGGAAGGGGATGACAGAGGATGAGATGGTTGGATGGCATCACCAACTCAATGGACATGAGTCTGAGTAAACTCCGGGAGTTGGTGATGGACAGGGAGCCCTGGTGTGCTGCGGTTCATGGGATCACAAAGAGTTGGACACGACTGAGCAACTGAACTGAACTGAAGTGTTAAGAACAGGCCAGGGGGAGCAGATTATTAGTTGCAATGCCTGGTGTTAATGAAAGCCATTGAATTCATGTTGATGTATGGCAGAAACCAACGTATTTGGGTTGCACAGCCACTCAGAGTTAAGGTCTAAAGGCAGGGGTGGGGTCCTCTTCTGTCCCCATGTCCTGAAGCTTTGTTTCATTCTGTACCACTTAATTTTGGCTTTCATGTCCCATAAATGTAACTTATTTACTCAAGAAAGAATTCAAAGTATTTAGTCATAATTTCCTTTTCACAGGGGATAGGTGAAGTAATTTATTTTCTGGGAAAAAAAAAGACATGCTGGCATGACCTGCGTCGGATTCTGTTGAAAACATGGAGTACTCAGAAGTTGTCCTCTGAATGTTCCCCTTTGGGATAAAAAGGAAAGAGTTAAATTACAAAATTCTGTTTTTCTCTAAAATTAAAAGAGTCTTCAGATTTACTTGGCAACAGTGTATACAAACTGGCCTATCCTTGGGAGAAGATGAGAACATTGATTTCTATTAATCTTCTCAAGAAAAACAGAAGTTTTGTGACAAAGCGGTCACGTGACTAAAAACTGGATGTACATATCTTCACGGCAGTCTTCTTACAGCCACGATGTTCTGCACGACTCACCTGACATAGTGAGGGGACTAGCCCCAGTTGTTCTGAAAATCTGCAATATCTTGTCAGCTCAGTCTTATGCATGCTGATTATCTTCAGTTAAAAGGGATTAAAGTGAAGAGCTATACTGAAACTGGAGAGGAAGACCAGTGTCCTTTTTCGAAAATCTGAATTAAACATGGAAACAACCCAAATCTCCATCAACAGATGAATGTTTAAAGAAAATACGGCACACACACACGATGAAGAGCTACTCAGCCTTAATAAAGGAGGAGGTCCTGCCATTTGTGGCAATACAGATGAAGCTGGAGATCGTTATAAATGAAATACGCCAGATTCAGAAGGACAGACACTGCTTCCATTTATATGTGTGTGAAAGTTGCTTAGTCATGTCTGACTCTTTGAGACACCATGGACTATACAGTCCATGAGTTTTTCCTGGCCAGAATTATTGGAGTGAGTAGCCAGCCATTCCCGTCTCCAAGGGATTTTCCCAATCCAGAGATCAAACCCAGGTCTCCCACATTGCCTGCAGGTTTCTTTCCCAACTGAGCCCCTAGGAAAGCAGGATTCCATTTTATGAGGAATCTAAAATAGTCAAACACATAAAAGCAGCAAGTAGAATGGAGGTGGCCAGGGGCTGGGGAAGATGGGCAGTTGTTGTTCAATGGATACAAAGCTTCAGTTATTCTAGAGGAAAGAGTCCTAGAGATCTGCCGTACAACGTAGTGCTTGTAGTTAATGATACAGGATTGTGTGCTTCAAAATGTGTTAAGAGGTAAATCTCATGTTTGAGATCCCGGTTTGATTCCTGGGTTGGGAAGATCCGCTGGAGAAGGGATAGGCTACCCATTCCAGCATCCTCAGACTTCCCTTGTAGCTCAGCTGGTAAAGAATCCACTGCAGTGTGGGAGACCTGGGTTCGATCCCTGGGTTGGGAAGATCTGCTGGAGAAGGGAAAGTCTACCTGCTTCTGTATTCTGGCCTGGAGAATTCCAGGGACTATACAGCCCATGGGGTCGCAAAGAGTGGGACACGACTTTCACTTTCTTTCAGTTTAGTGTTCTTACCACAAACAAAAGCAAGAACCACAAAGGGCCACAAGGAAACTTTTGGAGGTAATGGACATGTTTATTACCTTGATTGTGGCGGTTGTATCATGGGTGTATGCATGTCTCAAAGTCATCAAATTGTATCAATTTAACGTGCAATTTTCTTTTTGTATCAGTTAAGTCTCAATAAAATTCTAGTATTCTTGCTAGGAGAATCCCATCAATAGAGGAGTCTGGCGGGCTACAGTCCATGGGGTTGCAAAGAGTTGGACATGACTGAGGGTCTGAGCACAAACCTCAATAAAACTGTCAAAAAAGGGGGAAAAAAATCTAAATTGTAGATGTTGTAAAGAAAAGAATTTAGCTCTTACAGTTAATTGCTTTGTGAGAGTTAAATGAAGGGATGATAATTGATTAGATTAGTTTAGAACGGAAACAAATTTCTGCATTTTGTTTAAAGCCATGTGACTTCACATGATTTATATGAACTGATTTAAAAAATCTGCATTTCTCTTTCTTTCTAAAACTGATGCTCCTGGGCTGAATTATTGCTGTTATTGTTTTTATTAAAAATTTTCATTGTGTGTATACAATACTTGCAATTTTATTATTTGCATGTGTTTTATTTTTGTATTTATTCTATGTATAACCTATGTAAAATCTGGAGACAAAACTTTTGACTTTTTCTGAGCCAGTTCATCTCCTCTTGTAGATAAATGTACATCACTTTGTTGGGTCGGTCTGCTTGGAAATACTCAAGGCACCTTTAGAAAATCAGCCTATGTTTCTTCTCTTGTTTAAACTATCCTCACTTAGCAACTGGTGCTCTGTTGAGTATTTTATAGACCTTCTGTTATTGCAGAGATCTGAATGGAAAAGACTGAGCACAAATAATGAGTGAAGCTGGCTGTGATCCACAGTTTAAAACATGCTCTGATGCAACAAAAATTTTTTAGTTACTTTTTCAGGAGTGAATTTGAAAAATTTTAGCCAGTCATACTGAGGCCTTTTATCGATTCTTTGCCACTATTTCTTCAGATATTGCTTCAGCCTCATTTCCTTCTTATTCCAATCACATGTATGTAAGACATTTTCACCTGTCTCATATAAAATGTGCTTTTTTTGTATCTCTCTTCCCCCCCCACCCCCCCTGATACATCCTGGATGTTTTCCACTCAGTTGTCTTCCAGTTTATGAATCCCCTCCTTCTTCTGGGTCTAATCTAACATTAAAACCATCTATCTATACATCATGTGAAATGCCAAGCTGGATGAATCACAAGCTGGAATCAAGATTCCCAGGAGAAATATCAACTACCTCAGATATGCAGATGATACCACACTAATGCAGAAAGTGAAGAGAAACTAAAGAGCCTCTTGATGAGGGTGAAAGAAGAGAGTGAAAAACCTGGCTTAAAACACAACATTCAAAAAAAACCTAAGATCATGGCACCTGGTCCCTTCACTGCATAGTAAATAGAAGGGGAAAAAATGGAAGCAGTGACAGATTTTATTTTCTTGGACTCCAAAATCACTGCAGACAGTAACTGCCGCCATGAATTTAAAAGACACTTGCTCCTGGGAAGAAAGCTACAACCAAGCTAGACAGCATATTATAAAACAAAGAGACCAGTTTGCCAGCAAAAGTCCCTATAGTCAAAACTATGATGTATGGATGTGAGAGTTGGACCATAATTCTTCTGAGAGCGGAAGAATATATGCTTCTGATCTGTGGTGCTGGAGAAGACACTTGAGATTCCTTTGGATTGCAAGGAGATCAAACCAGTCTGCAAGGAGGTCAAACCAGTCCATCCTAAAGGAAATTAGTCCTGATTATTCACTGGAAGGACTGATGCTGAAGCTCCAGTACTCTGGCCACCTGATGCTAAGAGCCAACTCATGGAAAAGATCTTGATGCTGGGAAATATTGAAGGCAAAAGGAGAAGGGGGTGGAAAAGGATGAGATAGCATCACTGATTCAATGGACATGAACTTGAGCAAACTCCAGGACATCATAAAGGACAGAGGAGACAACTTAGCAACTAAACAACAATTGAACTCTTAATTTCAGCTATTATATTTAAGTTCTTGAATATCCATTTGATTTTTAAAATAAATTTTACTTCTCTGGTGAAATCTTTTATCCTGTCATCTATTTACTGAACTTACTATTCACATTTAAGTTTCATATCTGATAGCGCCAATATCTGGATCTCCTATGGGCCTTTTTCTATAATGTCTTTTTATTTATTTTTTTTTAAAGCTATTTGGACTTCTTTCCTAGTATGCCTGGTAAAAGTTATTGAATGCCAGGCAATGTATATGGAAAATTACAGGTGCTCTGGATGATGTCTTTCTCCAGAGAGATATTCTTGCTTCTGGAAAGCAGCTAGAATAGGGGCAGGTAATCTAAATCCTGTCTTGGATTGAGCTGACTAGACTCTGGTTTCAGTTCTCAGGAGGGTTGGTCTATACATGATTCACTCTTATCCCAATATAGTAGTTCAGACATCCCAGCTGAAAGCCTGGATAAGCCCTTGACCTCCAATTTTTATCTCCATGGCACCTTGAGACCACTGACAGCTCTGCATACCTACTCAATCTTGTGGGCACTGCTGTGTGTGTGCACTAAGTCGCTTTAGTCGTGTCCGACTCTTTGCGACCCTGGAATGGCAGCCCACCAGGCTCCTCTGTCCATGGGATTCTCCAGGCAAGAATACTGGAGTGGGTTGCCATGCCCTCCTCCGGGGGATCTTCCTGACCCAGGGATCGAACCTGCATCTCTTATGTCTCTTGCATTGGCAGGTGTGTTCTTTACCACTAGCGCCACCTGGGAAGGCCGGGCACTGCTTACAAATCAGTAAACGACAGGGAAAAAGCACGGCAAATGTCAGACACACTTCTCTGTGCATCCCTGCTCGCTGGGTTCCTGGCTTTGCAAGGGCTACTTGCCTTGGTGACCCTGGATTCTAATTTTTAACTCTCCAGTGTTTGAGGCTGTCACAAAGTCTAGGTTACTTCTCATTTACTTTGCCACCTTCTCCTTGGATTTTCAGACTTAGAAAAATTGATTATAAATTAATAATTTCATTAGAAGAAGAGTGGTGTATGATGTCAGACTCATCAATACATTTTCTTTCTCTCTAGGATTTTAGCCCCTCAGGTCCTGCTACCTTGGCAGCTCCCCAATGCCTTTGAACAGATACTTTCAAAATTTTAGTCAGTTATCTATGATAACTGATGGAAAGTTTTGTCTGTTACAAGTCAGTTCATCAAAATGAGAATCTTGTCTTCGTTCATTCATATTATGTACTTACTATGCAACTTTACTTCCATTAAGGATATAGAGATGATAAACAAAATCTTTGCCTGCTAAGAACTACCATCTACTTCAAACCAGAAAACAGATAATAACGATAGAGTGGGAATAAGTAAATATTATAGAATAGAAGTTAAGTAAGTACATGGAGTACAATGACAGCATAGAGAAAGAGTGTTTGGTTCTAAGACTTGGGTTGGAGAGTGATTCATGAAAGAGTCAGTGCTGGAATTGAGCTTTGGATAAGAATTAGGGCATTAAGCACCAAGGAATTGATGCTTTTGAACTGTGGTGTTGGAGAAGACTCTTGAGAGTCTCTTGGACTGCAAGGAGATCCAACCAGTCCATCCTAAAGGAGATCAGTCCTGGGTGTTCATTGGAAGGACTGACGCTGAAGCTGAAACTCCAATACTTTGGCCACCTCATGCGAAGAGCTGACTCATTTGAAAAGACCCTGATGGTGGGAAAGATTGAGGGCAGGAGGGGAAGGGGATGACAGAAGATGAGATGTTGGATGGCATCACCAACTTAATGGACATGAGTTTGAGTAAACTCCGGGAGTTGGTGATGGACAGGGAGGCCTGCGTGCTGCAGTTCATGGGGTCGCAAAGAGTCGGACATGACTGAGTGACTGAACTGAGATAAAGGGGGTGACTCTGAGGTTCTGCTACAAATTATAACTGGAATGAATTTGAGAATCACTTGAGTTCTCTGCTTGGCTGGTCTGTCTGTCTTCTTGGTTGAAATGCTCATTTTCACCTCTGTGTGAACATCCCATTACTGGAGAATTACAGAAATATGCTTTTGGTCAAGGATGGATTAATCTGTTTTTGCAATACCTGTGCAGGGTTAAGAACATACACACTTCTACAAATACTCAGGGCAACTGAAGATGTAAACCTGGGCCTTGATTTCTGACCTTCTTCTACCTGAATTATTCCATCTTTTAGGTGCTCATTTCCATCAATGATTCTACCTTTCTGATTTCTCAGGTTGGGAAGCTTTGAGTCATCTTTCATTTGCCTTCATTCTCAAATCTGTTGTTTTACCAAGATTTCTTTACATAAGTTTCTCTGATTTCTCCTCTTCGGCTCCAGTCATCACTCTTGTGTAAATGAATGTGTTGCTTTTCTTTGAAGTCTCTCTGACTCCAGTTTCTCCAGTCTATTTGTATACTCTTTACAGATTAATCTCCCAAACTAGAGCTCTCATTATGCTATTTTTCTGACCCCAAACCTGTATTGACTCCCTATTGCCTCTCATATAAACTCTACTCCTTTGTTGACTATTGAGGAGGCACCATAGTCTGGTTAATTCAATGTACCTAACCTCTTCTCTATTATTTGTAAACCTGGAATTTCTGTTCTAAGCTGGGAATACCAAAATATGGTTACTTAAACAGACTTTAGATAATCTATACTAAGCACCCAACCCAAGAGGCAAAAAAAAAGAAATAGAACAAACCCTGATTTGCAATGTTTTTTCATTTTCTTCCAAGTGGAAGGCTTAATGATTTGAAAGAACATCTTCAATAGATGCAGTTTTTGTCTAGAGCTAGGGGTTTCTGATGGCTTCCTGAATTTCCTCTTTGTGGCTTCTATTTGTGATTAGATAATGATGTAACTGTAGATATGATTCTTTGCCTTTCTTCTATTTGCTTCTAAGAGTTAATTTCTTTGATGAGTGTATGCTGGGTTTCGGTAAAATATTAGATTTAGGTTTCATATTTATTTCTAAGAGTTTCTGTGTATAAGTGTTTAGTGAGGGTTGTCAGATTGCTAACTGGTAGGTATTATTCTTTTCAAAACCCCTAACAAGAGTGGTCAAGTATGGATGTAAGAGTTGGACTGTGAAGAAAGCTGAGCACTGAAAAATTGATGCTTTTGAACTATGGTGTTGGAGAAGACTCTTGAGAGTCCCTTGGACTGCAAGGAGATCCAACCAGTCCATCCTGAAGGAGATAAGTCCTGGGTGTTTATTGGAAGGACTGATGTTGAAGCTGAAACTCCAATACTTTGGCCACCTCATGCAAAGAGTTGGCTCATTGGAAAAGACCCTGATGCTGGGAGGGATTGGGGGCAGGAGGAGAAGGGGACAACAGAGGATGAGATGGCTGGATGGCATCACCAACTCGATGGACATGAGTTTGAGTAAACTCTGGGAGTTGGTGATGGACAGGCAGGCCTGGCGTGCTGCGATTCATGGGGTCGCAAAGAGTCAGACACGACTGAGTGACTGAACTGAACTGACCAAGAGGTATTTGAAAAGTAACAGAAAGCTTCCCCCTTTCTACCTCTCCTGATAAGTGTTCTAACGATTGTGCATCCTGTCTGTGTGTTATCACTCAGTTGACTCTCTGTGACCCCACAGACTGTAGCTTGCCAGGCTCCTCTGTCCAGGGATTTCCCAGGTGAGAATATTGGAGTGGGTAGCCATTCCCTTCTCCAGGGAATCTTCCTGACCCAGGGATCAAACCCAGATTTCCTGCATTGCAGGTGGATTCTTTACCATCTGAGCCACATGGGAAGCTGTTGTGGATCCTAACAACTTGTATTATGTTGTTGCAATGCTTGGAGCAGAGAAAATCTTGGAGGAGATTGCAATGTAAGCTCAGATTTCCACGTATGTGAAAAGTCAGATTGCCTGGTTTCATTATGTAAATAAGCAAAATGATATGTTATTTCCAGTATTCTATGAGTCAGATTTAACTATATTTTTTATTCTATCGTGTACCCCAGAGATGCCAAGTCTACTCAACAGACATTTAGGGAACGGGAGTCCTGGGCCCACGAAGACCCCAAACCCTTGTTATCTCCTGTGAATGTTGCCTGCTGGGTCACTGTCCCTGCCTCCCTCCCACCTTCCTCACAGCCTATTCAACTCCTGCCCCTTCTTGAAGACCAATTTTTTTTTTCATTTATTTTTATTAGTTGCAGGCTAATTACTTTATAATATTGAAGTGGGTTTTGTCATACATTGACATGAATCAGCCATGGAGTTACATGTATTCCCCATCCCGATCCCCCCTCCCACCTCCCTCTCCACCCGATTCCTCTGGGTCTTCCCAGTGCACCAGGCCCGAGCACTTGTCTCATGCATCCAACCTGGACTGGTGATCTGTTTCACTACAGATTATATACATGTTTTGCTGCTGTTCTTTTGAAACACCCCACCCTCGCCTTCTCCCACAGAGTCCAAAATTCTGTTCTGTACATCTGTGTCTCTTTTTCTGTTTTTCATATAGGGTTATCATTACCATCTTTCTAAATTCCATATATATGTGTTAGTATGCTGTAATGTTCTTTATCTTTCTGGCTTACTTCACTCTGTATAATGGGCTCCAGTTTCATCCATCTCATTAGAACTGATTCAAATGAATTCTTTTTAACAGCTGAGTAATATTCCATGGTGTATATGTACCACAGCTTCCTTATCCATTCAACTGCTGATGGGCATCTAGGTTGCTTCCGTGTCTTAGCTATTATAAACAGTGCTGTGATGAACATTGGGGTGCACACTTCTCTTTCAGATCTGGTTTCCTCAGTGTGTATGCCCAGAAGTGGGATTGCTGGGTCATATGGCAGTTCTATTTCCAGTTTTTTAAGAAATCTCCACACTGTTCTCCATAGCAGTTGTACTAGTTTGCATTCCCACCACCAGTGTAAGAGGGTTCCCTTTTCTCCACACCCTCTCCAGCATTTATTGCTTGTAGACTTTTGGATAGCAGCCATCCTGACTGGCGTGTAATGGTACCTCATTGTGGTTTTGATTTGCATTTCTCTGATAATGAGTGATGTTGAGCATCTTTTCATGTGTTTTTTTGCCATCCGTATGTCTTCCTTGGAGAAATGTCTGTTTAGTTCTTTGGCCCATTTTTTGATTGGGTCATTTATTTTTCTGGAATTGAGCTGGAGGAGTTGCTTGTATATTTTTGAGATTAATCCTTTGTCTGTTGCTTCATTTGCTATTATTTTCTCCCAATCTGAGGGCTGTCTTTTCACCTTGCTTTTTCTTTCCTTTGTTGTGCAAAAGCTTTTAAGTTTCATTAGGTCCCATTTGTTTATTTTTGCTTTTATTTCCAATATTCTGGGAGGTGGGTCATAGAGGATCCTGCTGTGATTCATGTCGGAGAGTGTTTTGCCTATGTTCTCCTCTAGGAGTTTGATAGTTTCTGGTCTTACATTTAGATCTTTAATCCATTTTGAGTTTATTTTTGTGTATGGTGTTAGAAAGTGTTCTAGTTTCATTCTTTTACAAGTGGTTGACCAGTTTACCCAGCACCACTTGTTAAAGAGGTTGTCTTTTTTCCATTGTATATCCTTGCCTCCTTTGTCGAAGATAAGGTGTCCATAGGTTCGTGGATTTATCTCTGGACTTTCTATTCTGTTCCATTGATCCATATTTCTGTCTTTGTGCCAGTACCATACTGTCTTGATGACTGTGGCTTTGTAGTAGAGTCTGAAGTCAGGCAGGTTGATTCCTCCAGTTCCATTCTTCTTTCTCAAGATTACTTTGGCTATTCGAGGTCTTTTGTATTTCCATACAAATTGTGAAATTATTTGTTCTAGTTCTGTGAAAAATACCATTGGTAGCTTGATAGAGATTGCATTGAATCTATAGATTGCTTTGGGTAGCATAGCCATTTTGACAATATTGATTCTTCCAGTCCATGAACATGGTATGTTTCTCCATCTGTTTGTGTCCTCTTTGATTTCTTTCATCAGTGTTTTATAGTTTTCTGTGTATAGGTCTTTTGTTTCTTTAGGTAGATATATTCCTAGGTATTTTATTCTTTTTGTTGCAATGGTGAATGGTATTGTTTCCTTAATTTCTCTTTCTGTTTTCTCATTGTTAGTGTATAGGAATGCAAGGGATTTCTGTGTGTTAATTTTATATCCTGCAACTTTACTGTATTTGTTGATTAGCTCTAGTAATTTTCTGGTAGAGTCTTTAGGGTTTTCTATGTAGAGGATCATGTCATCTGCAAACAGCGAGAGTTTCACTTCTTCTTTTCCTATCTGGATTCCCTTTACTTCTTTTTTTGCTCTGATTGCTGTGGCCAAAACTTCCAAAACTATGTTGAATAGTAGTGATGAGAGTGGGCACCCTTGTCTTGTTCCTGATTTCAGGGGAAATGCTTTCAATTTTTCACCATTGAGGGTGAAATGGGTTTGTTATTGGGTTTGTTATATATAGCTTTTATTATGTTGAGGTATGTTCCTTCTATTCCTGCTTTCTAGAGAGTTTTAATCATAAATGGGTGTTGAATTTTGTCAAAGGCTTTCTCTGCATCTATTGAGATAATCATATGGTTTTTATCTTTCAATTTGTTAATGTGGTGTATTACATTGATTGATTTGCGGATATTAAAGAATCCTTGCATTCCTGAGATAAAGCCCACTTGGTCATGGTGTATGATTTTTTTAATATGTTGTTGGATTCTGTTTGATATAATTTTGTTAAGGATTTTTGCATCTATGTTCATCAGTGATACTGGCCTGTAGTTTTCTTTTTTTGTGGTATCTTTGTCTGGTTTTGGAATTAGGGTGATGGTGGCCTCATAGAATAAGTTTGGAAGTTTACCTTCTGCAATTTTCTGGAAGAGTTTGAGTAAGGTAGGTGTTCAGCTCTTCCCTAAATTTTTGGTAGAATTCAGCTGTGAAGCCATCTGTTCCTGGGCTTTTGTTTGATGGAAGATTTCTGATTACAATTTCAATTTCCTTCCTTGTGATGGGTCTGTTAAGATCTTCTATTTCTTCCTGGTATACTTTTCTAAGAACTTGTCCATTTCTTCCAAGTTGTCCATTTTATTGGCATAGAGCTGCTGGTAGTAGTCTCTTATGATCCTTTGTATTTCAGTGTTGTCTGTTGTGATCTCTCCATTTTCATTTCTAATTTTGTTAATTTGGTTCTTCTCTCTTTGTTTCTTAATGAGTCTTGCTAATGGTTTGTCAATTTTGTTTACTTTTTCAAAAAACTAGCTTTTAGCTTTGTTGATTTTTGCTCTGGTCTCTTTAGTTTCTTTTGCATTTATTTCTGCCCTAATTTTTAGTTGAAGGAAAGAAATCTTGAAGACCAATTTTAAGCCAGCTTTTCCATAAAATCTTCTCAACTCTTGTGCTGACTAATGACTAATTGCATATGTGCTCAATTGTGTCTGACTGTTTGCGACCCCATGGGATTCTCCAGGCAAGAATACTAGAGTGTGTAGAACGTTTCCTCCTCCAGGGGATCTTCCCGACCCAGGGATCAAACCTGCAGTCTCCTGCATTGCAGGCAGATTCTGTACCATCTGAGCCACCGGGGAAGCCCTAAAGCACAGGGTATTATTTCACTTCGCTGGCCACCTGAGAGTAAGGTGCGGCCACATGACTCACTTTGGTTGATGAGATGTAAGTGGACTAGACACGTAGCATTTCTGGGTGGAAGCAGTAAGAGATTTCTCCCTCTAGCACTACCATCAGCAATTGGAGATGGCAGCACTCTTAGCCTAGGCCAATGAGCGACTGTTGCAAGTGGTGCCCCCTGCTGGCCTTGCTACATGGAATGTGAGCTAGAAATGAACTTCTGTTTAAGCCCCTAAGGCTTCCCTTGTGACTCAGCTGGTAAAGAATCTGCCGGCAATGCAGGAGACCTGGATTCGATCCCTGGGTTGGGAAGATCCCCTGGAGAAGGGAACAGCTACCCATTCCAGTATTCTGGCCTAGAGAATTCCATGGACTGTATAGTCCATGGGGCCACAAAAAGTCGGACACTTTTGCTTTCACACTTTAAGCCCCTAAGGTTGTTGGGTCTTTTGCATCTGCAGCATAACATAGAGCCTACCCTGACTGATCCAGGTTACTTCCCATCCCTCATTGTGCAGGAACTAAAATTTCTATACTTTGAAATTGAATGCTGGGAGGGCCAAAGGACTAACTTACTTACTTCTGCTGCAGATTGATTTCTTCTTGTTAAGCATTCACATTTTCTTTGGAGGTTCTGGAATTACTAATGGATAATAAACTTGAATGTCATGGAATGATAGGATTCTGTGTAAACCTTCCTTTCCTCTAAAAGAAGGCCCTGGAGGAATCATTGTTCCCAGAGACTCCCTCTAATATGGCTAATAATTAATGTCAGGGATCTTAGTTAAAGGAAAGACTGGTGCAAGGAAAGTTTGTGAGATCACTGCCCTATAAATTTCCCCAAAGCTTATCATCAGCCTAGATTACAGGGGAAAAGATCCACAAATATTTGTATAGGTGGTTAGAAAACACAGACTAGTCTAATGAGCTGTGATGTTTCTCTGGATTTGGACACATTTTTGGCTCCGGTTGCCATGGCGCCCCTCCAGGACCTAACTCTCAGTTGATCACTTTCCCTGGATACCAGATGCTTCAGCTCTGGTCCAGGCCCTCCGGGGAACAGACCTTGGTGCTTCCTGTGGAGTCACAGCTGCCCTTTCATTCGGAGAGATTAGGACTTGCTGGTGAATTTGGTAGCTGAATTGCTTAATTTCCTTTTTGGAAAGGCTGGGTAAATCTCTTCTTTGGGTTAAGTTATAGCTCCCCTGAGTCTCAATTAATGCCCTTGGCTTTCTGACATGTTTTGTGGTTGAGTCCTGTCCTAGGAGCTACTGGGTTAGTACCCAGGCTGTTATATCCATCACTGCTATAAAAATGCTGCCGTCTATGAAGGTGTCACAGGAACAGGTTGCTATGGTGAGTGCTCCACATGCTGGGAAACTCTTTACTCCGTTGTCCTTCTGACAGTGTGATCCCCTCCAAGAGATGTGCTCATTCCCACTGTTATAGCCATGGTCAAGCTCTCAGCCTCATCGAGCCTGGACAACCATTCGAGCTTCTTGGCCCGTCGTCTTGCCGCCACTGGCTTCTTTCCTCTTTCTTTTCTGGAATCTCACAGAGACTGTACCAGACAGAGCTCTTTTTAAGGACACCTATGTTTAGAAGGTGGGACATCCAAAATCTAAGGGCCGAAAACCGGCTATGTCTCAGGATTACCTGGAACACAGAGACTTAGAAGCCACCAAGAATCTCTTGAGCCTTTCTGCTCATCATGCATCATTCTTCTCTGCTCAGAGAGCCAGGGTACCAGCATCCACATTGTAGGAACCGTGGCCACCCAGAGCCAGCATTCCACATTTAAGAACTGTTACGCCAGGAGAAGGATGGGTCATAGAAAACATTACTGCCCATGGAAACCCTGTGGATGGAGATGCATGGTAGGAAAAGCTCCCAGTGGAAGGGGGCTGCTTGTTTGACAAACAATAGGTGCCTTTAACCTGAAGGAAGGATCTTCCTTCAGCGCCTCCCACACCTGCCGCACGTGAGTCACCAGCCCTCATGCCTATTGGCATCTCTGAGTTTAACGGATATTGTTGGTTTGCCATCTTGAAATACACCTGCTCTATGGGAGGCTGTCTTCCTTTTTGCCTACAAAACTCACTTTCTTTGCACAAATATTTTCAATGAATCCTACTTTACCCAGAAACCCTTCCCGCTTTTGCTTGCTGTGGGGTTGGTTGGGCAAATTAATAAGTGGATCAAATCTAAGTGTCAGCTGTGGCCTCACATTTCCTGGTGATCTCTGCGCAAAGGAGTGGAAGCCCCAGGAGAACCCAAGGGGGTTCAGGTGCCTCTCATACACAAAAAAATTCTCTACTCTTCAGAGTTGATTCTGGTTTAAACACCACCCTCTTTGTGTTCTAACAAACAGAATCAGACCAAACTTATTCATAACCACTCGCATGAAGTCCATGTGGCCCAGCAGACTTTTCCAACACAGTGGGTGCTGAGACTGAAGGGCTGGGGCTGCCTCTCAGCAATGCAGACAACTCAAAAGGCAAAGAATTCTCTGGCGTTAACCAGCCTCTGTGGCTCCACCATCGACCCTTGCCCGTCAAGCATCTTGGTGCTTTTCTACTGCCCTTCCCTCTTGCCGTCTTCACTCATTTCTTCCCCTGCTCGGAAGCAAACCTGATCAGTTTGCCTTCTCAGGCCATCTTGCTGCTCTCCAGGTGAAACTGAAGCTGAGGACAGAAGCTGTATCCAAGCCACGTTGGGGAAGTGGTGCCAGGCTGCCCAGGGCCCAGCTTGTGGGAGCTGCTTTCTGCTCAGGTGCTAATTCCTGGTCCAATAGGCTGTCACCAGGAAGCAGAGCTGATCTTCTGTATAAAACCAGAGCATGAGGACTTCCCTGGTGACGGTCCAGTGGTTAAGAATCCACCTGAAACTGCAGAGGACGTGGGTTCGATTCCTATCTGGGGATATTCCACATGCCATGGGGCAATGAGGCGCTGCTGCTGCTGCTAAGTCGCTTCAGTCGTGTCCGACTCTGTGTGCCCCCATAGACGGCAGCCCACCAGGCTCCGCCCTCCCTGGGATTCTCCAGGCAAAAACACTGGAGAGGGTTGCCATTTCCTTCTCCAATAATGAAGCCCTAGCGCCAAAACTATTGAACCTGCTTACCGCAACTACTTAGCTCACACAACTAGAGCCGGTGCTCTGCAACAAGAGAAGGGAAGCCTCCACAACGAGAACCCCGTGCACCGCCAAGAGGAGTAACCCCCACTGGCCGCAACTAGAGAAAGCCCATGTGCAGCAACAAAGACTCAATGCAGCAAAAAGAAAAAAAAAAAAGAAAACAAAAACCCCACAGAGCATGGGGCTCTGCTGCTTATTCAGGGCAGGGCAGGTGGGGATCATGCTTCCAGAACAGAGCTGCTTCCGGAGAGGGGGGTGGACTCCTCCCATGGTGGGTGGGCGACTCAGGGCAGAGGATGGATGAAGGAAACAGCATGTGGACAGGGCTGAGTATTTCATTTTTGTTTCTTTACTTGTGGACAACCTTGAGGGATGTTCCCCAGCAGGATACAGGGTGTTCACCATCTGGCGGAGCTAAGTATCAATTTTTGAAGAGGGACTATAGTGATTCTCCCAGGGGAGGAGTCCCAGGCTGAGCCAGATGGGCCAGGGAGAGGGTGGGCAAGGGTAGGAGGCTAAGGGAGCTCAAACACGGACCCAGTACACAGATGGAACCAGGATGGAACCATAGATGTGGAACCAGGTCGACAGAAGAGCTTCAGGTGCAAGCTCAGGAGGATATGGAAAGAAAAGAAGGGGGTCAGCACTGAGGAGACAGACAGCAGTGATGAATGCCAGCAGCTGGGCTCAGGGAGGCTGGGTAAGGTAACAAGCGCGGCACTGGAAGAAAGGGCCCAGGTGACCCTGTCTACAGGGGCAAGTGGAATGATGGCCAAGGCCAAGGTTCTCCCGGAAGTTCAAAGGGTGAGAATCAGGCTGGAGCCCAGCCAGGAAAAGATCCCCCGTCCTCAAAGGACCTTGAAGACCGAGAAAAAATACAGGACTGGAGGGGAGGGGGAGGGGAAGGGGAGAACTGGGGACGCAGGACCACAAGACGAGCGCTCCCCAAGTGTCTGCTCAGAAAGCACCGTGGAGCTGGAGCAGGGGTTGAAAAGGGCTTGTTTTGCACTTGGCACAGTGCCTGGCATATAGTAGGTGCTCAGCGCATCTCTGCCGATCCTTGCGTGTGTATTGCACGATTGGTGCCATTGTCAATTGCGTCTGGGGCAAGCTCTAATAATACACTTCTTTTCAGGAAAAGTTCTGCACACATTAGCAAGTTTCAAGCTCAGAAATCTTGACGCATAGAAACCCGGCTAACTTTCCTTAAGCCAATTTTTGCCATACTTGTTTGGGTAGAGCGTCCCCCAACTTAACTCCCGTGATACCTGTTAACACTGGAAGGATCCCGGCTTCCTTGGAGGGACCAAGGAACCCAGAAAGGAGCTGGCATCTGAGCCAGGATCTGAGTTTGTGAACTCCAGCAGTGTTCATACCGCAGTCCTTACCGGAGAGCTCATAGTGCCTTCTCTTTGGAGGCTTATCACACGGGCCCCCTGAAGCCAAAGAACATTTTCTGTCAGTTTTTAATGTGATTTCTTTCTTCATTCTTTCTTATACCCTCTTTCTCTTCCCTCCCTTTCCCTCTTTGTTTCCTTAAAAGGGGGGATTTGTGTTTCTTCTCCCAGGAATGTGGAGACCACGAGAGAAACATTGTCCCTCCTGACCCTCTGACCCTGGGTGTACCTTCATTCATTCATTCAGTACTGGGAGTACCATTGACTGGGATCGGGGAACAGTGCTCTCAAATCTTAGATGAGTAACTTCAACCTAGTAATAATTGAATAATAATATAAAAGAACAGCAAGACAATCTAATTACATTCAAAATTAGAAATCTACACCAGTGATTTTTTGTACTTGACTGTCTAACATCACTAGGGGAATTTAAAAAAAAACATATTCCTGAGTTTCTATGCCTGAATCAGAACCTCTGATGTTTAGCTTTTAAAATTGTTAAAAGTTACCTAGGAAATACAGAGCTTACCTGGCCTGGGACTGTGAATTAGTGTTTGCAAAATGCTATAGACGACAGGTGAACTCTTTGGCATCAAGGATGGAGCAGCATCTGACTGGGTGGGTTATCACACTGGTCCCACTTGCTAATGAGGAAGGTGTCAGAGAGGTACCCGGCCCTGGGGACCAGCCAGCCATCTGCAACACAGACACCTGTTCATGTGCCGTGCAAGTCGATACCCACACGCTGCCTTTCTGCTCTGAATGCCTCGAAAGGGTGCAGGTGACCTGTTACGCTTCTGGTTGGTGCCAGGGTTTCTGTGATGCTTCAGTCTCCAGATTTGCCTGTTAAAGTTCCATCTATTTCCTGTTTTACCCACATTCACTGTGTGGGACAATGATATTGAAGACTTTCCTCAAAGCTGTGACAGATGATTGAAAATTATTTGGAAAATAACATAATAACAACAACAGCCCTACTTCGAACCCTATGTCCTCTGGGGGTGCTTTCTACCCCCAGAGTGCTTTCAAAGCTTCTGGGATTGCTTTGGGGCCAGCTTTTGTCATGAGAGCACCTTCATAACTGACACTTCATCTGAGGCCCCATTTGCTTCTTTACACATTTAGCCACACGTAGAGATCCTCTGGGCTTCCTTGGTAGCTCAACTGGTAAGGTATCCATCTGCAATGCGGGAGACCCTGGTTCAATCCCTGGGTCGGGAAGGTCCCCTGCAGAAGAAATAGGCTAACCACTCCAGTATTCTTGGGCTTCCCTGGTGGCCCAGACAGTAAAGAATCTACCTGCAATACGGGAGACCTGGGTTTGATCCCTGGCTTGGGAAGATCCCCTGGAGGAGGGCATGGCAACCCACTCCAGTACTCTTGGCTGGAGAATCCCCATGGACAGAGGAGCCTGGCGGGCTACAGTCCATGGGGTCACAAAGAGTCGGGCATGACTGAGAGGCTACGCACAGTACACAGAGATCCTGCAGCCAGAGCAGCTGGCTCCAAATGACTCCTTTAGGGTGACTGCACAAAGGGTGTCTACATCAGCTGTTTCAGTAATATCGCAGCCTGCAGCTGAACAGTTCAGTTGGACCCCTGAGATATTCCTTCTCAAATCATGTAGCACTCATTTTGGAAACCATATCTCCCCCTCCCCACCCCCGCCCCACACCATCTTTTAGTCTTTATTTATCGCTTTACTTCAGTCCTGGATTCTCGTCCCAAGCTGCGGGTAAGGAGAGCTATGGATAAATTCATCCTTTACTTTAGAGTGACAGAACTAGAAATATCTGGTTTCTTTCTGTTTGGAAAAATTGAGTGGTCACGGAAAATGCTTATGACAGAGTTTACACAAGTGAGTCCTGAAAGGGATTCCTCCTGCCCTTCGTTTTTCCTCTTCTTTACTTCCTCCTTCCTTCCTTCTATCCACATTCACTAAATATCTATACTGTCAGGCCACATCCTAAATTCTGAGTCAGACACAAAGGTAAAAACAAAATATAGTCGCTAACGTTATCTGAAGATGCCTTGGCAGACGTTGGGGAATGCCTTCCTGGCTCACAATTCCTTTTTCTGCAGACTTCTCTTTCAGGGCACAGACCTAGAAAGACGTGGGACTCCCAGGTCAGAGAGGCAGGACTTTATTCCCCTCAGCAGCAGGTGATAAGACTTATTTTTGCACTAGTCCTGAGGCCCAGTTCTCACAGGGCAACGAGAAGGGGGGCCAGGTGACACCCCTGCCCATAGTAGCTTGAATTATCAGAGAGGATTTCTGAGTTTAGAGAATTCCAGTCTTTCATGAAGGGGAACGGGCCAGCCATTTTCTTCAAGAGGTCTCATTTCTGTGTTTTGAGACTGCTTCGTGTACACGGAGGGTCTCCCCAGCACTCTTTCTCTCGTCCTCTCTGAATCCAGAGAAAGAGAAAGCAGCAGACAGAGGATGAGATGGTTGGATGGCATCACCGACTCCATGGACATGACTTTGAGGGAGCTCCGGGAGCTGGTGATGGACGAGGAGGCCTGGCGTGCTGCAGTCCATGGGGTCACAAAGAGTCGGACTGAGTGACTGAACTGACCTGAGACACATCTGGAGTGAAGGGGGTGAGGACCCAGATCCTGTCCCTGCTCTGCTGGTTGTTCTTGCCTGCTCTGTCGTCTCCTCCAGACTCTCCATCTAGCTCCATATTCTGCTCAAACCAGGGCTGCCAACCTCAGCCCTGACTAAGTCCTGGGCACCAGTTTTAGACCCATTTATCAAGAGCTGAGGTTGGCAGACTGTCATCCGGCAGCCAAGTCTAGCTTGCAGTCTGTTTTTGTGCATCTCTGGAGCGTGGATGGACTTTAAATTTTTAAAAGGTTGTGAAAAAGAGAGTGAGAAGAAAACAAGGGGGGTTATCAGACAGGGACATCCCACAAAGCCTTAAGTATTTCCACGACCAAGTGGCTGAACTGACTGACTGATTTACTATCTTGACCTTTAAAGGAAACGTTTGCCAGTTCCGATTCTAGATGTTGAGTCACGTGACGGGGGAAAGGCGACCTATAGAAGAACAGCAGCTGCACCATCTCCAGGATGGATGGGATGCCGGAGGCCTGGGATGGTGTGCCTTCCTGTTCTCAGAGGTATCCTGCTCCCCTCCCCGGTAGAAAGCAGACTGCCTGCCACCTTCCGCCTGTCTTAGAAGATTCGGATTTCTCAGGTCATAAAATTATACCCTCTCTCTGTACATGTGTTAGTCGCTCAGTCGTGTCTGACTTTTTGCAACCCCATGGACTGCAGCCCACCAGGCTCCTCTATCCATGGAATTCTGCCGGCAAGAGTACTGGAATGGACTGCCAGTCCCTTCTCCATGGAATCTTCCTGACTCAGGGATTGAACTCAGGTCTCCTGCATTGTAGGCAGATTCTTTACTGTTTGAGCTATCAGGGAAGCCCTCTTTGTACACACACACACACACACACACACACACACATACACACACACACTGTTGTGAATTAACTCAGAAAAGTGAAGAAGACAATGTAAATCATTATTCCAGTTGTGATACGTGGTTTAAACTAGAGAGGAGCTCTGACTCATCTTCGTCTCTCGGTCAAGCGCAGCTACAGCATCAATTAGGATTTAGATGATGTTCTCAGACCTGGGGAATGAATTGCTGAGTGCCAGGAAAATAATACTACAGTGTCTGTGCATGCACGGAGCTAGCTGGACAGCTTCTCAAATGGATTTCCTTTGTGTGGTCAACCATCTGAGCTCTGTAGAATTTCTCTCTTCTCAAAGTCATCTTGGAATCCCTGAGCCCTCAGATTCCGGCAGCATCTAATATTTTTTTTTAACCTCTCCATTGACATAAAGACCTAAGATGTTTATTCATACTTTCTATACACTGAAACTTTCTCTCAAAAATATGGAAAAACATGCTTGAGAATATTGATGCTCACTTTGTAATGACGGTGGGACATTTTCTTCCTCTGGGCTCTTTCCAGGGTTCACTTGAGCCTCTAACCTTGGCCTTGGAGTGTGGCAGGTGGTAGAGTGATGTACATAGACCACAGGAGACAAAGGCAGATTTTAACTAAATCAAGAGTGTGATTGAGGGACTTCCCTGGCAGTCCAGCATTTAAGACTTTGCCTTCAAGTGTGGGGGGTGAGGGTTTGATCCCTTGCCAGCAAGCTAAGATCCCACATGCCTCGCAGCCAAAAAACCAAAACATAAAACAGAAGCGATAATGTAAGAAATTCAATAAAGACTTTTAAAATGGCCCACATTTAAAAATAAGTGTTTTTTTTTTTTTAAAAAAGAGTGCTATGAAAAGAAGGGGACATTTGAATGATGGTGGTTTGCCATCTTGAAGCAAAATCATAGTCTTAAATCAGAATGTTCTATCATCTTAGAAATAGATGTGAATGAAATGTGACATGTGAATGACAAAGATTGGGATAATACTGAATATTTTTCTCATATTTTTCTAAGTCTCACTGGGTGACTCTGGAGTACAGAACACCTGGTCCATTCCAAGGGCCGTGTATGAATGAACTTGTTTAATTCCCACATCCCTTGAAGCAGATGTTGCTGTGATCCTCATTCAATAGGAGAGGATGCCAAGGCACAGAAAGCAAATGGCGTAGCTCTCATTAAAGCCTGATGTTTAATTTCCAGAGCCCATAGCCTTTCTTGACCAACCTCTCAGGTGCTCAGCATGCATGCATGCATGCCCGGTCGCTCAGTCGTGTCCAACCCTTTGAGACTCCATGAGCTCCTGTGTCCGTGGGATTCTTCAGGCAAGAATACTGGAGTGTGTTCCCACTTCTTCCTCCAGAGGATCTTCCCAACCCAGGAATCGAACCCCAGTCCTCTGCACTGGCAGGCAGATTCTTTATCACTGAGCCACCTGGGGAGCCCTAGGCTCTCAGAACTCCTAGTTATGTTCTGGAAGAGTGATGCCCATCAATGGTCATAAATTAGAGTCACCTGGGAAATTTAGGAAAACTCGTGTGGCCTGGATCTCACTCAGACTTTCCTATTGGGGTTGCTGCTACATTCGGGGGCACCTCCTAACATGCAATGTGGACCGAGAATCACTCCTCCAAGGGGCTGTCTTAAGGTTTAAGTACGTGCAATTGATACACGGGATTTTACCTCATTGGTCAGGGTGGTGGTGGTTTAGTCGCTAAGTTCAGTTCAGTCACTCAGTCGTGTCTGAGACCCCGTGGACCACAGCACACCAGGCTTCCCTGTCCATCACCAACTCCCAGAGCTTGCTCAAACTCATGTCCATCGTGTCATTGATGCCATCCAACCAGCTCATCTTCTGTCATCCCCCTCTCCCCCCACCTTCAATCTTTCCCAGCATCAGGATCTTTTCCAATGAGTCAGTTCTTTGCATCAGGTGGCCAAAGTATTGGAGTTTCAGCTTCAGCATCAGTCACTAAGTAGGTCTTGGCAATTTTTAAAAGCTCTCACATTATTCTCATGTGTACCTATGGTTGAATACTAGGAACTCACTGTTCTTTGTAGGGCACTAGTAAATAGAAATGGTTCACTTCACATCCCATCTAAAATCCTTAAAGACCATTTAATTCGGCAGTTCTTAATATAAAGGAGTTTTCATGGTTTGCACCAATGTTTAAATCTGATTCAAACTAATGACCCTTTAAATATATATTTATATGTCTTTTTTTTTTTTAATTTTTTGACCAGGTCACATGGCACATGGGTTCTTAATTCCCTGACCAGGGATCGAACCTGCATCCCCTGCAGTGGAAGTGCAGGGTCTTAACCACTGGACTGCTAAGGAAGTCCCTAAAAATCTTTTTTAAAGGCAAATATTTTGCATTAAGAATAATTTATGTAATACTCGCTCATAGAAGTTAATTTAAAGAGCTAATACAATGGCCTAGATGTTCAATAAAGGAGAAATAAAAGAAAATAATTTGCAATAAAATAGTACAGCTTTTACTTTCAACATGTAAGTGTGTAGGCACCACCGTATAGAGGGGCATATTAAGGCTCTCACCCACACCCTCTTGCACGTGGCCACTGGGAACACACACGCCACGGGAGTGTCAGGACAACTGTCGTGCTATAAGCTGTGTTGCTGTGGGTGCTGTGATTTTTTGAAATGCTGAACTCTCGGTAAAATTTCAAAGACACAATGTACAATTTTCTCTTTGACTTACACGGTGATTGCATTTTTGGAAAAGTCAGTGTCTACTGAGACTGTACAAAAGTACTTTCTAGTTGGATGTAAAAGTGGAGTTGGGTTCCAAGCTCAGAAAACTACAAACAGTTTCTCACCTACATAACTGTCTGGTGGGACATGGAACAGTTGCACAGAATTGTCTTCTGTGTTCCTGGCCTCCATCCGCTCAATGCAGGAACACCCAATCTTCATAATTCTCAGAAAAGAATTAGGCTCTCCAGTGGCTCAGACGGTAAAGAACCTGCTTGCAATGCAGGAGACCCGGGTTCGATTCCCGAGCCAGGAAGATCCCTTGGAGAAGGAAATGGCAACCCACTCCAGTATTCTTGCCTGGAGAATTCCATGGGCAGAGGAACCTGGCCGGCTACAGTCCGTGGGGTCTCAAAGAACCGGATTTGACTGAGCAACTAACTCTGACACACGTTTCCCAAATGCTCCCTAGGGGGCAGTAGCCCTCCACCAGTTAGATTTGATGACTTAGGAATGATTTTTCTCCAGGGTACATTCACAGGGGTAAGAGTTTTATTGGCAAACAAGTGGCTATGGTCCTATATGTGCGAGAAGGTAGTGGGCTAGGTGGTGGCCCAGATAAGGGAAGCCAGCCTTTGTCTGGAGTCGTGAGAGCTTGTCCCCACACAGGGGCACAGAAGGAGGAGATTTGAGAGGTTGCTCTGCCACTTTGGCAGTCGTTGATGTTGGTGACTCAGTTATAAGGACACACGCTGATATTTGACCTGAGTCTGCTAGAATCCAATAACTTAGAAGTGGATCTGCCAGAAAATACACAAAATGAATTTTTGGAAGCTCCGCTGGAAACTGTGATCCGCGAAGGTAAGCGAGCTCCGCTTTCCGATCTCTCCGTCAAGACTGACTTCCCTGGAGCCTGTGTGCATGGGGACACTCTGAGACTTTCACACTGAGCCAAACCTTCTCACTTCCTTTCATCGTCTTGCTAAACGAGAAAATCGCTGCTGCTGGGGATTAAATGCTTCCCCACTACTAGGAAATTGTGACAGTGACTTGAGTTCAAGTGAATCATGCAGGGTTGCAGGGGACTCACAAAGACTCAGAGACACACACTGAAGATGGATACCAAAATCACGTCGGTGGTAGGGAGAGAAGTACCTTGTTTCCCCCATTTTGAACAGTCTCTGTCTTAAAGCTGTAAATAATGTCTCCGTCGCTTTCCAAATCATTTTCTTCTAGGCAACCTTCATATGATAACACATACGTGCATGATGTATTTTCCATCAATGCCATTTGCATTTGGGGAGAGCTGATTCTCTCTTTTCTTTTTTTGGGCTGTGAACGGTCTTCATTGTTGTGCAGGCTTTACTCTAGTTGCGGTGTGCGGGCTTCTCACTGAGGTGGCCTCTGTCGTCATGGAGATGGGCTGTAAGGTGTGCAGGCTTCAATAGTTGTGGCCTGGTGGGTTCAGTATTGTTGGTCCCGGGCTCTAGAGCACAGTTTCAATAGTTGTGGTGCCCGGGCTTAGCTGCTCCAGGGTATGTGGGATCTTTCCAGATCAGGGATGGAACCCATGTCTCCTGCAGTGGCAGGTGGATTCCTTACAGCTGAGCCACTCTGGAAGCCCAGGAGAGTTGATTCTTAACCCACTTTGCTCTCACACATTCCTGTGAGAGGTTGGTGGCATGGCACCCATTCTGGGAAAGAGATCACAGTTCGTTTCTTGCTGGTTCTTTAGGTGAATCTCCTGGCAGAGCCAAGCTTGCCCCTCTGGACTCGGAAGTTCTTGTGCAGACGTTGGGCTGCCTTATGTGGCTCCAAAGGAGGGATTCTTAGGAAGTCCTGAGCTGGGTGATGGCAATATTCTATACTGCTCTTCACTCATGATTCAGAGCCAGAATTAGAGAAGATACATTATGATGATGTCTACCATGTCAGAGCTACCAGTATTTAATGAATGTGGTGGTGGTGGTCTTTTAGTCCCTAAGTTGTGTTTGACTCTTTGAGACCCCATGGACTGTAGCCCACCAGGCTCCTCTGTCCATAGGATTCTCCAGGCAAGAACACTGGAGTGGAGTGCCATTTCCTTCTCCAGGGGATCCTCCCCTCCCAGGAGTCAAACCCAGGTCTCCTGCACTCAGGCAAGTCTCCTGCATTGCAGGCAGATTCTTTACCAACTGAGCCACCAGGGAAACCTGTTGTAGATGTTGGGTCGGCCAAAAAGTTCGTTTGGGTTTTTCCATAGATAGTGTGGAAGAACCCGAATGAACTTTTTGGCCAACCTGATATACCATGTTACGACACATTTTGCATTCCACACTGTGAAATTAAGTTTGATTGTCACCCATTTAGGTTTTAACATGTTGTCCTATGTCAAAAATCAATGGTTCTCAGTAATCTGGGGAGAAAGATTCCTTTGAGAATCTTATGAAAGCTCACCAATAAGAAAGCACATCTTCATATATCCACAAGAGTTTGCCAACAATTTTAGGGGCTTCTCAGACCACAGAATCCCACACAAGGATCTCTTGGGGGTCCGTGGACCTTGTATTTGAAATCCTAGAACACCTACTTGTTGAGAGAGGTTTTATTTTAGGAGGATTCTTGATTTTGATAACAATTGCCAGGTTTTTATTTGATTTTAAGCTAACATATATGACAAATTGTTCATTGAAAGAGAGCAGATATCATGGAAAAAATAAATCTGCTCCAAAATTATGTATAATCTGTGTTTGTTCTCTGCAAACTCTTGGTGAGGAAAGAGGAAAATAGTTGAGAGAGGTGTTTATGACGCTGGGCATTTGTAATGAGTTGTGGTTTGAACAACCCCAGAGCAGCTCACTCGGTCTCATTGCTTGGAATGATTTCTTCCAGTGTCTGGCCACTTGGAAAAGAGAGACAGGATGGGACTTAGATTTGAACTACTAAACAAGACAGGTTGGGGACTTGGCTTCCAGTGGCTTCCGTGTTGTTAGATGGTTGGTCTTGGGAGGGTAGGAAAGGAGAATGTATGTAATTGACTCACAGCTCAAAGTGAGATTTCTCTTAGGTTGGAGGTTCATCTGAAGCTTACTCCCTGGAAGGATGGTGCTTGGTCATCATTTATGCCTTTTGTCCAATTGCTTTAACCAGATCTGTAGCGGGTATCAGCCTCACAGAGGGAGAGTGTTGTTTGGGCTGAGCTGGAGAACTTCAAGGCCAGTTCTGAAAGTCTGGGCACTTCGGGGAAAGAAAACCTGCAAGTGATCTTGGCTAAGGTCACTTCATTTCTCAAGCTGTCGGTTTTCTCAATGTAAAAATAACTGAAGCAAGACTTAATCATCTCCTTGGTTTACCCATTTGGTGATTTCATTCAGTTCAACAAATATTTATGAAGAGCTATTTGCCAGGAATGTTCTAGGCACTTGGAAGGATCAGCAAACAAAACCAGCAGAATTCACTGTCCCCCTGGAGGGCATGGGGCGGGGGCTCGGGAGGGGGGTTGGCGCTGTCATTGTCGGTAAGGTGGTGGTTGAGTTGCAGAGATGGGCCAAAGCTTTCCAGGCAGACGGAAGAGCCAGGCAGGGGCCCTGAGACTGGCCTGACTGGGTGGAGAGGCGATGGGCAGAGTGCCCAGGGCTGTGGAAGCAGGTGGGGAGGGGGAGCAGGATCAGGAACAAAACAGCAGGTGGGCGGAGCTCCATGCACGCCCAGACTGGCAATGGAACTTGGGCTGGGTCTTGAGCCCCGTCCATGAAGGATCCCCTGAGCACTGAAGAGCCTGCAAAATGTGTAGGTTAGGGGGTGCCCTGAAGAGCCCCACATTAATTCATCTATAAAGGAAAGACAAAGTCACCTTTCTCTAGGTCACGATTGCTTTTAGCTCAGTATGATTATGATGACTCTGATGCCCACTAGTAAAACTTCTGAGGCCCCAGAACTTTGCTCTCTTTCCATGAAATCCCCTGCAAGGGGCTCCTGGGTGTCTCACATGTGCTACAGATAACCATGTCAGTCCTTCTCAGTCACCACGGCATGCTATTGCTTTGCTGTTCCCAAGTTCGTCAGTGTCACTGAGAGCTTGGCATCGAGCACAGGGCGTTCTGGACTCATTGCTCAGGGTTCTTGGCCCAGGTCAGCTGTCTGTCCTGACAGCTGAGGACCCTGTCCTGAGGCTCTGACCCTCTTCCAGACCCTCTGCTGGGACCCTCCGGGCAGAAGCCCCCTGAGTAGAGAGTACAGAGCGTGATCACTGAAGTCAGAAAAACAAACAAACCACATTGGATCAGTTTCACTATTTGAACTTTACAAGGAATTGGCTGTATAATTTGGGCTACTTCCCCAAACCTTCTCCATGGGTAAAATGGGACTCATGATGGCGTCTTGTCCTCATGGCACTTTTGTAAGGAGTAACTGACACAGTACATCCAAAGTCCTTATCACACTCTGGCACATAATATATGCTCAGTAAACTTATTTCTTAAATCTGAATTCTCTGGAACAGTACTGATTTAAAATATTTTCACGTAACTTCAGAAACAGGTGTTAAGTATAAGTTGGTGCAATGTTTCCATGAAAAAAAGTTGGTGATATGCATGAAGAGATTCAAAGTAATTTTATCCTATTATGCAGTAATTTTGTTTCTTGGCTATGTGGTGGAAATTTTCAGAAGTGTGAACAAAGATATAAGAATGTTTATCAAAGTCTAATTATGGCATATACAAAGATAGAATAGCATGCAGCCATTAAAAATAAAGTTTACAGACAATCTTCAATGATATAAGAAAAAAATCCTTGTGACATAGATGTAAATGGAAAGGTCAGGAATTAAAGTTATATATTTAGTGTACTACCTAACTTGATAAATTTATCTTCTGTTATAGATAAAAACTGAGCAGGAATATGGATTAAAATGTTAATAGTAGTTCTTTCTGGGTGGTGGGATTACAGATGTTTTTAGTTGCTTCTTTGACTTTTCTTTAGTTTCTAAAATAAAAATGGGTTACTTTTTTAAGCAGGAAAAAAAAGCAATGCATTTTATTTCTAATTTTATTTTTAAATCGTGTGGTGAGTGCATGCATACTTATCAGACCATGTGTTTGGAATTTTATTTGGAAAGTATGGTTACAGTAAATATAGGTCAACTACTTTCCAAGATTTCTTAATTGGAAACTAAAAAAAAAAAAAAAACTTGAAAATAAATTATTTCCTGGACTAGTCTGGATGAGAAGAGAAAATAAAATTTTAAAGGAGATGGAATAATGCCTTTAGCATCCTCATGTACAAATAACTCTCCCCTTTTGGCCTTTGGGACAGTGTTGGGGTGGGGTTTCTTCTGTTTCTTTCTGAGAAATAGCTCTGAGGCCTAGAAGTGCATCTGGGCCAAGGGACAGACTTAGCTTGAGAGAAAAACAGCTGTCCTCGCCTTTATCACTGTATGTCAGTGTGACAACAGGAAATGTGAGAGGGAATGACTTTTATCAGGGACTGAGAGCCCTTGGTGTGCATGACTAAAACAGGCAACTGTATTTCCAATAGCATCCTTTGTTTTAGAGGATCTCTAATAGAAGAGCTTGTAATATGTAAAAGGGGAATCATGAAATGGTGGGGTACAGGGCTTCTCAAGCCTTAACGACTGTAGGAGGAACCCGGGGCCCTGGGAACTAGGCAGACTTTCCTTCAGAGGGGGCGGGTGAGGCCCCAGATCCTGCATTCTGTCCAACTCCCAGGTGATGTGAGTACTGCTGGCCGAGGACCCCATTTTATCCTGTATGAAGGTACGCATATGTGTGCGCGTGCATACTCAGTTGTTTAGTTGTGTGACTCTTTGCAATCCTTTGAACCTTGACCCGCCAGGCTCCTCTGTCCATGGGGTTTTCCAGGCAAGAATCCTGGAGTGGGTTGCCATTTCCTCCTCCAGGGGTTCTTTCCGACCCAAGGATGGAACCCACATCTCCTGCATTCACAGGTAGATTCTTTGCCACTGAGCCGCCAGGGGAGCCCCACACAAAGGTGTAGGACACCCCAGAGGCTTTGTATTTTGACAAGGAAGAGAGGAGGCAGGAACTGAGATGCTGCCTTATCACTTCATGAAGATCTTCCCAGGGGACTACAGACCACGATGCTAGACCATGAGCTTCCCTCTCCCTCAGTAGACTTTTAGAAAATGGAGTGAGATGCCTGGGTTCCCCCTCACAGAGACTTTTGATTTAGTTGGTCCTCAGCATTCCTTTTTCAGTAGCTCTCCAGGTGGTTTTGATGGACAGTGAGGATTAAGATCAAAACCACCTGGAGAGCTACTAAAAAGGATCACCCAGGACCAGCTTACCTGGCTCCTCCCTGACCTGCCCTGGCTGGTCAGCCCGACTCAGGGCTGGTTCTGTTTCTCCTGGCGGGGCCTGGTGCCCCTCCATGTGCTCATGGGACCCCCTTGCTTGAAGCATTTTCTCAGTCTTCTGCATCTTGATTGCAGGAGAATCTTCAGGATGAGACAGAGGGTCCTGACCCAGGTCTCCTGCCCTACTGATAAGTCCATGTAACCTATGCTCACCTCCTGATAGACTCAGCAGATCCAAGGAGCAGCCATTTAGAAAGTGTTCATACATGAATTTGGAATCTGGCTTTTTTTGTGTGACAGCCAGTCAACACACAGGAAGCTAGGGAAAGATTTGGATGACATCTCTGGCTCTGGATCTTGCCAGAAATTCCCAAAGATTCCAAAATTAAATTAATTTTCTTTTAGAGATGGAAGTTGATAAATGCTGAAAATTTAACTCTCGTCCCTCTTTATTAGTAAAATGAAAATATCTGGAACAGAATAACTTAAGATGCACACAAGAAAGTGGTTTAGATTCCAAAAAATGCCTGCACTGAGGCCCAGTGAAATAGCTTAAAAAAACCAATAATACCCCCACCTCACTGTACCTCACAGTGTGCAATGTTCACTGAACCCATGGCAGTCAAGGCACAAGCTGGAAGAGAATGCAAGAAGCCACAGGAACTGCAGACGCATTTATTCTCTCCCGGCTGGCACAGCAGCTGCAGCAGCAGACATAACAATATAACCTAACAGCGCACAGTCGCAAGGGCCTTTCCAGGTGGAGCTTGTGTATGCTTCAGTTCAGTTCATTTCAGTTCAGTTCAGTTGCTCAGTCATGTCCAACTCTTTGCGACCCCATGGACTGCAGCATGCCAGGCCTCCTGGTCTATCTCTAGCAACTCCCAGAGTTTGCTCAAACTCATGTTCATCCAGTCAATGATGCCATCCAACCATCTATCCTTTGCCATCCCTTCTCCTCCTGCCTTCAATCTTTCCCAGCATCAGGGTTTTTTCCAAAGAGTCAGTTCTTCGAATCAGGTGGCCAAAGTATTGGAGCTTATGCTTCAGCATCAGTCCTTCCAATGAATATTCAGGACTGATTTCCTTTAGGATTGACTGGTTTGGTCTGATTTGCTGTCTAAGGAACTCTCAAGAGTCTTCTCCAATACCACAGTTCAAAAGCATCAATTCTTTAGCACTCAGCTTTCTTTATAGTCCAACTCTCACATCCATGTATGACTACTGGAAAAACCAAAGCTTTGACTAGATGGAACTTTGTTGGTAAAGTAATGTCTCTGCTTTTCAATATTTTGTCTAGGTTTGTCATAACTTTTCTTCCAAGGAGTAAGCATCTTTCCATTTCATTACGGCAGTCACCATTTGCAGTGATTTTGGAGACCAAGAAAATGAAGTCTTTCACTGTTTCCATTGTTTCCCCATCTATTTGCCATGAAGTGATGGCACTGGATGATATGATCTTAGGTTTTTGAATGTTGAGTTTTAAGCCAGCTTTTTCACTCTCCTCTTTCACTTTCATCAAGAGGTTCTTTAATTCCTCTTCTCTTTCTGCCATAAGGGTGGTGTCATCTGCATATCTGAGGTTATTGATATTTCTCCCGGCAATCTTGCTTCCAGCTTGTGCTTCATCCAGCCTGGCATTTCATATGATGTACTCTGCATATAAGTTAAATAAGCAGGGTGACAATATACAGCCTTGATGTATTCCTTTCTCAAGTCCATTGTTCCATGTCCGGTTCCTATTGCTGCTTCTTGACCTGCATATAGATTTCTCAGGAGGCAGGTAAGGTGGTCTGGTATTCCCATCTCTTGAA
Source organism: Odocoileus virginianus (assembly GCF_023699985.2). Classification (NCBI taxonomy): domain Eukaryota; kingdom Metazoa; phylum Chordata; class Mammalia; order Artiodactyla; family Cervidae; genus Odocoileus; species Odocoileus virginianus. The sequence continues at coordinate 7,953,109 of NC_069707.1, forward strand.
GAATTTTCCACAGTTTTTTGTGATCCACACAGTCAAAGGCTTTAGCATAGTCAATGAATCAGAAGTAGATTGTTCTGGAATTCTCTTGCTTTTTCGATGATCCAGTGGATGTTGGCAATTTGATCTCTGATTCCTCTGGCTTTTCTAAATCCAGCTTGAACACCTGAAACTTTCGATTCACGTATCGTTAAAGCGTCACTTGGAGAGTTTTGAGCATTACTTTTCTAACGTGTGAGATGAGTGCAATTGTGCAGTAGTTTCAACATTTTTGGCACTGCCTTTCTTTGGGATTGGAATGAAAACTGACATTTTCCAGTTCTGTAGCCACTGCTGAGTTTTCCACATTTGCTGGCATATTGAGTGCAGCACTTTCACAGCATCATCTTTTAGGATTTGAAATAGCTCAGCTGGAATTCCATCACATCCACTAGCTTTGTTTATAGTGATGCTTCCTAAGGCCCACTTGACTTCGGACTCCAGGATGTCTGGCTCTAGGTGAATGATCACATCATCGTGGTTATCTGGGTCATGAAGATCTTTTTTGTACAGTTTTTCTGTGTATTCTTGCCACCTCTTCCTAATATCTTCTGCTTCTCTTAGGTCCATACCATATCTGTCCTTTATTGTATCCTAATTTACATGAAATGTTCCCTTGGTAGCTCTAATTTTCTTGAAGAGATCTCTAGTCTTTCCCATTCATTGTTTTCCTCTATTTTTTTGCCTTGATCACTGAGGAAGGCTTTCTTATCGCTCCTTGCTATTCTTTGGAACTCTGCATTCAATTGGATTTCTCTTTCCTGTTCTCCTTTGCCTTTTACTCCTCTTCTTTTCTCAGCTCTTTGTAAGACCTCATCAGACAACCATTTTGCCTTTTTGTGTTTCTTTTTCGTGGGGATGATTTTGGTCACCACTTCTTTACAAACCTTCATCCAGAGTTATTCAGGCACTCTATCTATCAGATCTAATCCCTTGAATCTATTTGTCTTCTCCATTGTATAAGTAAGGGATTTGATTTAGGCCATGCCTGAATGATGTAGTGGTTTTCCCTACTTTCTTCAATTTAAGTCTCAGTTTTGCAATAAGGAGTTCATGATTTGAGCCACAGTCAACACCCAGTCTTGTTTCTGCTGACTGTATAGAGCTTCTCCATCTTTGGCCGCAAAGAATATAATCAATCTGATTTTGGGATTGACCATCTGGTGATGTCCATGTGTAGAGTCTTCTCTTGTGCTGCTAAAATAGGGTGTCTGCTATGACCAGTGCGTTCTCTTGGCAAAACTCTGTTAGCCTTTGCCCTGCTTCTTCTGTACTCCAAGGCCATATTTGCCTGTTCCTCTAGGTATTTCTTGACTTCCTATTTTTATATTCCAGTCCCCTCTGATGAAAAGGACTATTTTTTGGGTATTAGTTCTATAAGGTCTTGTAGTTCTTCATAGAACCATTCAACTTCAGCTTCTTCAGCATTAGTGGTTGGGGCATAGACTTGGATTACTGTGATGTTGAATGGTTTGCCTTGGAAACGAATGGAGATCATTCTGTCGTTTTTGAGATTGCACCCAAGTACTGCATTTTGGACTCTTTTTGTTGACTATGAGGGCTACTCCATTTCTTCTAAGGGATTCTTGCCCACAGTAGTAGATATAATGTTCATCTGAATTAAAGTAACCCGTTCTGGTCAATTTTAGTTCACTGATTCCAAAAATGTTGGTGTTCACTCTTGCTATCTCCTGTCTGATCACTTCCCTGGTGTCTCAGCTGGTAAAGAATCCACCTGCAATGCACGAGACCTGGGTTCGATCCCTGGGTTGGGAAGATCCCCTGGAGAAGGGACAGGCTACCCACTCTAGTATTCTGGCCTGGAGAATCCCATGGACTGTATGGTCCATGGGGTGGCGAAGAGTCAGACATGACTGAACTACTTTCACTCACCCACTCACACAATTTACCTTGACTCATGGACCTAACATTCCAGGTTCCTATGCAATATTGTCTTTTACAGAATTAGACTTTACTTCCATCACAGTCACATCCACAACTGGGTGTGCTTTTTGCTTTGGCTCAGCCTCTGCATTCTTTCTGGAGCTGTTTCTCCACTCTTCTCCAGTAGCATATTGGGCACCTACCGACCTGGGAAGTTCATCTTTCGATGTCATATCTTCTCTTTTCATACCATTCAAGTGGTTCTCAAAGCAAAATACTGAAGGGTCTGCCATTCTCTTCTCCAGAGGACCACATTTTGTCAGAACTCTCCACCATGACCAGTCCGTCTTGGGTGGCCCTACACAGCATGGCTCATAGTTTCTTTGAGTTAGACAAGGCTGTGATCCCTGTGATCAGTTTGGTTAGTTTTCTGTGATTGTGGTTTCCATTCTGTCTGCCCTCTGATGGAGAAGGACAAGAGGCTTGTGGAAGCTTCCTGATGAGAGGGACTGGCTGTGGGGAACAGAAGTAGCCCATGGCCGAGCGAGTACTTTGTGACGTGCCTGCGCAGTGCTATAAGTGATCTCAGCTGTTACATAATCAGTATTCACCAAACATGGAGCGAAAGCAAGAGGTCGTGGGGATAAGAGAGCCTGGTACCACCGTCTTGGCTAATTTGCTCTTTTGCTACAACCCCAAACTGGCAACTAACTTTGGGGACAGATGGTCAGAAAGGAGAAATATTCAGTTTCCTCATTTACAAAAGAAAAGTCGTGTAAAAATCAGAATTGCAAAGCTGTCAGAGGTGTTTATTTTTGGGTCAGGGCCAAATCAGAGTAAGATTGCTTGAAGTGAGTTCTTACTTATTTGTTTCTCTAGCTTCTTATCTATTTATATTGTGGTGAAAACACATAAAGTTAAATTTATGACCTTAGACTTCTGTCATGTACAGTTCAGAAATGTGCATTCACATTGTTGTAAAATAGATTTCTAGAACTTTCTCCTCTTGCAAAACTGAAATTCCAGAGCTATTGAACACGAGTTCCCTCTCCTACAGCTCCTGGCAATCACCATCCTACTTTTTATTTCTGTGATTTTTACTCATTTACATACTTCATATCAGTGAAATCAGGCTTTGGGGATTGGCTTACCTCAAATGAGTTTATTTTTTAATGAATATTTTCAGAAATAGTCTCTAGACCAGCAGGAATTAGCTAACAAATAACTGAAAAGCTCTCAGGATGTTGCCTTGAGCTGCAGGCTGGCTGTGTAGAAGGAAAGAGAGTGATTGACACAAGGTGAGCCTGGTCGGTGGGCCTGGCATGGGGCAGGTGCTGCCATGAGTGGACCAGGCACGCGGTGTCATGAGCGACAGGAACAAGTGTTGGTAAAAGGAAGATTCTGGGTGGGAATGCAGTCAAATGCTTCTTTTAAAGACAAACAAACGAATGAAAAGAAATCAGACCCTGGTGGGTTAGTCTTTTGGAGGTTGGTGTCTGAAGTCACTAAAATGTGGTAGGCAAACAGACATTGCAGAAAGGAAGGGAGTAGGAAACCACCTCCAGGGCACCAGAAAGCAGAGGTGGGAAGTTGGGAAGGACAATTAGATGTGCATTGTGGGAAGATGGACAAAGAATAGCAGGTGAAAGGAGAGGAGAGAAAGGGGCTATCATTCAAATGGTGGTTATCTTCCCAAAGGTCATAAGTACACTCGCTTGGAGTTCAACTTTGAACACTGGAAAGGGTGACGAACCCTAATTTTATAAAGTAAACACTGTATTCCCCTTTGCCCTCTGGCTTTACCACTGGGATGGAAGGAAGTCAAAGGAGATGGAGAGCTTGAAGTTGCTGGATTAGACCCACATCCATAGCAACACAGGACTGGCCTGGGTGGCGATTCCAACATTGTAACTGACAATACAAGAAGATGTCTCTGAAATAATTGGGGAAATTTAAATATAAAGTGGACACTAACTGGTAATAGGGAAGCCTTGCTGATTTTGTTAAGTGTGATTGTTAAGGCAATCATGGAAAAATTCATGCTATCAGAGATGTCTTCTGAAATAATTACAGCACAATGGCATGATACCTGAGATATGCTTTATTTTTTTTCATTTGTGATCTGTAATTATTTTGGTTATTATGACTCTACCAATTTTTTAAAAACTGACGCACAATTGCTTTTCAATGTTGTATTTTTTTCTGCTATACAATGAAGGGACTCAGCTATAAGTATACATATATCCCCTTCCTCTGTAGCATTGCTCCCACCCCTAGAGGTCATCACAGAGCCCTGGGCTGAACTCCTTGTGTTATACATCAGCTTCCCACTAGCTCTCTATTTCACATACGGTAGTGTACATATATTAATGCTACTTTTTCAATTCGTCCCACCCTTTCCTTCCCCCGCTGTGTCCACAGGGCACCTTCTACGTCTGCATCTTGAGATGTATTTTAAAGTAGTTCAGAAAAAAAGTGTATATGTGTGTATGTGTGTGAGAGAGAGCGAGCGAGGTAGAAAAAGGAAACAATGATCAGTAAATTATTGCGTTTGTTAAATATTATTAAAATTGGACAAAGGAGGACTCACTCTCTAGCTTTCTCTCTTCTTGTTTATGTTTGAGATTTTCCACAATAAGAATGTCTCCCTCCCTGCCTTGAAAATGTCAGTACTGATTTAATTACAGAAAAGCATCAGCACATTAACTGCAGGGCCCTCTAGACCGCACATCACACTTGGGAACACGGAGCCACACATTCCGTTGGCCTGACTCAACGGAATGCACAGAACACTGTAAATAGATCTGGGTTTATGGCTCTGAGAGGTGCTTCCCTGGATACAAGTCTGTACAGTCGGCCTGGAAGGTAGAGGCCTCTTCTCTCTGCTGGAGATGTGTTTACTCTTTTGCAATGAGCATACTTTTAAAGATCAGTGTGTGATACAGTTTGCCCAGGGGTCTATATTTTACAGGCAGTGTAGACATTCACCTTTGGTGGCCCAGGATGCCTGTCTACGTTGGGTCAATCGAGTGAAATTCGTAAACTGACTCAGCATCAGCAAATAAAGGAGATGGGCAGGTGGCTCAGGGGCCTGGGCAAGACTTCCTGGGAAGTGAATAGCTCCTCTTGTTCCCAAAGGCCCCCAGCAGGGGGCAATCTTCTGGTGGGTGCGGCCATTTTCAGCCCTTTTCCTCATCTCTAGTTAGTTCAGTTCAGTTGCTCAGTCGTGTCCAATTCTTTGCGACCCCATGGACTGCAGCATGCCAGGCCTCCTTGTCTATCACCAACTCCCATAGCCTACTCAAACTCATGTCCATTCCACTGGTGATGCCATCCAACCATCTCATCTCCAGTAGTCATCCATTTTTCCAGTAGTAATGTACAGTTGTGAGAGTTGAACCAGAAAGAAGTTGGACCAAGAAGAAGAGTTGGACCAGAAGCATCAATTCTTTGATGTTTTCGAACTGTGGTGTTAGATAAGAGTCTTGAGCGTCCCTTGGACAGCAAGGAGATCAAACCAGTCAATCCTAAAGGAAATCAACCCTAAATATTCATTGGAACAACCGATGGTGAAGCTGAAGATCAATCCTTTGGCCACCTGATGGGAAGAGCCGACTTATTGGAAAAGACCCTGATGCTGTTGCAGAGAAGAAGCCAATTCTGACTCCATGTTGGACCTGTTTCTTTGATTTGCTTTTGTTGCTTTATAGTCATACAGAATGGTCTGCCTCAGAGAATCCTGCCCCTCTGCCTGACTGTTAAACTAGAGTGCCTTTGTTCAGAACCTTGTCCACTTGTAGATGGCAGGAAGGAAGAAATTAACACATCCTCTGCCTGAGGTTTGTCATTCTAAGAGATGTTTGCAAGATTAATGGCCCTTTTACTTTGCTTCCTCACCTCCCTCCATCTCTGAGCTATAAAACAACCTGACATTCAGACCCCGATAAGACGGTATTTTGAGGCACTAGCCTGTCATCTTCTCGGTCAGCTGGGTCCCCGATTAAAGCCTCTTCCTTGCCTCAACCCTTCATCTCTCAGATTCCTTGGCCTGTCATATGGTGAGCAGAGTGAGCTTGGACTCGGTAACAATGCTGGGAAAGATTGAGGGCACAAGGAGAAGGGGGTGACAGAGGATGAGATGATTGGATGGCATTATTGACTCAATGGATATGAGTTTGAGCAAAGTCTGGGAGATGATGAAGGACAGGGAAGCCTGGTGTGCTGCAGTCCATGGGATCGCAAAGCATCGAACACGATGTAGAGATTGAACAAGCTCATTTCTACCTCCTCTGAGCCAGGTGAAAAATCCACCTGGTTCCTTTCTGACCTGTAGGATGTACTGCTGAAGCCTCCTTAACGTTTTCCATCTGTCCTTTTTCTTTCCCTGCTTTGGAAACTGTGGTGCCTTTTGCTCCCTTTAGAGCTTTATCTGAATTGCTTGTATTTCTCTGGTTGTAGGGTCTAGACCAGCTGGGCCCAGCAGACACTTACATTCTGGCATCTGGTAGTTTATTTTTATGATTAATGTAGCCAGGAATACTTTGAAAATGTGCAAGTTTCTAGTATATAGTATTAATATTGAAACCTGCTATAAGGCTTCAGCTCATATTTTGCCTTTGTTTGCAGGCTAAGCAGTCTTCAGATAAATCAGACTTCTAGTTAGTAGGAACCTTAGGGAATACTTATTCAAGTGTCATTGTGAGTGCCCAAATATATCCATGCATCAGATAGATCAAATAATTAACTCATGACCAGTTTCATGATTGAAGCCAACTCTTTGCGACCCCATGGACTGTAGCCCACCAGGCTCCTCTGTCCATGGAATTCTCCAGGCAAGAATCCTGGAGTGGGTTTCCATTCCCTTCTCAGGGGATCTTCCCAGTTCAGGGGTTGAACCCAGTTCTCCTGCATTGCAGGAGGGACACCCTAGGTGTGAAAAGGTGATGCTTGTATAAAGTCACGTCCAGTGGGCACAAACGAATTCTAACCTACAGTAGGCGGATGGTGTAGAGATTAAGCTGCCTGAATTTAGCATAGGTTGCAGGATACAGAGAAGGGCTGAGTTTTGTCCACTATTTTTTTATTCTAATATTTCTTCATAATCAATCACTGTATGCACGGAATCATTCAGTTCTTTCTTATAATATTTATTTCATTATTTCACCATAGAGACAATAGCTTTCAAAGTTCTACTGTTTGCATATAAAGAAAGGAATGGCTCTGTCACTTCTGGTTGAAAAATTAGGAACTTTTACAAAATTCTTGGCAGTAGAAATACAATATGCTTAAAAGCTGGTGGAAACAGGTTTTAAAGCTTATGTGTTATAAACATTATTAAACCATTTATCTGAAAGTCAATCCAGCAAAATAAACCACGTTTTTCTTAAGCATATCTTTGAATACCAAAAGGCCAAAATTGTACTCAAGAACTAAGTATTAAATTATCTTTATTTTGCTATTTGTTAAGAAACTATTCAGCTGTTTTGGAGCAGATATTTGTCTGAAAACATAAGTCACACTGGCTATTTAAAGCTTTTCTTCATACTTATTTTTATATTATTTTTTCTTCATGTTTTCTGGCCTTGACTTTATTTCTCTTGTACCTTTTGTTGGGTTTCCCTGGTGGTGCTAGTGGTAAAGAACCTGCCTGCCAATGCAGGAGACTTAAGAGAAGCTGGTTTGATCCCTGGGTCAGGAAGATCCCCTGGAGGAGGGCACAAAAACCCACTCCAGTATTCCTGCCTGGAAAATCCATGGACAGAGGAGCCTGGAGGACTGTAGTCCACGGGCTTGCAAAGAGTTGGACACGACTGAAGCAACTGAGTGTGCGTGTATGTACTCTTTGTTAACAGGTTTGTGCGACTAAATCAGACGTCAGCTAAGGATTTTCCCTGAAGATTCATACATGAACAAAGAAACAGATTTTCTAATTGAATTGGAATTGTCTATAGATTAATAAATTGGTATATGCATGTATCTGTCTGAGTGTAAGTTTAACCTCTGAGTCAAGTTTAAAGGAGGTCAAATTTATCCCTAATGTAGCCTTCCTTATCCCCAGATGGTGGTGAAGGTTTTTTTTTTTCCATTTATTTTTATTAGTTGGAGGCTAATTACTTTACATCATTACAGTAGTTTTTGTCATACATTGAAATGAATTAGCCATGGTTTTACATGTATTCCCCATCCCGGTCCCCCCTCCCACCTCCCTCTCCACCCGATCCCTCTGGGTCTTCCCAGTGCACCAGGCCCGAGCACTTGTCTCATGCACCCAACCTGGGCTGGTGATCTGTTTCACCCTAGATAATATACATGTTTCAATGCTGTTCTCTTGAAACGTCGGTAGTGAAGGTTAAAAGGCATCAGATAAATCCCCACCTGTGTGCTGGCTAACCAACAAAATCACCTTCAATAAGGGAACACTTTCGTCAGTTTAGGGGCAGAGTCTGTAGGACAGTGGGTCCTAGTCATTTTCCATCATGTCCTTCCAATCACATTACCTTGATGGTGACTTTCTCACTGCCCGTACAGGTTTCTAACGGCTGATTGTAGAGTGCTGTGTATAACTGCATACAACAATGTAACTGCGACGATCACGATGATTAGCTCATCAAGATTACTTGCTCGGGTGCTCTGTCCTGGTGTCAGAAAGATAGATAAGACAGAATGACTGTTTCCCAGAAACTTCAGTCAACTGGAGAGGATGAACAGATTAAAGTAGCGTGTTAAGTGCACTAGTGAAGGATACACTTTTCCTCTCCTCCACCATGAATGTGAGAATTGGGATTTCTGTATTCAAAGACAAGGTGCCAAAACTATGGTTGGTGTTAGCATCTCAGGGGAGATACGACCTAAGCCAGGGTGGCACTGCCAATACCATCACAGTGAACACAGGCTAAAAAACGTTTAAAATGAGGCAGAGTGTAAGACCGCAAAGGCAAGACGGCCACTGCCATCCTGAAGGGGAAGAGATTTGGGGTCGGATTCCTTAGAGAGTGAGACTTTCCAGGGTTGCAGCCCAGAAGGCTCCTCCTCCCATCAGGAAGACAGGGAGTGGGCTGAGGTTTGTTTTTTTTTAATATTTATTTATACTTACTGATTTATTTGGCTGTGCCAGGTGTTAGTTGAGGCAGGCAGGATCTTCGATCTTTGTTGCGGCACATGGGCTCTTTCGTTGTGGCATGCAGATCCCTAGTCGCAGCTTGCAGGAGCTAGTTCCTTGGCCAAGGATCAAACGCTGTGTTGTGAGCATGGAGTCTTAGCCACTGAACCACTAGGAAGTCCCTGGGCTGACTGTTTAAGTGTGAATTTCATTTCAAGAGCCAAGAAAGGGAAATTATACCTTTTACAGGTGAGATTGGCTGTAAGGAGCAAATTTGCAAGGTGAAGATAAGAACAAGCAGGTTGATCAGAAAGGTCAGGAATTTTAAACACCTGGAATATCTGGCTTGGGTCTTTGGCTTTTATTCCATGGAGGGAGGACAGGAGCGGGAGACACTGGATGTGGGATCCCAGTTACAGAGCTCTGTGGCCAAGTGATAATGACACATACACCAGAGACTGACTGTGACAGAGGCATGAAATGGAAGGGATAGCAAGACAGGAGATATTTTGAAAAAATAATGAAAAGAGTTGGTTGTCCAACTAGATATGGAGGTTCAGGGAAGTTAGGAGGTAAAGAAGAGTCTAAGATTTGCCCCTGGGGAATCATTAAGAGACATTGTGCCTCCAACAGAAACTAGTGACATTGTAGGGGGTGGGCAGGGAGCTGGATTCCGTGATGAGATAATGATGAACTTAGTTTCAGTGTTAATTTTAAAGGAATGTCAGGTCATCCAATGAGCTATGTGACCAGAGAGCCATCAGAGATGCAAGAATGGAAACTGGGACGGAGGGCTAGGCTTGATATTCAGATCATTGTGGGAGAAGAAGGTGCTGTCTAGGGCCATCTCACTATGCATTCATCTACCCATGCGTGTATGTGCATGTGTTCAGTTCAGTTCAGTCGCTCAGTCGTGTCTGACTCTGCAACCCCACGGACCCAGCACGCCAGTCTTCCCTGTCCATCACCAACTCCCGGAGCCTACTCAAACTCACGTCCATCGTATTGGTGATGCCATCCAACCATCTCATCCTCTGTTGTCCCCTTCTCCTCCCACCTTCAATCTTTCTGAGCAACTCACTAACTTATTCATTGGCTCTCCATTCACAGATTAATGTATTTGCTTTTCATTTATCCATCCATTAATTCCTCATATCCTTATGAGAATCCCTGCTGGGTGTCATGATGCTCTTGAGGAAAGGGACAAGACACACTCTTGCCCCAGGATGCCCACTGCTGAAAGTCCCAGTCTCTGCTGGTCAGCACCTTGACTTTCATCCACTTCTCCCCTAGCTGCTGCCTCAGTTTCTTTTTCTGTACAAAGCAGCTGCCAGTGTGAGATCTAAAGTGAAAACGTTTCAGATTTGCTGAAGTAACGACCCGTGGATGGGAATGTGGGGTTATATTTTCTAAACATTCTAGGACATGTGTTGCTTTTAAATTTAAAACAGATAGAAAGGACATTTGCCAGCACAGAAAAAGCGAGTTTTCCAGACAGTGATCATATTTGAGTTGGACTTCCAAGTAAATGGAGCCCAAAGGCATTACCTTCCTGGAAGTTATATGCTGAGGACACACTGTCTTCGGGGCCGAACCCAAGGAAGCCTCGGCTCACACAGATGCAAGGCTGCTCTTACGAGGGTTTTGAGGGTCTGGGACTTGGGAGTTGAGTCCCACGGGGTTGATTTGTCTGGGAAAGACTCTCTGGGTTCAGACTCCTATCTTGGTCTCTGTGTTCGTTTTCGCACATGGATCTTCTCTTTGTGCATCTGGTCAATAGTTTATTCCCAAGAACGTGAAGTCATTGTTGGCCGGAGAACTTGAGCCCTTGGAATTTAACTCCTGCCTGAGTGTCTGGTTGTCTGGATTCCTTGTGTCCTCGGCACCCCCGGGGCTCACTCCAAGCAGGCAGGTGTCGGAGACAGAGCCGTGGGTAGATCGGGGAAGGGGGAGCGGCGGGGAGGGAGACACGAGAAAGGATGCCTCCAGGCTTTTCTGCGCTGGTGTCATGACTCACAAATGTGATCTTCATTTGTTTCATGTGCTGCCAGGGGCGCCTGTAGTGGTGCTCTTTCCTGCCTCTTTCCAGCTCCAATTCTCTGCGCTCCCCACAACCAGTCAGGCTCTGCTCCACCGGGAAGGGTCTGCAAGCTGGCTTTCCACTGAGCGGTCAGAACAACCTCTCCAAGAGCTTTGGGAAGATCCCAGGCCCTCTGCGGTGCTGCCAGGGGCAGAGCTCTCAGACTCCAGGGGACACAGATTCCCTTGTGTCCTAGGTGGCTTCTGCCCCTTGGAGTGCAAATGTTTAGAATGTGGGCCGGTTAGTGCCCGCTGCTGTCCTGGGATCAGGAGGTGGTCCTGACGGGATCAGGGAGGGTCCCTCCACAGTGAAGGGCTGCTGGGAGATTCACTCCTTAAACATAACCTTCACTTCTGCGTGTGCAGGACGTGGTGGAGGAGGACCCCTCAACTCATCAGAAGTGACTTGGAGACTGGGGCTGGGGCTTTCACGTCCTCTACACCAACCCCTTACACACGCAGCACCCAGCACACACACAGCACGCATGTCTGTCTGCTGCTGGTGGAGGCTCAGCAGATGGTCTGTGGTTCTTCTGTGAAAGCTGGGATGAGAGACGAACCTTAGGATGTGCTCTGGCTGTCTAGAGCTGCCTACGCACACCCCAGGGCCTGGGTTTATAAAAAGAGAAGCTTATTATTATGCATGTGGATACTACGGGACAGAAATTTAAATACGATACACCAGGCTGGCTTATCTCTGCCCCCATGGTGTCTGAGGTCTCACCTGGGGAGACCAGAACATCTGAGAGGGTCTTGAACAATGGAACTGGTTCTTCCCTCACATGTCAGGTGCCCGGGCTGAGATGACAGGAAAGCTGGCCTGAGGGGCTCTCCACCGGAGTGCCTACATGTGGCCTCCTCACGTGGCTGGAGCTTCCTCCCAACCTGGTGGCCCTGGGGTCATCAGATTTCTGACCCGGAGGGTCAGAGCCCCCAGAGAGAGTGTTTTGGTAAGTAAGTCCTTTTCTGCCTGCCTTAGGGGCCCCAGAGAGTCATTTCCACCCCCTTCTACAGGTCAGAGCAGTCACAGACACCTCCAGAATCAAGGGGAGAGAGGCCCGGCCTTCGGGGGACAGAGTGTCAAAGCACTTGAGGTCTTGCTGTAAGGCCGCCACTGGCCCCAGCTGTATGAAGTACCTCCCTCAGCATCAGAAACAGGGAGGTGATGGGTGGGAAGATGAGAAAATCCTTTGGCCACAGAAAGCAATGATAATTTTAAAAAGTTTTTAGCTTCAGGGGCCCCAACCCAGAGTCCTGAGAGCTCCCTGGTCCAATTCCTCTTTGGCAGGAGTGGCAGCAAGGGTCCCTGGGGTGTCATCAGCAGTGCCACCCCTGGGGGGCTGCTTTGGGTCTGGGCACAGGCACTCAGAGGCTCACATCAGCTTCTGAGTACAAGGCTCATACCTCCACTCACATCCACGTAAGAACTGTGAAGAATTTTCCATTCGAAACTTCCTACAAGTAGCTCTTTCTGGTCCCCCAAGATCAATATTTCATAGAACTTTTCTCTGATTTAGGGCTTCCCAGGAGGCACTAGTGGTAAAGAACCAGACTGCCAATGCAGAAGACATAAGAGACACAGGTTCGATGCCTGGGTCAGCAAGATCCCCTGGAGTAGGAAATGACAACCCACTCCAGTATTCTTGCTTGGAGAATCCCATGGACAGAGGAGCCTGGTGGGTTACTATCTATGGGGTCGCAAAGAGTCAGACATAACTGAAGCGACTTAGCATGCAAGCATGCACACTCTCTGATTTGGGAGCATGACCCTCACAGGGGCTCTCTCAGGGCAGCAAGGACTCATTGCGGGGCCAGAGTCAGCAAGGCTCAGTGCGGATGCCCCACCCTCGTCCCAAAGCTTGACGTTGGTGGGAGAGGGGCACTCATGGCAGACGTGTCCTCAGATCCCGCCTCTGGCCTGGAGGAAGCTGGCCTTTGTTTGATCTTTTATCTGAAACTCCGTGGGAAGTTTCAGTTTCCAGCTGGGGATGGTGATGAGTGTCTGTGAAATGCATCATCAATGAACTTCGCCCCATGAACATGACTGTAAATGCCTTAGAGATAAGCATTATCTGAGTGTCATCATGACTGCCTAGGAGCTAGTGAAGAGAACATTGATGCTATTCTGGGTAGCCTTTGAAAAATGCAAATCATCATTAGTTCCCTTCGAGTTACCAGCTCCTTGTGGCCGTGGGGTCAGGTTCGGTTGCCACTATAAAAGCATTTTACCATTCGATGGTTCAGTCCAGGGGTGTTCTCAATGGGAGCAGCATGACTTAGGAAGGAATCTTCGCTTATGATTCATGCCTGCAACTTGACCCTCCCAGGGGAGGCAGCCGACTCTGGCGCTAGAAAATAGCCGATGAGGACAATTCTCAGTTCTAAGTTCTGCTTCAAGCTGCTTTCAGAGCGGAGGAGCCCTCGTCAGCCTCTAGAACCTTAAGGAAGAGGCCTGCTGGGCACAAGTCTTGAGGCTTCATGAAGAAATGCCTTCCTGTGTCATCTTTAAAAGACTTCATTTGCATTTGGGGGTGATTCAAGATTAAAAAGGGGGACGTGAAATCTAGAGGGTAAGTGAAGCAAAGAGTAGAAGGGGAGGGGACCAGGGAGAAGACACGCCAGGAAATATGAATGGCTCAAAATATGAGTGCTCAAAATAGCATCTCCGCTCAGTCAGATCCAAGACAATGCTGACTCATCATTTATTCCTTCATGAATAAAATACTCAGTTCTGATCCATTCAGGTGAAAGAAATAATTGTGGGGGAAAAAAAAAAAAAAGAAATAATTGTGAAGCTATCTCCATAGGTGGAAGCCCTTACAGAAATCCTGTGTGGAACTCTAAAATAATCACCCTCTGCTTTGTCTCATTCCTAGACAGCTCCACCCCACAGCATGTCCAATATTGGATAATTAGATCTGCGAGGCTTTGACAAAGTCAGCTTCCTAATGTAAAGCATCCCGGCTGCAAGGGAGGATGCCCTTTGATAAAAGCGTGAGATAGGATCGTTGCCTGGCGGCTGTGAGTTCCCACCCTCATTCCTCCCAACCTGGTTTCCACACATCTGGAGCTGTGGATTGTTTATTTATTGTGTTTTTGGCTGCAGCACAGAGGTCAGGCACCTTTGCAAACTGCGGGCAGTGATGACTAAACCTGAACATTTTTGCCACCTCAAAAACCCTGGAGAAGAGAGGGTGTCACATAAACACATAGAAAAACAAGTTCCCAAATTAAATAAAAGATCAGAAACTACTGGGTGAGAAACATTGAACTTCTAGATATTCATTGATTTTCACCTAGAAATGTGCATTTCTGTCCTCTCTGCTAGGCTTTGAGCCTCCAGAGCTCAACTGTGTCTCTCTGGGTTTCTGGGAGAGCTCTCATGTTCCACACCTGGGTGGCCCACGGAGGACCTCAGTAATGGATGGGGCATCAGTAACAACCTTGCAGGCAGGTCTCATGGTTCAGCCTGGCCAAGTAGCAGGTACACTGAGGAAAGCAACTGTGTTTTCATGGACAAACAGGCTTACGTCTGCAACAGAAAAAGGTTTCTGTGCTGGGAGCCCAGTGGTTTGTTCTGGAGGCTGAGGGCTGCAGGGAGGATGAGCTTTTTTGACTTTCTTAGACCAAGGATGGAGGATGGGGTGAGAGCCCTGGCCCACGGGGATGCACCCACGTGAACATCCCAGCGCTGTCAGCAGTGGCTGGGTTTAGCTTCAGCAGAGAGGGCACCCTGGGGAAACTTGTCATCCCTAGATTGGCTCCTACCACCTGATCCACTCCACGTTTGCTCCTTGGAAGAAAAGCTATGATGAACCTAGACAGCATATTAAAAAGCAGAGGCATCACTTTACAGACAAAGTTCTATCTAGTCAAAGCTATGCTTTTTCCGGTAGTCATGTATGGATGTGAGAGTTGGACTATAAGGAAGGCTGAGCACTGAAGAGTTGATGCTTTTGAACTGTGGTGTTGGAGAAGACTCTTGAGAGTCCCTTGGACTTCAAGGAGATCCAACCAGTCCATCCTAATGGAAATCAGTCCTGAATATTCGTTGGAATATTCATTGATGCTAAAGCTGAAACTCTAATAATTTGGTCACCTGATGAGAAGAACTGACTCATTGGAAAAGACCCTGATGGGAAAGATTGAAGGCAGGAGGAGAAGGGAATGACAGAGGATGAGATGGTTGGATGGCATCACTGACTCAGTGGACATGAGTTTGAGCAAGCTCCGGGAGTTGGTGATGGACAGGGAAGCCTGGCGTGCTGCAGTCCATGGGGTCACAAAGAGTCAGACACAACTGAGCACCTGAACAACACCCTGACACTCTCAAGAGGGGCAGGATTTCTTCGAGTTTCTCTGAGTTTGGGTTTTGGCATCTGCCCTTAATAAACAGAACACACCCTGCCGCCTCCTCTGCTCTGGATGGTTATGGCTCATGTTCTGACTTTCAAGATCAAGAGACTTTTTTTTTTAAAAAATCACTTTACATTTTTAAAAAAATTGTGGGCTTAATAACTTCTCAGCTTAAAGTTTTATTTTCTATATCTTGGTAGCATGGTGTGACAGAATGCCTAGAAAAATGAGGTACTGAATAGACCCAGGTGAACTGGCAGCCCAGTGCTCCCTGCTTTCAAAAGTCCTCATTGTTTCCAGAGGGAACAGGACTCAGTCCCTCTGAACACAGGCCTCTCCTCTCAGGGGACCATGTTCTCTGGGCAGCAGGAGCCACATCTGACTCATGGGGGCCTGCTTCTTTCTGCTTTTGGGCCGACCTTCAGAGGACACGGAGCCTGTGAACTAACTGAAGGCTGGGGTCACCTTCGGCCCTGTGCCCTTGGCTTGGATGCAAGCTATCTTTGAAGTGGTCCTGATGACGTGATAAGGTCACTGGTGGCCCTCAAGACCAGGGTGCTTGGCATTGTACCGAGTTTGGGGTTCTGTGGATGTTTGTTTCCAAAGATGGCTACCAAAATCCTGCACACATTTTTGCTGAGTCACTTCAGTCGTGTCTGACTCTTTGCGACCCTAAGGACTGTAGCCCTCCAGGCTCCTCTGTCCATGGGATTCTCCAGATGAGAATACTGCTGTGGGTTGCCATGCCCTCCTCCAGTGGGTCTGTCCGACCCAGGGAGTGAACCCACATCTCTGATGTCTCCTGCATGGGCAGTCGGATTCTTTACCACTAACGCCACCTGGGAAGCCTTCCCAAACCCTGGCCAGTCCCTATTCTCTCTTTTTAAAAAATATTTAATTACTTACGAGGCTGTGCCAGGTCTTAGTTGCAGCCTGTGGGGTCTTTGAACTTTGTTGCAGCATGAGGGATCTAGTTCCCTGTCCAGGGATTGATCCCGGGCCCCATGCATTGTGAGCACAGAGTCTTAGCCACTGGACTCCCGGAAAGGTCCCCCTCTTCTCTTCTGAAATGGGGCTTGGTCTCTCCTCTCATCTGAAGGTGGAGTCCTTTGCCTCTCTCCCTGAGACTCGGATGGCCCTTTGACCTGCTTTGCCAGCAGAAGAAGTGATGCTGTTTCATCTTCAAACCTGTGCATGATGGGTTGCTTCCCCCCCCCGAGGATCCGGTGAGCAGGCGTAAGCTAAGGCAACTGGTCATGTGTGAGCAGCTCTGGTTCCTGCCTGCTTCCTGTGAATGGATCACCCGGCACAGGGCTTTTCCAGATCTGCAGGCTTGCATTGGACACTTTACAGGCTGGCCTCAGAGCAAGCATTCTCCATCTTCGGAAAAGGAGGAATCACAATCCTTTGATAATATTTTCCTAAGAGCAGTAAATCGTGTGTCCTTTGTACGAAACTTTCCTCTCACAGTCCGGCGCAGTAGCTCCACTTTTCACTAACTAGCAATGTGGCCTCAGCCTTCCTACCTGTAAAGGCAAGGTGGCGCCATCTGTGTTTGGTGGAGATGCTGGAAAATTGAGGTCACTGCTCCCACCCAGCAGTGCTGGGCAGGGGCTTTTTGATGGCTGTGTCCATCTCCCTGGGACCCCTCAAGTTGGTCGGCCTCCGCTCCTGGCTTGCTCCATTTTCGGGACCCAACATCCATATATGTCTTGGACTGAGACTGACTTTTCCCTGTCAACATTCAAGTCTGCTGTCGTGTTCTTCTGTGGTTCCTGGGTTCCGTGACTTGCCTTCCAGGCAGGGTCCCTGCGGTCCCCTCCCGCCTGCCTGGGGGTTCTCGGGGCAGCCCCGCCCACTCAGTTCATCTCGGCTTTGAAGTTGAGACCCAGACACCCCTCAGCAGGCACCATCCTTTGACTTCTTTCTAGAGAGAGGGTTGGCTATGTAGATTCATTCATTTCTTGCCAAAATCATCTTCTTGTGTGTTTCTGGCCAAGGTTAAGGAAAAGAAAGAATAGCAAACGTCCTGGAAAAGAGCCTTTCTCTATGATCTGTATGATCCTGAGCTTGTTAGGTCTGTCCTTAAGTGAGGCTCAATAAGAAAGCTCGCATATAAAACGTCCCATTTGGAGAATCCTGCCTCCCAGCCTCTCCCCCGCCCCAGCCCATCTCTGCTGCAGATCTGTCTGTTGGCTCCATACCAGGCTCCCGACCTGCTTATGCTCTTTGTGTCTTCCCCTCTACCAAAACATGTTCTCAGGAAGGGCTCTTAGGAGTCTACGTCTACTGCACTGCGGACTACCATGACCAGTGTTACCGTGTGATGCTGTGTGCTAAGTCACTTCAGTCATGTCCGACACTTTGCGACCCCATAGGCTCCTCTGTCCACGGGATTCTCCAGGCAAGAGTACTGGGGTGGGTTTTGTGCCCTCCTCCAGAGTTACTGTAATGAGTATTAAATACAATAGGGGATAAAGATTGAAGTCAAAGGAATGACTCTCTAAATGTGGAATATCGACCTGGAGTGGCAACTGATATTGAATTGAAGGGTTGTGTAGTCAGGGTGAAAGAGTCTCGCTATTAGAGAGACTAGAAGAGCCTCTAATCACATGTTGATCATCAACTACCTTCTGGAAGCCTATTCCAGAACTGAGCAGCAAATGCTGAGAACCTGCCCTGAGCTCAATCAGGTCACACACAGTAGGGGTTGCTGGCAGTGACCTTGACCTTGTCATGTTCCCTTGACTGTACTCCTGCCTGGACTTCTGGGAGCCCCTGTTCCTGTCACATGGCACTTCCCATTGTCCATACATTCCCAGTGCACGCTTCTTTTTTCCTCTCCTTCATGTGACTCTTGACTCTAAGTCTGGGTAACCCTATGGTGGTTTATGTTGGAAGGGGAATTGAGACTGGATCTGGGGGTGGGGGGGTCACCTGCCCCCTCTGGGCTCCCTCCTCCACTCTGAGCAGTGGGACAAGATTTGCAAAGTAAGAATGTCTGGCAGTGGAAAATTTGGGAGACCTCCTGCAAATGAGCCTCATCAAGGTGACTGAGATATAAATATCTTGTTCAGAATGAATGTAAAGAAATTAGTCTTCTTTATCTTCACCTCTTGTTTTTACATGTCAATCAATAATACATTTTCATGTGTGTGTTGATTTTAAAGCTTGGTTCTATGTGGGGACGATTCAATAACTGTTCCTGAGTCATTCACACTTTAATATGAAAGAAGGAGTTGAAAGAGTACTTAATGTCTGGAGAGTGTCCTAGTGGTTCCAGACAGCGTCAGAGCCACTCTGCTCACGGGTAGGGAGCAGAGTACATGGATGTCCACGGGTCCACTTCACATTACTCAGCTTCTACTTTAGAGAAAATCAGAGTTACATGACAAAAACACATCCAGTCACTCTCACTCCCGTATTTAAACCATGACTTGTCAATGGTGCAGGGACTAAGGCCCAATTTTGGATCAATCCTGGGTCTTCCTTCCGTAGGCAGTAACTCATCACAGAAAAGAAGGAGAATATTATGGTTATGGATTAGCTTCTCTGGTGGCTCAGATAGTAAAGAATCTGCCTGCAATGCAGGAGACCTGTGTTCAATCCCTGGGTCAGGAAAATCCCCTGGAAATACCCACTCCAGTATTCTTGCCTGGAGGATCCTGGCAAGAATGGACAAAGGAGCCTGGTGGGCTGTAGTCCATGGGGTGGCAAAGAGTCAGACACGACTTAGTGACTAACACATTATGGTTATGTATCAGGGAGTAAACTTTGATAATATTTAATTGGAAATGTTTTCTGTCTTTTGCTAAACTTGTGGTAGATGATGTGTACTCTGCTATCTAAGAGAAAGTGATTTTTTACAAAAAAAGAAGGGTCATCTTAAAAAGTTACAAACATAATTTAGTTCATGATGTGAAATTTCCTGATCAAAACAAATCTGTACTGTAGATCTGAAAAATTATATGCATTTTCATCTGTAACTGGAGCTCCAGTGGCTTTCTTTCTCTTTTTAAAATTGAAGAATGGTCGATTCTTAATGCAAGATTCGGGACATCTGCAAAGTCCCCCAAAATGAGTCTTGGGGTGGGGGTGGGTCTCCAGGGAGCTCTTGCCTCTGGTCCACCCAAGACACTTGGCCCCACCATTTCTTCTTCTCTTTCCATTCACCCATTCATCAGCCCGTCATATTGTTTTGGGCATTTCTAAGAGACCGGCACTTCTTTTAGGAATTCTGCATTCTGCACTTTTAGGCATTTCTAAGAGAGCTGGATGAAACACAGGCTGCAATCAAGATTGCTGGGAGAAATATCAATAACCTCAGATGAACAGATGACGCCACCCTTATGGCAGAAAGTGAAGAAGAGCTAAAGAGCCTCTTGATGAAAGTTAAAGAGAAGAGTGAAAAAGTTGGCTTAAAACCCAACATTCAGAAAACAAAGACCATGGCATCTGGTCCCATAACTTCATGCAAATAGATGGGAAAACAATGGAAATAGTGAGAGACTTTATTTTGGGGGGGCTCCAAAATCACTGCAGATGGTGACTGCAGCCATGAAATTAAAAGACTCTTGCTCCTTGGAAGAAAAGCTGTGACAAACCTAGAAAGTGTGTTAAAAAGCAGAGACATCACTTTGCCATAGCTTCATCTAGTCAAAGCTATGGTTTTTCCAGTAGTCATGTATGGATGTGAGAGTTGGATTATAAGGAAAGCTAAATGCCAAAGAATTGACGCTTTTGAACTGTGGTGTTGGAGAAGACTCTTGAGAGTCCCTTGAACTGCAAGGAGATCCAACCAGTCCATCCTAATGGAAATCAGTCCTGAATATTCATTGGAAGGACTGATGCTGAAGCTAAAACTCCAGTACTCTGGTCACCTGATGTGAAGAACCAGCTCATTGGAAAAGACCCTGGTGCTGGAAAAGATTGAAGGAGGGAGGAGAGGGGGACGACAGAGGATGAGATGGTTGGATGGCATCACCAACGCGATGGACATGAGTTTGAGTAGGTTCCAGGAGTTGGTGATGGACATGGAAGCCTGGCATGCTGCAGTCCATGGGGTCACAAAGAGTGAGACACACCTGAGTGACTGAACTGAACTGAAGAGAGCTATAGACATCCATGCCCTGCATCCCTATGCGTGCCATTAACAGTTCAATATTTGTTACGGTCTTTTGTATAGTGTCAGTCATACTACTTTGAATGTTGATATTGTCTGGAATTCTAGGAGGAGGCAGCTCATTTTATTTTTACCTGCAGCCCCCTCTCTCCACAGGAATCAGATGTAAGTCCATGGGGCACTGGACCAGAGACAAAGGAATCACAAGTTCAGACTCAGTGTGTCCAGCAAGAAACTAAAATTGGAGAGAAGGTTTTTGCAACCCTCCCAACAGCCTGCATGATGTGAAAATAATAGGTCCATTAGTCAATATGGTTTTTTTTAAAAAAGTCATCCGGCCAGCCTGCTGTTGGAATTCATACAGACCTGACAATGAACCATTGTCTGAACACTGATCTTCTTAGCTGATTCCTTTATTGAGGGGTTGGCATAATAGGCGTCTGAGTGAAGAAACTGCTCAGAAATCTCACCTAGCCACCGCCAAACCATAGAGCTGTGGAACCAGTCCTTCAACTGCTTGAACATCGTTCTGTTGGGAGTGGGCTGTGGTGTCAGGGAGCAGAGGCTGTGAGACCTGCGCTGAGCATCTTTCCACGCACTCAACAACCCCTTTGCCAGTCCGGGCAGGCCACGGATTTACAAGAGAAAACCCCCTTTGACAATCTGTAGTCATCAACAGGTGATTAACTGACGTTGGCCACCCCTCCCAGGGAGAGGGTGGAGGGCTTTCATTTTAATTAGCTTGCCGATGCATTTATTTAGCAAGACAAAAAAGGTTCAGAGCAGGAATGCTCTAATCTATCAGCCAACCTGGAGGAAGGAAGGGAAATCTTTTTAAACAATTTTATGGTGTATAGTTGCTTTCCAGGGCTTCCCAGATGGCGCTAGTGGTAAAGAACCCACCTGTCAATGCAGGAGACTTAAAAGACACGGGTTCATTTCCTGGGTTGGGAGTATCCCCTGGAGGCGGGTATGGCAACCCACTCCAGTATTCTTGCCTGGAGAATCCCATGGGCAGAGGAGCCTGGTGGGCTACAGTCCACGGGGTCGTAAAGAATCGGGCACAACTGAAGTTTCTTAACACATATGCTTAGTTGCTTTATAGTGTTGTGTTAGTTTCTGCTCTATGGCAAAGTAGATCAGCTGTGTGTTTACATATATCTCCTCTTTTTTGGAGGAAAGTAAATCTTTGAAACAACAGCTGTGCATCCACGAAAGGCAGCTTTTTTTTTTTTTTAACCTTTCAAGTATGAATTTATAATAATAAATTTCATCTTTCTTTTGGCAGTCATTTCCTGAAATTATAAAGCCTGACTGTAAATAGGATAGGGTCAATATTACTTCAGCAAAAGCACAAAAATACTGAGTTGTGGATGGCTGGGGGGAAAAATAAAGCTTTATTTTCCACACATTTTGCTGTATTTGCTAAATTCCTCCTAGAATTTAATAATTTTATAGCCAGGATGAGGATAGGAGAGAAGTTTCATAATCGCAAAAGTGCTGAATGAGCAGATTCCCAGAAACATTTGTAATTAGCCCTTGTTCTTCAACAATGTTAAAACTGTTTGCCTCTAAAAACAGTTTATTGGCTATTGCCTTTGCTAATGCCATACTGTTTATGTGCTATGCTGTGCTACCAACACAAAAAAACCCTCAGCCTAATGTGTCAGACTAATTTTCAACTGGACCTAACTAAGTTAATGAGGTGTAATCTAATAAAATCTTCTTTTAAAATTAAACTTTTGTGTTTCATTTTGGTGAAAAATAAGTTTTCTGCAAAATTTAAGTCATATGATAAAGTTATTATAGAATAGATATTAAGACATCAAATTAGGAAGAAATAGTGGCCTTCCCATGTCACTGTCCATGTCTCTCTTCTCCATCAACAACACCCAGGTTTTTTAGCGGGGACTGTCACCTACAGGGTTCTCAGCTCAGCACTGGGTTTGGATTGGATTAAGCCCATTGTTTTATGCGGCGATTATACTTTCTAAAGATGGCTGTGCTTCTAGATGTTCTTTTAGTACCTGCTGCTCTTCTATTAAGAGGCAGAGTCTGTGTACCTGCCTCTTGAACCTGGGTGTGTTTTTGTGACTTTTTCACTCAGTAGCGTAGGGTGAAGTCACGCTGCGTGGTTTCCGAGGCTGGGTCACAAAAATGCCAAACACTCACTCTTTGTTCTCCTGGGACCCTGCCAGGTGAGCACTCTGACAGTTCTGAGACCTCCGTGCTGTGAGAAAGTGAAAGTGAAGCCGCTCAGTCGTGTCCGACTCTTTGCCACCCCATGGACTATAGCCCATCAGGCTCCTCTGTCCACAGAATTTTCTAGGCAAGAATACTGGACTGGGTTGCCATTTCCTTCTCCAGGGGATCTTCCTGACCCAGGGATCGACCCTAGGTCTCCCGCATTGCAGGCAGACACTCTACCCTCTGAGCCACCGGGCAAGCCCTCCAGGCTGTGAGGGAAGCCCAAACTGGCCCAGCTGGAGAGATCACACGGAGAAGCTCCAAGACTCTGGGAGGAGGGCCAGCTCCCAGGACCGACTACCCTCCCCCACCTTTCCATCTCCCAGCCCGGTCTGACTGTAGATGTACGAGAGACTAAGCCAGAGCTTACCCAGGTGAGCTTACTCAAATTCCTAACCCACAGAAACCAGGAGCCATAATGAACTGATTGTTGTTCGAGTCCCTAAGTCGAGCAGTGACTTGCTATCCAGGGACCAGTAGCCACAGAAGTAGGTCTCATCTCTTTGGCCACAGTGATTGTTGTAGGATGGACATGTGACCCAGTCCAGCCTGATCTGCATAAGCCTGAAGCAGTTTGCTGGGAACGCTGGAATCCTTTGGGCTTGGTAGGTTGAGTACACAGGCTCGGGAGGATGCTGTAGCTGTCTGACTGTAGCCAAGTGAGACAGCCAACAGGTGAAACCAACACACACAGCAAGCTGAGCGGAGAGAGGCGTCATGATGACATCATTGTGCTCTGGATCAAGCTGCACCTGAAGCCTCCACTTGATTTATTCACTACCTGCTGAAGTCATCTGCAGTCAAAAAATTCTGGAACTGTGAGTCACCATGCAGATTGCAGAATTCAATACTTCATATGATACATGAAACTTTTCTATTTTATTTCTGATCCACGACCAGCTAGACATTAGACAATCTTCATTGACAGGACACTCACAGCCATCTGGAGCATCAATTCTATTCCCAAGGAGCTTTAATTGTTGAGCCAAAATCTGTCTTTCAACCACAGTTTACATGAGGCAAACTAAATGTGTGTGTGTGTGCTCAGTCGCTCAGTTGTATCTGATTCTTTGTGACCCCCATGGACTGTACCCCAATAGGCTCCTCTGTCCATGGGATTTTCCAGGCAAGAATATTGGAGTGGGTTGCCATTTCCTACTCCAGGAGATCTTCCCAACCCAGGGGTCAAGCTCATGTCTCTTGCATCTCCTGTATGGGCAGGTGGATTCTTTACCACTGTGCCACCTGGGAAGGGTAAGTTTGAGCAAGTTGCTTAAGAAAGAATTTCATGAAATTCAAATTGCCACGATGGAGTGATGTGGGCTGGATGCCATCATAGCTCAATTGACAACTGTTTGATCACTTTCTACTTAAAGAGCATTGATTCATTGATCAACCTAAATCAGCAACTGGTAACAATGACCGAATCCAGCAAGATAAAATTGGAAAAAGATAAACATAATTTTCTGCCCTTTATTACTCTCAAAATCAACCATATAAGTAAAAGGGAAATGAAAACTGATAGAGTTCAGAGGTAACAGATACAGAAAGACTAAGAAATTTCACTTGTCAAAAAGGCTTGATGCAAGACAAGAGAGTTATGTGCTTATTTTAAAAGTTGATGTGATCTTAGATTGTATCAGCAGAAGCACAGTGTCCAAAAAACAGCTGGTGTCTCTCTTTTCTCTGTGCTGGTTGGACTTACTCTGGAGTACGATGCTGGCTTTGTGGATGCCACATGCTAAGAGAGAAATTGACCAGTGCATGTTTAGAAGCAACTGGGGAATAGTGAGAAAGGCTGAAATCTTATCATAAGAGACATGGTTAAAGGATATGGACATGTGCCTGGAAATGACTCTGTGTAACATCTGGGCTTCTGGAAAGTCTGATCAAGTCACTCTTTTATCCTTTCGGGGGAAGCCCCCTGGGGGAAGATTCACAATAGCCTGCCAAGTGAGAATTTTAAAGCTACATCTTCTAACATATCTCTGCCTTCATCTGCAGGACTGGGAAATCCTTGAGATGCTGATGGGAGCTCCAGAACCATTTCCTCAGAAAAATCACAGCAACGAAGTAACTTGAAAAACTTTTGAGCTTACGGATTCCTCTGAGGTACACACATCCCATGTAGAGAATCCCTGTCCATTCATTTCCTTCTGCCTGTTTCCTCTTCTCCAGGGAAGTAAATAATACAAAGTCATTGCTTGAAATAGCTAAGAGTGAAGGGTTATGTTTTATAGAGATTTTATTTCTCTAGAGAAGCCCTGTCCGTTCATTTCCTTCTGCCTGTTTCCTCTTCTCCAGGGAAGTAAATATTACAAAGTCATTGCTTGAAATAGCTAAGAGGAAGGGTTATGTTTTTTAGAGATTTTATTTCTCTTTCTCACCTTCAGAGCAGTGCAAAGATCATTAAAACCTTCTCTTTTGCTGGCAGTTTTTTTTTTTTTCATCTTTTCCTTAATACATTTTTTGTTTCCTTCCCTCTTTCTGGTCTCTTCTCGCCTGCCTCTCCTTCCTCAACAAGGAAAGAAGGCAGGGATGCAGTGTCAGTGGTGTTGAGGCTGGGGAGCATGGCTGTAGGGAGGCTTGAACTGGCCAAGGGCTCATTCTGTTTCTTCCTTGACCTCTGACCCTCCCTTCCTGCCCATGCACCCTCCGCCCTCTGCCGGGTCCCATCTTCCTGTTGTTGTTGTTTATTTTTAATTGGAGAGCAATTGCTTTATAATATTGTGTTTGTCTCTGCCATACATCAACATGAATCAGCCATAGGTAGACATATGTTCCTTGCTTCTTGAACCTCCCTCCCACCTCCCACCCCACCCCACCCCACCCCACTGGTTAGGACAGAGCACCAGGCTGAGCTCTCTGCATCACAAAGCAAATTCTCACTGGTGATCTGTTTTACATATGGTAATGTATATGTTTCAATGCCCCTCTCTAAATTTATCCTACCCTCTCCTTCCCACACTGTGTGCCGAAGTCTGTTCTCTATGTCTGCATCTCCATTGCTGCCCTGCCAACAGGTTCATCCGCGTCCCATCTTCACTCCAGAATCCTGCAGATTCTATGACACTCAGACAGGAGTCTCTATGTGACAGACATGCTGACTTCACCGGAGAGATCTGGGCATCGGGAGGTGGTGGTTACGTGTGTAGATCCTGAGCTTTGATAAAATATGGTTTCAGTGAACATTTGATGTCAACTTGAATTGTAACTGAAATTATTTTTAGACTTGTCTCTACAAATGGATTATAAATGTCTCGTGGGTTGAGGTTTCATGCTATATTACCTTTGTGCCTTTCACAGGAAATGGTAACACAGCTCATATTATTGCCTCTGTCTTGTGTAAACTATCGGCATCTGTGTGTGTGCTGTGTACTCAGTCGCTCAGCAATATCCAACTCTTTGTGATCCCACGGACTGTAGTTCTCCAGGCTCCTCTGTCCGTGGAACTCTCCAGGTAAGAATACTGGAGTGGGTTGAAAACAAGACTAGATATATATCCACCCAAGGAAAGGAAATCAGAGTCTTAGAGAGATATCTGCACCCTCCTGTTCATTGTAGGGTTATTTGCCATAACCGAGTCTTAAGAAACAAGGTGAGTGTCCATCAACAGATAAATGGATAAAGAAGATGTATATTACGTATATAATATATATGAAGTGAAGTATAGGTGTTGTTCGCTCAGTCGTGTCTGACTCTTTGCAACCCTGAGGACTGTAGCCCGCCAGGCTCCTCTGTCCATGGGATTCTCCAGGCAAGAATACTGAAGTGGTTTTTCCATTTCCTTCTCCAGGGGATCTTCCCCACCCAGGGATCAAACCCACATCTCCTGCATTGATGGCAGATTCTTTATCATCTAAGCCACCAGCACAGCCTACATAAAGGACAGTTATTCAGCCATAAGCATGCAGGAAATCTTGACATTTGTGACAACATGGCCTGACCTTGAGGGTGTTAAGTAAAATAAGTTACAGAAGACATACTGTATAACTTCACTTCCATGTGGAATCTGAAAAAACTGAAGTCATACAATCAGAGTGGAGTAGTGGTTACCAGGAGACAGGGAGTGGGGGAAAGTGTTCACATTTCTAATGAGAAGACGAATGAGTTCTGGGGATCTAATATGCAGCATGGTGATTGACGTTGATACCACGTATGATACATTTAAAAAGTGTCAAGAGAGTAGATCTTCCATGTTCTCACCACAGGAAAGAAATCAACTGTTCGTGAGGGAGGGATCAGCTAACCCTAAGGTGGTGATCGTTTTACAGCATGCAAGTACATCATGTCAGCACATTGTCCACCTTAACCTTGTACTGTGATGTGTCAATTACATCTCAGTAAAGCTAGAATAACACGAAAAAGATAACTCCAAGTGATGAGCTCCTGGATAACTGAGAGTCGGTTAATAATCTTAGGAAATGAGAGCACAGGTTATGGACTCAGCTGCCAGACTGGAGCCGAATCCACGTCCCAGCTACTAGGTGCATCACCTTGGGCGAGTCCCCGGGCTTCTCTGGCTCCGAGTTTTCCCACCCATAAAGTGGAATCATGCTGTATCGTGAGGCTTTGTTGTTTAGTCGCCAAGTCGTGTCCATCTCTTTGCGACCCCATGAACTATAGCCTGCCAGGCTCCTCTGTCCATGGGATTTCCCAGGCAGAAATACTGGAGTGGGTTACCATTTTCCTTCTCCAGGGGATCTTCCTGATCCAGGGATCAAACCCATGTCTCCTGCATTGCAGGCAAATTCTTTACCACTGAACCACTTGGGAAACCCACTATGAGGCTTATGAGGGTTAAATAAAATAATTTGTAAAGCAGTTAACCCAGTACCTGAGGCCCATACTCAAAAATGTTAGTATTGCGACTTCCCTGGTAGTCCAGTGGTTGGGACTTCACCTTCCATTGCAGGGGTTATGGGTTCGATCCCTACTTGGGAAGCTAGGCTCCCCCATGCCTCATGGCCAAAAGACCAAAACAGAAAACATAAACAATGTTGTAACAAACTCAATAGAGATTTTAAAAATGGTCCACATAAAAACAGAGTCTTTAGAAAAAAATGTTAGTTATTGCTATTTTCCTGAATATGGTCTTTACCTGTAGTTGGGGGAGCCTCCAAAATTTGTAGTTGGGGGAGCCTCCAATGGAAAGCACAGTTTTCATCAGACCCAGCTGTGCCTGAGACACCAGCCCCTTCTTCCCATCGATGCTGCAGTGCAGCTTATTGTCACAACACAAGGGGATTAAGCATTCCACGAAGAAGTAAAAACTCGTGGAGACCCTCCAAACATCCAATTCCCATGAATGTCTTACCAAAAGGGAATTGAAATGACTGACTGAATTTATTCAGTGTATTTATTGCCAACTTCTGGGTTTTCTTCATGCTGTATCCCATGTTCCAGTGTGTCCAGTTGTCTTAAATACCATTCGGCCTTATTTCGTTTATGAAAATCAGGTGTAACCGAGCTGCCTTAAGCAAATAAAGCACTCATTCCTTCCAGCCTTCAACCTTAAGCCTAATGTTATATGTTCCACACTCCAGCTTCACTTCCTTCCTGACAAGCATCCTCCCAGTTCTGCCAGCCCAGAGCCTAAGAGATGGACATCTGTCAGTGGACCAGGGCTGGAGGATGGTGGCCGTGCTCCCTGGGGTCCCGGGCTTTACTTGACAACAACATGGTGTGTTCACAGGATTGCCAACGCAGTTCTCACGAAGGGGAGCCTGTTCAAAGGGCTCAAGAAGGGGAGTTCATCATTTGTCTAAAAAAGGAGCATGCTCTCCGGCAAGGGTCCGGCCCGGAACCCTGCCTTCTCTCTGTGTCGACAACCTGCTGAACCACCCCCTGGCCTCCAGGAGGGGAGCACAAAGGGCCTTGTCTGGTGGTAGCCACCCTGGCTCCATTTGGAATAAAACCCACAAGGGGAAACGTACAGAGGAAACTATTCCGGAGCGGGAACGGGGTGTGTTTCAGACATGAAGTCTGCAGAGAAAAATCTGTAGACTTTTTTTTTTTTTTAAAGAAAAACAAGTCCCTGGAAATGAACTTTTGGAGAGAGATCGTTTATGCAGGAAATCTTCCCAGAAGGTGAAAAAAGAAACCGAGCCAAGAAGCAATCCAAATGAGAACATCCCCTCCCTGCTCCACAAGGAACGGAAGTGGGAGACGGAAGCTGAGGCTTGAAAAGCTCACCGAAGCTCATCTGGGGCCCTGGGTGGGCTGAGCAGAAATCCAGTGAGAATTGTCCTCAATGCTGGTTCTCTGTCTTGTGTGGCCACTGCTCTGGACCCTTACCTCTCCTTGTAGCTGGGGAAATCCCACAGTGAGTGACCACGTGCCCTGGGGCTGTTTGTGCGCCCATTCACTGTCTCTTCTTTCCTCTTCCTTTTTCTCCCTGTCTGGACACTCACCCCTTCCCTGCTGCTCCCCTGCCCCCATTTTGGTGTTGTTGTTGTTGTTTTTAAATTGAAATAGAGTTTATTTACAGTGTTGTGTTAGTTTCAGGTATATAGTAATTTTTTTTTTTTTTTACCTTGTAAGTAAAGGGAGAAGAGAATAATAGCATAGACTAGAAAAGAAGAGAGGATGGAATTTAAGAGGCAGGACAGGAGAGTGAGCTCAGGGAATATTTCAGGCCCCTGGATTCTGAAGTCACACGTGCAACGTTACCACCATCTCCGCTGTCCCCTAACCGAGGGGCAGCAAGGCTGAGGCCAAGGGCCTGGACCCGCTGGGCTCCGATCTGGGTGTTTTGCTCACAAGATGCAGGACTTAGGGGAACTGCAGAAATCTGATGTGCAATGAGCAGCCGGAAGGAATCCTTCTGCAAACTGAAGTGTAAAACTCCTGGCTCTGAGTAGTCTGGTCAATTTGGCATCAGTGCCAAGTCAAATGGTTTGCTACCTCTCACAGAGAAAATGATCTGTTTGTTTATTGATTTAATAAGGGCTGCAGCACCTACCTATGCTCTTGTGTGCCCCCTGCAAAGTACAAAGCATTGTGCACCCATGATGTTCTGAAAGTTTCAGAGACGAGATAAGATTGTCAAGCAAGTGGCAGCTGTTTTCACCGCCAGGGGAGGTGTCCCCTCTACCAGGAGCAGATGTCAACCACCCAAGTAGTCCTGGGAAGCCAAGAAAGACCCAACCCGCACAGGTGCTGGAGGGAGCCAAGCTCTCCCCCAGGGAGAAGACAGAACCCCAGCCTCAGGAGTGGGCCCCAGGCCCCATGATCAGCTGCCAAGGGGGCCCTGTGAGATTTCCAGAATCCTTCCTGGATTAGCCTGGGGGAAGGTGAATCCGAGCAGGGTCTGGATGCTGGTGGGTATAACCTGGGGTGGGAGGAGGCTTGCAGGAAGGGCCCAAGGCCACCGGGCCCACAAGCTGAGCCCAGGGCAGGTGGATGAAACTGGGGGAGCTACTGGAGGGGGCAAGGGAATCGGACAGGGCAGACCTGGGTTCCCACTCAGAGCCGGAGGCAAGGTGTGGGGAAGAAGAGGGAAGTCTGGACATGGTTCTGAGTGGACAGTGTTCTGAGTGGACACTATTCTGAGTGAAATTGTGTCCCCCAGCCCCCAAAGATGCACTGAAATCCTAACCCCTGTACTCGTGAAGGGACCCGATTTGAAAATAGAATCTTGGCAGTGAAATGGAGTTAAGACGAGGTCATGAAGTCCACGTGACTGCGGTCCTTGTAAGAAGAGGAGAAGGACCACAGAGACAGATGGACCCAGAGGGAGAAGAATCCTGTGAAGACAAGGGGGAGAATGCCATGATGATGCAGGCCAGTGCCTCGTGTCTACCAGCGGGGACCCCGAGATTGCTGGGGACACAGACGCCAGGAGGAGAGCAGGGCGCAGACCCTCCAGAAGAGCTTCGAGAGACTGTGGCCCTGCCAACCCCTCAATTTGGGGCTTCCAGAACTGAGAGCAAATAAGTGCCTGGTGCGTTGCACAGGTGGCCTTGGAGACAAAAACAGGGAGGGTGGTTGGGTGTGTTAGGTAGTTAGAATAGGGAAAAGGAGTCCAGAATGGTGGTGGCTAAAAGACCTGGAAGGGAAGAGCCCGAGAAAATAGAACAAAGGAAGGTCCGAGGACCTGAGTGAGAACCTCAGGTAAAAGAAACAACACTCCTGGCTGGCCAGATTTACATAAGACAGGCCCAGGGACAGAGACACATATAAAAAGAGGAGCCAAAGCTCTCTCTCTCCAACGCGATGGGGCGCTCTTCTCTTCGCATCTTTGGGTCGACATGCCCTCACACCTCAAAGATGGATTTTCCTGCTATTATCTAAATAAATAGAGCTGTAACACTGAGTTATTTAAGAACTATAACATGGTCTGCCCTCCGAGAACTGTGACCCGCCAAGGGGCTTTAATGTCCATCACTCCAAATTTTTGTTGTGATGAGACAAAGAACCGAGGAGCATACACTCGCCTGACAGGGGCATCCCTTTGAAATGGGACCACTCTGGTGCCAAGCACGGGCCCAGTGACCCGGGGAACCGTGTCCTGTGGCTGTGGGAGCAGACGTATCACACCCCCAGGACCTTTCGTGGCACCAGCAAACTTGCTCTTGAGATAATTCCAGTCATGACATGGATGGCTGTCTTCCCTGACCGAGGGCTTCCTCCGCGTGTCCATGCACAGTGAAACTGGTTGATCACACTTCCTCCAAAATAGCACCAGATGTTTAAAGGTGCCCCAGCCCACTCCCAGTACTTGCTGTTTCCCACTGACAAGGTTTTCCTGTTGACATGCTTGTTCTCAATCTCTAGGAAGATGTCATTAAAACTTCATTGAGCACATCTTCAGGCAAACACATTTACCAAAGACCTACGTTCAACCAAAAACAATAAGACTTACAATAATGGGTCAAAACATAGCCTAAAAGGCCTTTGTAATTCATTGCAGATGGTCGCTGTGTTTGCAAGGGGCTCGGTGGGGGGCGCTTCCTGCAAAGTCAGATTCGGCTGAGCAACTCAGCCACTGGAAGTCAGATGCTAGAGCAGAAACCACAGGGATAGAAACTCCAGTGAGAAAGGGGACTTTATTATAAACACAGGAGCACTGCTGGACTTGCTCAAAGGGCAGACCAAGAAGGTGCTCCGAGCACAGCGGAGTACACACAGAATTGCAAAAGAACCTGCTGTTTGATTTGAAAAAACTGGAGTAGTTAGCAGGTGCAAATCATAACTTTTCAGGACTTCTTTATGCTTAGTTCATAGTCGAGCCCTATTTTTCTTTTCAGTGACTTGTGCAGGGCTGGGCAGGGGGCTCAGTCTTCTCTGGTTTGGAGTCTCTTGAGGTGGCCCAAATTCTGAAACGTTCCATGGAATTGAGGCTGCCCTGCCCTGGGCCTGGGGCGGGCCTCTGGGGGAGGGATCTTCCCCCCCACGCCCCCGAAGCCCGGGTCAGTGTGTCTACAGGCCGGTCCTGGTGGGCCGGCTCCCTCAGCTTCTCAGGGCGGAAGGGGAGGAAGGTGCTCATCCCCTTTATACAGTGTGGTTGTACCTTAACAGCACGCCTCTCCCTCTCAGACACACAGTTCAGACAAACAACTCTTTTCCTGGTGGATCAGGCCCACCATTGGTTTCATAAACCTCAGCCAGAGAGAAGTCAAGATGTTCAAACAGAGAGGAGGAAAGACAGCGTGGCAGATAATGCTATATTTAAAATGAATCACCAGTGAGGACCTGCTGTGTAGCACATGGAACTCTGCTCAATGTTATGTGGCAGCCTGGATGGGAGGCGGGTTTGGGGGAGAATGGATACATGTATATGTATGGCTGAGTCCCTTTCGCCATTTGCATGAAACCATCACAACATGTCAATTGTCTATATCCCAATATAAAATAAAAAAGTTTAAAAAAAAAAGTGCAGATTCCGGAGCTGGACTTCACGGCTTCCCATCCTGACTCCACTGCATTCTGATTTACACTAACCACGTTATTAATCCCCCTGAGTCAATGAACGTGAACTTGGGTGAACTCCGGGAGATGGCGAGGGACAGGGAGGCCTGGCGTCCTGCCGTCCCTGGGCTCGCAAAGAGTCGGACATGACTCAGCAACTGAACAGCAACAGCAAAAACTTGCACCCGTCCCCTCAGCTGTCAGATGGGCAGAGACTGGCCCCTACTCACAGAGCTTCTGTGAGGTTAAATGAGCCACTGACTACCATGCCTGCCTAAATACCAGCTGAAATTACGAGAAACCCTTCAGAGATCCTGTCACCTTCTGGATCAGAGAAGGTGGACAGTCCCTACAGAAGCACATTCACGGCATGAGAACTGGGAAGCTGGCCAAGAGCATCTCCTCCTGAGGGCCAAGCATGGGTCACAGTTAGCAAAGGGAGTGGAGGACAGGATGGTGCCGTGAAAGACTTGATGGTCAATATAGATGCAGGGGGCACCTCGGCTCCTGGGACAGCTGCTTCATCCTCGGATGGCGGACTCGATGTGGAGGTTATGAGAAGGTCACCATAGAAAGCGCTTTATGAGAGTGGCCTGAGTCATTCCCAGATAAGACCGTGAGGGGGGTTTGGTCCTGTGGGAACTGGGTTAGGCCATCGACATCAAAACGGACTCGACTCTAGAGAATTCAAGGCATCCTTCTCCCCCATGTTGGCACCTCCAGCCTATCTTGTTTGAGAAAGTGAGTCATGGGAGGCAAAGTCTGGTGACTTTGACCCCTCGACGCAGACCTTGCTTTGCCGGAAGGCTCCGGAGCTTGCAGACACAAAGGGAGAGCAGAGCCTCCTTGCTTTGGAAACAGTGAATCCGGACTGCTCAGCTTGGCCCAGGGCGGGGGAGATGGGAAAGGTCGACTGAAAGTTCATCCTCATTCCCAGCATGTTCTCCTTAATTTTCAAGCCCACCCATCCACAGATAAGGAATTAGAGGCTCAGAGGGGTTAGTTTGCCAAAGTCACACAGTAAAAGGTTGAGTTGGGCAAGGCTGGCAGATGAGGTTAAGGCCTGCTCCCTGGTTTCAAGTCTCGTTTTTTTTGGGGGGGCGAGGGTGGTGTGCTGGAAGCTTCCTCCAGCCCCACCAGGAACTTTCTGAGCCCACACTCAAGGCAGTTCAGCCAGACTGGGATAGCTGAGGGCTCACCATCTGGGGATGTGTCCAGGTGGGAACACAAGGGTTAATCACTCCTGCTTGTGAATTTCAGGGTCAGGGTCTGTAATGGGCCACCAGGCAGCCCTGACCCCAGGGCTCAGGCTTAGGATGAGGCCACTGGGCTTTGCTGCACAGGCACTGTTGCCAGTTGCCTGTAATTCAAAGCCCCCAAGGCCACAGAGGGTCCCTGGCGGGAATGGGTCCCAGTTGCCCATAGCAACAACTAGCCCATGGGCACACTCTTCATCGGCTTCTCTCCACTCCCTGGATGGCCTTTCCCCTCCCTTACTCTGGATCCTTCCTGGGGTCCCCTCTCTGATGAACCAGCACGTCCCCGGAGATGACTTCCCTGATGAACAGCTCATGGCATCTGTTCTTGCAGGGCCGTGGGGCCCAGACGTGGCTCAAACACCAGCCCAGGTGCAGCTGGGAAGGCGTTTCTTAGATGTTATTCATATCTATGACCAGCAGACTTTGAGTAAAGAAAACTATCCTCCAGAATGTGGGTGAGCCTCATCCAATGAG
Organism: Odocoileus virginianus; assembly: GCF_023699985.2. Taxonomy (NCBI): domain Eukaryota; kingdom Metazoa; phylum Chordata; class Mammalia; order Artiodactyla; family Cervidae; genus Odocoileus; species Odocoileus virginianus. The sequence goes on from NC_069707.1 coordinate 7,987,577, forward strand.
TGGAAATCTGTAAGAGCAAAGACGGGGTTCTGAAAGAAGGGGACTTTCTGCCTGAAGACTGAAACACAGATGCCCCCAGCTTCCAGCTAGCTGCCTGCGGGACTCGAACTCAAGACCAGGACATCAGGACCAGCGTTCACCTGGACTTCCTGCCCGCCAGCTTGCCCTGCATGCAGGTCTCAGCGCTGTCAACCCAGCATACACGCAAGTCAGTCCCTGAAAATGAGCCTCCTGTCTACACACTCACACACATAGAGACTCACACATATACACCACACACACTCACACACTCATGCTCACACACGCACACACACACATACTCACACACTCACACTTACACACTTATACACACTCACACATATACACCACACACATTCACACACACACATACTCACACATACACACTTACACATTCATATGCACATGTGTACACACATATACACTCAAACATACACACACGCACATGAACATGCACACATACACACACTCACACAAATACACACACTCAAACATACACACTCACACACATACACTCAAATATACTTACACACTCACATGCATGTCCATACACACACACTCTCACACATGTTCACACATTCACAGTTCATACACACTCACACTCACACATACACACAGTCACACACACTCACACACATGCTCACACACTCACTCTCTCACACACTCTCACACACACTCATACACACACAGTCTCGTCCCGTGAACTGTCACCTTCTCTGTGCTATGGCAGCGCTCACAGACCTCTGTTTCCTTTCTGATGAACTTTGTGTGTTGCTTTAATTACAATATTTAGTTTCAATATTCCTCTCTCCTGTTGTGTGTTTGCTGCACCAAGCCGAGCCCCTCTCTGCCCCTCACACAGGCCCTTAGCTGTCGAATGGAGAAAGAGGGGCTGGAGTCCTGATCTCAAAGTGGCTGCTGCCCCGTGTCTGATTCCAAATCCCCACTGACAGTCTGAAAGGCTTCAGGCAGCTTCTCCACGGCCAACACTCCCGCTTTTATCCATTTACTCTCTCATATGTGACATCCCAGCTTTACGATGTCGTCCCTGGTTAGCAAAGCACACATTCATTGGTTTATTTAACACTGATCTATGTATCTGGCTGGGCCAGCTCTTAGTCGCTGCACACGGGATCTTCAGTCTTTGCTGGGGCACGTGGGATCTTTAGTTGCGGCATTTGAGTCCAGTTCTCTGACCAGAGATCAAACCTGGTCCCCCTGCATTGGGAAAGAGGAGCCTTAGCCCCTGGACCAGCATTGGCACACATTGCTGATGAAACTCCAAGCTGAATAATTAGGTTGTTGCATTATCCATCAGCCCAGCTGGGAGCGGCTGGTAGGATAGCTGTCTGATCCACAGGTGGGCACAAAGGCTACGGAACACAATTGGGATTTTGTATAGTGTTGTCTTAGATTGTTTGTGAAAGGCTAGAGACAGGCATGGTTCCCTACTCTCTTCATCTGACACATCTTTTTTTTTTTTTTTTTGATGTGGACCCTTTTTAAAAGTCTTTTTTGAATTTGTTACAACATTGCTTCTGTTGTATGTTTTCGGCCATGAAGCTCAGCCGTCTCAGCTCCCCAACCAGGGATTGAACCAGTGCCCCCTGCATTGGAAGGTAAAGTCTTAACCCTGGACTGCCAGGGAGGTCCCCCAGATAGATCCTGCTGTTGTGCAGTTGCTCAGTCGTGTCCGACTCTTTGCAACCCCATGGACTGCAGAAAACTAGGCTTCCCTGTCCTTCACTGTCTCCTGGAGTTTGCTCAAATTCATGTCCATTGAGTCAGTGATGCCATCTAACCATCTCATCCTCTGCTGCCCCCTTCTCCTTTTGCCTTCAATCTTTCCCAGCATTGGTCTTTTCCAATGAGTCTGCTCTTTGCATTAGGTGGCCAAAGTATTGGAGCTTCAGCTTCAGGATCAGTCCTTCCAATGAATATTCAGGATTGATTTCCTTTAGGATTGAGTGGTTTGATCTCCTTGCTGTCTACAGGGACTCTCAGGAGTCTTCTCCTGTACCACAATTCAAAAGCATCAGTTCTTTGATGCTCAGCCTTGTTTATGGTCCAACTCTCACATCCATACACAGCTATTGGAAAAACCAGACATTTGACTCTATGGATCTTTGTTGGCAGAGTCATGTCTCTGCTTTTTAATACACTGTCTAGATTTGTCATAGCTTTCCTTCTAAGGAGCAAGTGTCTTTAATTTCATGGCTGCAGTCACCAGCTGCAGTGATTTTGGAATCCAAGAAAATAAAATCTGTCACTGTTTCCACTTTTCCCTCTTTTGTTTACCATGAAATGATGGGACTGGATGCCATGATCTTAGTTTTTTGAATGCTGAGTTTTAAGCCAGCCTTTTCACTCTCCTTTCACCCTCATCAAAAGACTGCTTAGTTCCTCTTTGCTTTCTGCCATTAGAGTGGTATCATCTGCATACTTGAGGTTGTTGATATTTTTCCCATTCATTCAACCTGGCATTTTGCAAGACATACTCTGCACAGAAGTTAAATAAGCAGGGTGATAATATACAGCCTTGACATACTCCTTTCTCAAATTTGAACCAGTCTGTTGTTCCATGTCCAGTTCTAACTGTTGCTTCTTGACCTTCATACCGGTTTCTCAGGAGGCAGGTAAGGTGGTCTGGTACTCTCATCTCTTTAAGAATTTTCCAGTTTGCCATGCTGCACACAGTCAAAGGCTTTAGCATTGTCAATGAAGCAGAAGTAGATGTTTTTCTGGAATTCCCTTGCTTTCTCTATGATCCAATGAATGTTGGCGATTTGATCTCTGATTCCTCTGCCTTTTCTAAATCCAGCTTGTACATCTGGAAGTTCTGGGTTCATATACTGCTGAAGCCTAGCTTGAGGGATTTTGAGCATTCATTACCTCACCAGCCTGTGAAATGAGTGCACTTGTGTGGCAGTTTGAACATTCCTAGGCATTGCCTTTCTTTGGGATTGGACACATCTTAATGAGGAACAAAATGAGGCAAACAAGCTCCATTCGCTGCTTGATGTGTGAGAGGAGATTTCTAGTCCCAGCTTGACTGTGTCAGAATTTTTTACCTCAGGATCCAGAAGGCACTGTTTTGAAAGCCTCTCGGGATGTTAGTATCTCCACCTGCTCCTCAACTGCTACTCCTTAAGGAAAAAAACAACGGACTTTTCATCCCAGTAGAGAAAGTTTGTGAGATTTCTTTTTCCTACTGAATTTGTCTTGGATCCTGAAACCAAAGCTATAGCATACTTTACTTACATAGTCCTTTCATAAACACTTCTGAGGTTTTTGGACAGAGTGGATTTCTCTTGAAAGATGGAAAACTGTGTTGCAGAAGAGAAAACCAAAGTACAAAATGAATTTGACTGAAAACTGACTTACGTCCAATTCCTAGGCTGCCCTAACATTGGAAACTTTCCTCTCTTCTCCAAAGATATTAATTAATCATGGTCATTCTTGAATATTTACTCTAGGCCAGGTCCTGTTCTAGGTAGCTTACAAGATTGCCAATTTACATGCACTACTAAAACTTAAAACACATTAGAAAAACAAGATGAAAAAATATATATGAGAAAAATATAAACAAAGCAAACAAAAGATGTGGTATCTGCAGTTATATCCAACACAAACACTTTAAGAAAAAACCATCATTATGACAAAAAGTTCACTACATAGAAAGGTTAAGTTCATTTAAAATATATAATTCTTAATTTCTGGATTTGGTAAAATAACATAACCTCAAAATATGATTGACTGACCGTATCAATCAATCAAGAAAAATAAACAGATTCATGATCCTGGTGTGAGAATTTAACATATTTCTCTCAATTACTGGTATGTCAAGCAAACCAAAATAATGTAAAAATATAGAAAAAATTGAAAAAAATGATAAACTTGATAGATTTAGTGGACATTTATAAAATCAGAAGGGGCCTTCCCAGATGGTACTGGTGGTAAAGAGCCTGCCTGCCAATACAGGAGACATGAGAGATGTGGGTTTTATCCCTGGGTCTGTAAGATCCCCTGGAGGAGGGCATGGCAACCCACTCCAGTATTCTTGCCTGGAGAATCCCATGGACAGAGGAGCCTGGTGGGCTATGGTGCATAGGGTAGCACAGAGTTGAACACAACTGAAGTGACTTAGCATGCATGCATGCACAGAACCAGAAATTAGGGAATACACATTCATCTCCACTCTACACAAGGAACGTTCACAAAAATTAGACAGACCTCATGCTAAGCCATAAACCAATTTCTATAAATTGAAAGAACTGGAATCACGCACAACATATTCTTTGGTTACTATGTAATTGTTGTTTAGTTGCTAAGTCATGTCTGACTCTTTTGTGACCCCATGGACTGTATCCTGCCAGGTTCCTCTGTCCGTGGGATTTCCCCAGCAATAATATTGGAGTGGGTTGTCATTTCCTTCTCCAGGGGATCTTCCCCAGGGGTCGAACCCATGTCTCCTACTTAGCTGGCACATTCTTTACCTCTGAGACACCAGGCAAGCCTCAGTTAAGTTGAAATAAATAACAAAAATTAAATGTGAAAACCTGCAGTTTTTAAGTTTAACGAGTATGCTTCTGAAAAATGTGTAAAAGAAGAAGCAACATTTAATTCAATGGAAATTAAAAGTACAATTGAATGACAGTATATGTATATATATAAATTCATGAGATATTGCCAAAGCAATAGTTTGAGATATACATATGCCTTAAAAGTTTGTCTTAGGAAAGAAGAAAGGCAAAAACTTGAGAAGCTGAGTATCCAACACAAGAAGTTATCAAAGTAACTCAAGAAAAAATTTAAAAATTAAAAGAAGGAATGAGCAAAAATAAGTGAAATAGGAAGCAAAGATGTAATCAACAATGCCAAGAGGAATTTTTAAATAGATTAATAAAATAGACAAAGCATTGCTGAGATGAATCAAGAAAAATATAGAGAAGTCATAAACAAAAAATTAGGAGTGAAAGAATGCCATAAATATATATAGAAGAGAGATATTAAGAAAGAATACTATGGAATATATATATATATATTTTTAAACCATATGTATATGTGCAAGCGAAGTTGCTTCAGTCGTGTGTGACCCATGACTCTGTGTGACCCTATGGACCATAGCCCACCAGGCTCCTCTGTCCACGGGATTCTCCAGGCAAGAATACTGGAGTGGATTTCCAAGTCCTCCTACAGGGGATCTTCCTGACCCAGGGATTGAAACCATGTCTTTTATGTCTCCTCCATTGGTAGGCAGGTTCTTTATCACTATTTGCCATCTGGGAAGCCTTTAAATCATATATTTAACAACAAATATATATAACAATATACTATAAACATGAAAATTTTAAAAAATGAAATGAATAAATTCCAGGAAAATATCACTTATCAAAACATACTCAAGAAGAAATAGAAAGCTTTGATAATTCCATTATTCTTAAAGCATTTATGGAAAGTTATATCACCTTTCCTCAGAGACTCAGATGGTTTTATAGGTGAGTTTTAAAACAAACTTTTAAATTATTGGGTTGGCCAAAAAATTCTTTGTATTTTTCCATAAGATGTTATGGAAATACTATTCATTCACTCTCACACAAACCGTTTCAGAGAATACACAAAAGAGGAAGCAATGTACTATAGCATAAGAGATAATGTAGTATAAGAGGTCATTATGACTTTGATGACAAAACCAAACAAGGACTATATAAAAGAAAGTTGTCAGACAACCTCACTCATGAACATGGATGCAAAAATCCTAAATAAAATATTAGGAAATCAAAGATAGGATTGTAACAAAGCAGAGAATGCACCAAGATAAAGATGAATTTGTCTCAGTAATGTAAGAGTTGTTTATAAAAAAAAAAATCTGTAGATGTAACATATTATCTCCTGCTTTTCAATAGATGATGAAGCATTTCATAAAAGTAAAAAAATATATAGTAATCTAAGAATGGAAAGAGACTTCCTTAATGATTAATCAATGGTGTGTATCAAAATCATAGCCCACATTATTCTCAATGGTGAAATGCTAGAAGCATTAATTTCAAGCTGGATACCATTTAGGAACAAGACCAAGATACCACAATCACCATCTTTTTGACAGTAGAAATCATAGCTAGCACAGTAAGAGAATAACATTACAAGTCAAGCAGGTAAGAAAAGAAAAAGATAAAACTATCATTGCTTATTAGGTGATACAGTTCAATCTACATTAAAAAGCCTCAAAGTATCTATAGAAAACTCATTAAGAGTGTTTCTACAAGATAACTGGATTTAAGGTTGGTATATAAAGTCAACTGCATTTATAGAACACCAGTAACTCAAACTCTTCCAGAGAATTGCAGAGGAAGGTAAACTTCCAAACTCATTCTATGAGGCCACCATCACCCTAATTCCAAAACCAAAGATGCCACAGAAAAGGAAAACTATGCCAATATCACTGATGAACATAGATGTAAAAATCCTCAACAAAATTCCAGCAAACAGAATCCAACAACGTATTAAAAAGATCATACATCATGACCAAGTGGGCTTTATCCCAGGGATGCAAGGATCCTTCTATATTCACAAATCAATGTGATACACCATATTAGCAAATTGAAAGATAAAAACCATATGATTATCTCAATAGATGCAGAGAAAGCCCTTGACAAAATTCAGCACTCATTTATGATAAAAACTCTCCAGAAAGCAGGCAGAGAAGGAACATAACTCAACATGATAAAAGCCATCTATGTTAAACCCACAGCAAACATTATCCTCAATGGTGAAAAATTGAAAGCATTTCCTCTAAAGTCAGGAGCAAGACAAGGGTTCTCATTCTCACCACTACTGTTCAACATAGTAGTGGTGACTTCAACATTGGAAGTCTTAGACACAGCAATCAGAGAAGAAAAGGAAATAAAAGGAATCCAGATTGGAAAAGAAGAAGTAAAATTTACTGTTTGCAGGTAACATGATCCTCTACATAGAAAACCCTAAAGACTCCACCAGAAAATTACTAGAGCTAATCAATGAATATAGTAGAGTTGCAGGATATAAAATGAATACATAAATCCATTGCATTCCTATATACCAACAAAGGTCCGTCTGGTCAAGGCTATGGTTTTTCCAGTGGTCATGTATGGATGTGAGAGTTGGACTGTGAAGAAAGGTGAGTGCCGAAAAATTGATGCTTTTGAACTGTGGTGTTGGAGAGGACTCTTGAGAGTCCCTTGGACTGCAAGGAGATCCAACCAGTCCATCCTAAAGGAGATAAGTCCTGGGTGTTCATTGGAAGGACTGATGCTGAAGCTGAAACTCCAATACTTTGGCCACCTCATGCGAAGAGTTGACTCATCGGAAAAGACCCTGATGCTGGGAGGGATTGGGGGCAGGAGGAGAAGGGGACGACAGAGGATGAGATGGCTGGATGGCATCACCGACTTGATGGGCATGAGTTTGAGTAAACTCCGGGAGTTGGTGATGGACAGGAAGGTCTGGCGTGCTACGATTCATGGGGTCACAAAGAGTCGGACACAACTGAGCGACTGAACTGAACTGAACAATGAGAAAACAGGGAAATTAAGGAAAAAATCCCATTCATCATTGCAACGAAAATAATAAAATACTTAGGAATAAATTTACCTAAAGAAAAAAGACCTATATATAGAAAACTATAAAACACTAATGAAAGAAATCAAAGATGACACAAATAGATGGAGAAATATACCATGTTCATGAATCAGAAGAATCAATATAGTGAAAATGAGGATACTACCCAAAGCAATCTATAAATTCAATGCAATCCCGATCAAGCTACCAATGGTATTTTTCACAGAACTAGAACAATTTCAAAATTTAGAATAATTTCAAAATTTTCATGGAGACACAGAAAACCTCGACTAGCCAAAGCAATCTTGACAAAGAAGAATGGAACTGGAGGAATCAACCTGCCTGACTTCAGGCTCTACTACAAAGCTACAGTCATCAAGATAGTACAGTACTGGCACAAAAACAGAAATACAGATCAATAGAACAAAATAGAAAACCCAGAGATTAATCCATGCACCTATGGACCCCTTACCTTTGACAAAGGAGGCAAGAATATACAGTGGAGAACAGACAATCACTTTAACAACTGGTGCTGGAAAAACTGGTCAACCACTTGTAAAAGAATGAAACTAGAACACTTTCTAACACCATACACAAAAGTAAATTCAAAATGTATTAAGGATCTAAGTGGGAGACCAGAAACTATAAAACTCCTAGAGGAAAACATAGGCAAAACAATCCCTGACATAAATCACAGCAAGATCCTCTATGACCCACCTCCCAGAGTAATAGAAATAAAAGTAAAAATAAACAAATGGGACATAATTAAACTTAAAAGCTTTTGCACAACGAAGGAAGCTATAAGCGAGGTGAAAAGGCAGCCTTCAGAATGCAAGAAAATAATAGCAAATAAAACAACTGACAAAGAATTAATCTCCAAAATATATAAGCAGCTCATGCAGCTCAATACCAGAAAAAGTAAACAACCCAATCAAAAAATGGACCAAAGAACTAAACAGACATTCTCCAAAGAAGACATATACATGGCTAATAAACACTTGAAAAGATGCTCAACATCACTCATTATCAGAGAAATGCAAATCAAAACCACAACGAGGTATCATCTCAGGCCAGTCAGAATGGCTGTCATCAAAAAGTTTACAAACAATAAATGCTGGAGAGGGCATGGAGAAAAGGGAACCCTCTTACACTGTTGGTGGGAATGCAAACTAGTACAGCCACTATGGAGAACAGTGTGGAGATTCCTTAAAAAACTGGAAATAGAACTGCCATACGACCCACCAATCTCACTGCTGGGCATACACACTGAGGAAACCAGAATGGAAAGAGATACGTGCACCCCGATGTTCATCACAGCACTGTTTACAACAGCTAGGACATGGAAGCAACCTAGATGTCCATCGGCAGATGAATGGCTAAGAAAGTTGTGGTACATACACACAATGGAATATTACTCAGCTATGAAAAAAATGAATGCATTTGAGTCAGTTCTAATGAGGCGGATGAAACTGGAGCCTATTATATAGAGTGAAGTAAGTCAGAAAGAAAAACACCATTACAGTAGATTTACTCATATATATGGAATTTAGAAAGATGGTAATGATGGCCCTACATGCAAGACAGCAAAAGAGACACAGATATAAAGAATAGACTTTTGGACCTCTGTAGGAGAAGGTGAGGGTGGGATGATTTGAGAGAATAGAATTGAAACATGTATATTACCATGTGTGAAATAGATGGCTGGTCCAAGTGCAATGCATGAAACAGGACACTCAAAGCCAGGGCACTGGGACAACCCTGAGGGACGGGATGGGGAGGGAGGTGGGCGGGGGGTTTGGGATGGGAAGACACATGTACACCCGTGGCTGATTCATGTCAGTGTATGGGAAAAACCACAATATTATAAAGTAATTAGCCTCCAATTAAAATATATAAATTTTGGAAAAGATTGATATAAAAAGTTGACTGCATTTATAAAACACCAGCAACAATTTATAAAATATAGCAATAGCTAGTATTTGCTGTAACACACCTGTTTTCAAAATTAGGCACTAGAAATCTAACAAAAGTTATGCCAGAGCTGTGTGAAGAAACATTTTAATTCTGTTAAAAGATATCAAAGTTCTAAATAAATGGAGAGAGAGAACATGATTTTGTGTGTGTGTGTGTGTGTGTGTGTGTGTGCACGTTGACTTACCATCCAGTAAGTCAATTGTCTCAAATGTGTAACAGTTCTTCAAGGAACACGGCAGTTTCTATACAATTTAAATGGAAAACAAAGGCTCTAGTGTAATAGGATCAGCACACTAACAAAGAGGAAAAACAAGGTAAAGGAAACGGTCTGAAGAGGTATCTATGTTTAAAATGAGGGTAGATAGGTGGATTGTGAGGAGGGCATGGGGCAACCCACTCCAATATTCTTGCCTGGGAAATCCCATGGACGGAGGAGCCTGGTGGGCTACAGTCCGTGGGATCACAAAGAGTCGGACATAACTGAGTGACTGAGCACATGTGCGAGTGAATTCTGCTCTGCAGAGGATGAAGTGACCTCAGCGCCATGACTGTGGACCATGAATCTGGGCATCTGACATGGGCCACGTGATCACCTATAGCTTGTTGTCTGAGCAGCACACCTTCCTGCACTACTTCAGCAAGGGCATCGCCAACGTGCCGCGTTGAAGTCTGGCGTGCATCCTTTGCTTCGCACCGCCCTTCCTAGTGTTTTTTCTTATCTACACACAGGGAACACAGGAGTCTGAGAAATCCAAGAGGAAGAATCCAGCTGCCTATGAAAATGACAAATGAGCAACCCATTTGCATAACGATTCCTGGTCTCTGAAAGAACCTTCTCTGGGAGAGGAGTATACATCGCAGTGTCTTGAAGACACAATAAATTTACTATGGGCTACAAAAATAAAAATAAAAAAATAAAGTAAGGCTAACTGAAATAGTATGGTATTGGCTCAGTGAGAGACACAGTGACCCATGTAACCGAACTGAGAACCAAAAACAGTCCCACGCCTTTTTGCATTTGAAATATGATACAGGTGGCAGCACAGATTACTAGAAAAGGATTAACTGTTCCATAAGTGCTGTTGGGACCATTTGCTACCTAGATGGGAAAAAATGAAATTGGACCCAGACATCATGCCATACACAAAAATCAATTCCAGATGGATGTAAAGCCTTCCATGTGAAAGGCAAAATTCTTGAACCATAAGAAAAAATACTGGAGAGTATCTTTAAGATTTTGGAGGCAGAGAAGTTTACACTAAGCATTAACTATAAAAGAAAAATTGATATACTCAACTGCACTGAAAGGAAGGATTTCTGTGAGTAAGAATAAAATGAAATAGATAGTAAAAATAAAATGAAACATGCTCCTGTCTAGAATGTGTTTTTTTAAAACATTTAAGCAACAAGTGATGGTTACTCTTTGTACATTAAAAATTCCTTCATGTTGTCAGTGTAGTGAAAGTCATGTCCAATTCTTTCAACCCCATAGACTATAGAGCCCATGGAATTCTCCAGGCCAGAATACTGCAGTGGGTAGCCTTTCCCTTCTCCAGGGGGATCTTCCCAACCCAGGGATCAAACCCAGGTCTCCCGCATTGCAGACAGATTCTTTACCAGCTGAGCCACAAGGGAAGCCCAAGAATACTGGAGTCAGTAGCCTATCCCTTCTCCAGCAGATCTTCCTGACCCAGGAATTGAACCAGGGTCTCCTGCATTGCAGGCGGATTCTTTACCAGCTGAGCTATTAGGGAAGCCCAAGGAAAAGAGAAGTAATGAAATAAAAAAATCAACTGGATATTTTATAGAAGAGGAAGTATGAATGGCAAGTAAGCATCCAGAAGAGGATGTATGAATGGCAAGTAAGCATACAAAATATAGTCAATATCTTTTTAAATCAGGGAAATGTAAACCAAGAACATGCAAAATATACCTTGGCTGAACTGTATTAACAAAAATCAATACAGCTGAAAACACTAAGTACTGGAGAAGATCTAAATGCTGTAGAGGTAAGAATGGAAGCTGGTACAATCACTGTGGAGAAAAATGCGGTGTTATCTTCTAAAGCTGAGAAAGTGCTTAACACGCTCTCCAAGTCAGAAATTCCAATTCCACTCCCAGGAGTGGGTACATGGACCACAGAGAATATCTGTGTATGGGGGTTGGAAGACAGCTGCAATTGCATCCTTAATAGTGTTATTAGGGCAAAAAACCTGGAAACAGCCCGAATGTTCATTGTTCAGTTCAGTTCAGCGGCTGACTCGTGTCTGACTCTTTGAGACCCCATGGACTGCAGCACGCCAGGCCTCCCTGTCCATCAGCAACTCCCGGAGTTTACCCAAACTCATGTCCATTGAGTTGGTGATGCCATCCAACCATCTCATCCTCTGTTATCTCCTTCTCCTCCCACCTTCAATCTTCCCCAGCATCAGGATCTTTTCAAATGAGTCAGCTCTTCACATCATGTGGCCAAACTATTGGAGTTTCAGCTTCAACATCAGTCCTACCAATGAACACCCAGGACTGATCTCCTTTTTTAAAAAAAATCTTTTATTTATTTATTTTCATTTATTTTTATTAGTTGGAGGCTAATTACTTTACAATATTGTAGTGGTTATTGCCATACATTGACATGAATCAGCCATGGATGTACATGTGTTCCCCATCCTGAACCCCCCTCCCACCTCCCTCCCCATCCCATCCCTCTGGGTCATCCCACTGTATCAGCCTTGAGTACTTGTCTCATGCATCCAACCCTGGACTGGCAATCTGTTTCATTTAGGATGGACTGGTTGAATCTCCTTGCAGTCCAAGGGACTCTCAATAGTCTTCTCTAATACCAGTTTAAAAACATCAATTCTTTGGCTCTCAGCTTTCTTTACAGTCCAACTCTCGCACCCATACGTGACTACTGGAAAAACCATAGCCTTGAGTAGACGGGTCTTTGTTGGCAAAGTAATGTCTCTGCTTTTTAATGTGCTGTCTATGTTGGTCATAACTTTCCTTCCAAGGAGTGTCTTTTAATTTCATTAATGTTCATTGTTAGGACTGGATAAATGTATTGCACACCCATACAATGGAATATTAAATAACAAGGAAGATGAATTAATTGAGCAACATATAACAAACAGGATGAATCTTGGAAAAAATTCTGAGTGCAATAAGCAAGTGAAAGAAGGTTGTATATTCACTATGGTACCTTTTGGGGGGGGCAGATCTGCTTCTTATTTTATTTTCCATTTATTTTTAAGATTGGAGTATAATTGCTTTACAATGCTGCATTGGTTTCTGCTGTACAGTAATGTGAATCAGCTACGCTATACATACATCCTCTCCCTCTTGAACCCCCTCCCAACCCCATTTCACCCCTCTAGGTCATCACAGAGCACTGAGCTGAATTCCCAGGGCTCTGCAGCAGCTTCGTGCTAGCTAGCTATTTTTATGGTACCATTTTTATAAGGCTCAAAAACAAGCCATGTACTGCTGAAAGATACATGTGTAAACTATTTTTAAAAGGTGCAATGATGAATACAAGCTTTAGGATTTTCCTTATCACAGGTCAATCAGGAGGAAACAACTAGGTCATTTCAAAGGTATTGGTCTGGTTGTTAAGTGCTGGTTCTCTGTGATGTCTTTTATAATTATGTTTGATGACCAACATATGGTATGAAGTCACTCAGTCGTGTCCGACTCTTTGCGACCCCATGGACTGTAGTCTACTCAGGCTCCTCTCATGGGATTTTCCAGGCAAGAATACTGGAGTGGGTTTCCATTTCCTTCTCCAGAGGATCTTCCCCACCCAGGGATTGAACCCGGGTCTCCCGCATTTTAGGCAGACTCTTTACCATCTGAGCCACCAGGGAAGTCTGTACCCTGGCTATATTATTCCATTAATGAAGTATTTTGTTAAATATTTTAGGCACAAAAGCAAATCATCTGGTGACTTTTTGGCCTTATTACAAATGTCAGACTTCATTTTTCCCACTCTTCTTTATCTTCATTTCCCCATTCTCATTTCCTCTGGGACTTCTGAGCATCTGAATAGTCACCAGCCAGATCAGGAGCCAAGTCATGGTGACTTAGTGAACCCTCTGCCTGAAAAATAATCTCTCCTCCCCTTTAGTCAGCACCCCTTTTCCTGCCCAGCTTCCTACAAACCCAAGACCCAGGCCTCCAGCTGACTGTTTGGAGAAACATTTTCTGAGATCTCATTAGGAGAGGCTCACATTTTGCCCATGATTTCTCCTCTTTCCTCCTCCTTGGAAGGCCAACAGTCACGAGGTTCATGGTTGGGGCTGTCCTCGGAGACCTATGATAGGAATGTGGGCTTCTCGGGGCTTGACTGAACCCAATGCTCTGGCCCAACAGGTGTGTGGGCGGCTTTATGAACTCACTGACTTTCTGTCTGCCTCCATTTTTTCTTTCTTTACATTAGTAGTGATTCTATTAACAAATGGTGGGGCCCTTGACATTCAGACTTCATAAAACCTGCTGGAAATGTAAAGCAGAAATGTCCACAGAAGGAGGTGGACCCCTCCCCCCACCTCACCTCAAGATTAGGTCAGCTTGGCACCTGCCTCAGAGAGAGCTGGAGCTATGATTCATCACCATCACTTGCAAAACTAGGATGGCAATCTTTCCCAGCTGCTGGCCAGGGCAGAAATCAACACGTCTGTGCACCCGTTCCAGACGAAGTGAGTGGGACTCAGAGCTCCTTCAAAGGCTGCTGTGGTTCATGTGCACAAGGCCAAGTTTCAGTTGTGAATAACTCAGCAACTGGCCCATGTGGAAACTCATGACTGAGTTCATGGGACCAACTGATTATGGACATGACTGAATTAAAAGCAGCCTCTGTGTCCAATGAGCCATTGAGGAAACTTAAACCAGGAACGCTGAGTTCAGTGCATTGAGAGGGTAGTTGGGGTCAGTGATACAGATGAAGCAAGAGGAGGGGGTGCAGAAGAGGGGCCCACAGCAAAATCTAGGGGAACAGAGCAAGCAGCTCTGGGCATGGCAGCCAGAAGGCCTCACAGCGTCTTCCTTTCAACATCTCATGCCAGGGTCTGGGTCCATCTTGGGGCTCCTCGTGAACTTAGGGGATCAGGTGACACGGTTGGATGCACAGGCCATGGTCAGCCAGGCACGCCTCTCTGGGTTCCCAGCAGAAGCTGACTTTGGAAAAGACACTTAATCCTCCTGGTTTCTTTTTATTCATCTGTCAATGAGCTTAATAATAGTGTCAGTCTCCTAGGAGGGTGGTGAGGATTAATTGATATTCTTCATGAAAAAGGACTCATTCGAAGTCTGGCACATGTTGGGGTTTAATATTGATCAGCTGATGCTTGTGTTTGCTGGGCCACGAATCAGCGCCGCAATGTCGCTGAGATCCAGTTCTGGTTCTGTCTCAGGTCACTTCTGTGTTTCTGGGTACCAACTTCTCTCACAAAGTCTGGGGCTGGGGGTCAGGGGGTACTCACACATGCACCTGGATCTGGGGAGGTGGAGATTGAGACTCAGGCCAGCTGTGAGCCTGTTATTTCAGCTGACAGATGATCATAAAGAGCAGCTTATGAGATTATTCTATTTCACAGTGGTTGCTCTGAAAGTCTGTCACTATGCCCTAAAAATGTAAGTTCAGCCATGGGATGGGAAAAGAAAAAACACCTACAGAAAACTAGTTTTTACAAAGACACAAAAGAATCCAACGTAATTTGGTGAAACACTGATTTTAAAAAATGCCTTCACTGTGACAGGGCATGTGTTTAGAGCACTGTATCTGTGCACGTCCTCTGAGAGGCTGTGGAATGCTCTGACACCTCCAGAGGCTGAGCTGGGGTAAACAAACCCACCTTACCTGAGGCTTTCACCCTGTCCAGCACCCCGCCAGCAGCCCCTCCAGCTGTGCTGGCTGCTAATCCTGAATTCTGGACCTCTCCCTGTATTTCTTCTCTTGGACACTTAACAGTTTTGTCTTAATCAGGATTTCAAGGAGCAGTTGGCCGCGTAGACTCTCAATAATTTCCCTGTGAATCCCATAAGCAGTGTGAGAGCAGGGCACGCGGGCCTCCAGGCTGCTTTTCATTTGGTTTCGGGCTCCTGAGTGTTCAGCTCCTGTCTGTAATGATTCAGTCCTGTCAGTTCCAAGCTTATGTTCTTTATTCAAAGTTAAACTCTCTTGATCTGGGCAGGAGACGGGCACGAAGGGCCACCCTCTGTTGTAAGCTGTGAGCTACCTTTGGGTGCCCAGCAGCCTCTTGTCCACGCAGAGAAGTCGTGCAGTGGGGAGGTGAGATGCTGGGTGAATGTGGGAGGAGGGTGATGTCCTTGGGCCCACGGCTCCTGAGTCCGCCTCCCTCACTGGTCCTGGGGTATTTGGGGGAGGAGGGCTGGAGCCCTACATCACAGGAAATGGTGCCTGCTTGCAGTGTTTTCTCACTCATGTTCTCTCAACGTGTTTTCAAAAAGTTGATTTTGAACAGGGTGTCCTGCTGTGATGAGTGAGAGTTTTTCAACCAGAAGCTTCTCCTTTGGTGGCAGAGAGATACCCCGGTCACATGATCACGGAGCTGCAACTCTAATTTAGCTCCCTGAGGATGGATGCTGGAAGTAGGTAAAAAGGCAATCAGACTGAAGAAGACCACATAAATCAGTTTATGGACCACATAACTTAGTTTCAAAGTGCTTGTTTGGAGCTTCAGTGTCAACAGGCCAACACACTCAAGTAGTTCTGTCTCCACTGCTCTGAACTCGAAATGCACCAGACTAACCATGAGAAGCAGACAAGATCTCAGCTTCAGGTTTCACCCAATGGCCTGAAAGTTACAGAAACTTTTGACATAAAGAGGAAAACCAGGGGCTGGAGGGTGGGTGGGGAAGACGCGCGCACACACACACACACACACACACACACACTTCAGGTGTTTGCATTATCAGGTTTTATTTATTCATTCATTCATAATAAACAATTTTGAATATGTGTGGTATACTATATCTTCTGTTAGCTAGAGGGAATATAGGCATGAATGTGATATGCTGTCATCTCAAAGACTGTATAAACTATTGAAGGAGAAAGGCATTTGTTACATGATACACTATAAATAATAAATAGTATGATGCACTGTAAGAATCCACTAAAAACTGAACAGGCAAAATGTGGTGGAAACATAGGTGAAGAGGTTATAAGTAAACCTGCAAAACCAGGGACATTTCCACAGAAGCAAGAATTAAGTCTTAAAGGACAAGAGAAATTCACCTAAAGAAAGTAGGAATAATATCCAGACAGATTCTGATTACTACAAATGGTTAGTTTAGTCTATATTGGATAATGAAGGCTAGATCATACTTGTGTCTGTGAGGGTTAAGTTGTTGAAAACAGAACCCTCTAGTTATTTTACATGGGCTTCCCTGGTGCCCCAGACGTTAAAGAATCCGCTTGCAATGTTGAAGACCCGGGTTTGATCCCTGGGTTGGGAAGAGCTCCTGAAGAAGAGAATGGCTACTCACTCCAGTCTCCTTGCCTGGAGAATCCCACGGCCAGAGAAGCTTGGGGGGTACAGTTTACCTGCAAAGAACTTAGTACAGGTCTTTAACTGACTTAGAGAACCAGTGGCAGTGCTGAGGAAAGAGACTTCGTGCTGAGTTTTCAGGAAATATGTCCCAAAGGCACACAGCAACACTGACCCACCAAGAGACTGCTGACTTCTCAACGATTCAGAAGCCACTGGCTCCAGAAGCGCAACCCCACAGTAAAGGGACCTATGATGAAGAGGCAGCCACTGTCAGGAAAGCTGATGTGTCTACTGCCTCCAGGACTTTCTGTGACCCACAGTAGTATGCCCTATTCCTTGTCAGTTGACTCCCAAGGTTTACTAGACACTGATACCTCCACTAACGCTGATATAAAAAGGCTCTAAGCACATCTTTGATTGTGCCTCTTGGAAGCACAGTGTCTGCCTCACTCTGCCATCCAAAATTCACTCAAGACCGTCTGATGGCTCTCAGCCTTGGTCACATACAGAACCCTAAATGCAAGAGCCTGAGAAACATGGGTAATAGTTGTCCAGATTCTGGGTCACAGAAACTGTGTTCTGAAGCAGAGTGGAATGGAGAAATAATAGTTAAAATAGAAACACATGCTTATACACATACAGATAGCTTATGTGTATATTTGTGTGTCTTCCTTTTCAATGGATCCTTTTGTTTTTGTGAAATGTCCCTCTTTCTCTTCTGTACACTCCTTGATTTAAAATCTACTTTAATATTAATAGAGTCATGCTAGTTTCTGAGTGCTTATATACTGTTTGTTTGCTTTATCTTTCCATCCTCTTCTTAATACTTTCAACCTGTTTGTGCCTTATATTTTAAGTATATCTCTTACAGACAGAAGATAGCTGGGTTTTGCTTTATAATCTCTACCTTTTAATTAAAATGCCCAGTCCATTTTATTCAATGTAATTATTGATATGGTTGCTTTTAAGTCATGTATTTTACTTTACATATATGTTATAAACCTCATCTTACAGTGTTAGTATTTTTACTTAAATAGTTATTTATCTGTTACAGAAATTAAGAGAAGAAAAGATGTTTCTTTTGTATCTATCCATATTTTAACTTTTTTATGTTCTTTAATCATTCTTATATATCTGTGTTTCCCTCTGATATCATTTTTTCTCATACTAAGTAACTTCTTTTAATATTTCTTGTAATGAAATTCTGCTGGAAATAAATTCTCTCAGCTTTTATTTATCTGAATATGTCCTCTTTTAAAAAAAGATCTCTTTAAAAATTTCATAACATTGCCTTCTGGCTCCTGTTGTTTCTGATGAGAAGTTAACCATAATTTGAATTATTGTTCCTCTGAATGTAACAGATCATTTCTTCCCACTCTATTTTATCTTCCCTTCCATTTAAAAATTTTCTCTTTATCTTTTGACTATGATCCAACTTGGCCTGGTTTTCTGGACATGTAGGCTGTGTGAGTTGGTGTGTTTTCACCAAATCTAGGGAAATTTTGATCATACTTTCTTTTTTCCCCTGCTCCTTGACTTTTATTTTTTTTAAATTAATCTATTTACTTTAATTGGAGGCTAATTACTTTACAATATTGTAATGATTTTTGCCATATTGATCATACTTTCTTCCAATATATTTTCCTGCTTTTATTCTTTCTCTTCTTTTCTGGGATTTATTACATGCACTTTAGATCATTTGCTACCCATAGGTCACTGAAACTCTGTTTATTTTGGCTTGCTCTTACTTCTCTCTATTCTTCAGATTGGGTAATTTATATGGATCTGCCTTTGAATTCACTGACCATTTCTTCAGTCATTCTAATCTGACCATTAATTCATATTTTCATTTTAAATTTGGTTGTTTTACTTCTGGAATTTCCATTTGTTTCTTTTTTATAGTTTCAATTTCTCTGCTGAGACTCTTTGTTTATTGAGATCATAATTTCCTTTAAGACTTTCAGCATATTTATTATACCAGTTTCAAAGTTCTTATATAGTAATTCTAATATCTGGGTCATTTCAGGATCTGTTTCTGTTTACTATTTTTGTCCTTGATTGCAGGTGAAAGCTTTCTGCTTCTCACATGTCTAAAACTTTTTGTTAATATGCTGTACATTTTGGACAATACAAGCGGCCTTTAATTTCCAGAGCTTTACTTATACCTAAGGATTAGCCTTACTGGTGCCTCAGCTGAGTACTTGAGATGTTAATAAGGTCTCTCCACTGTGGCTGAGCTGGAATTCCACACTCTTTAAGAACTGTGTATCTTTAGTATGTCTGTTCTTCTTTCAACCTTGTAGCAACTCTCTCTGCTAAGCCTATTGGAACAATATTGAAGCCAGCCCCTGACCAAGGACCCACGGAGAATTATTATGTACATTCTTGCTGCTTCCCACTTCTATCTTCCTTCTTCCCCAGGGCAACACCCTTCTCCCTTAAATTCTAAGCCCTGAAACACAAACTATGCTTTCCTATCTCAGAAGGACCTCCCTCCTTGATCTCCTTGCTGTCCAAGGGACCCTCAAGAGTCTTCTCTAGAACCACAATTTGAAAGCATCAATTCTTGGGCACTCAGCCTTCTTTAGATCAAACTTTCATATTGGTAAACGACTACTGGAAAATCCATAGCAAGGAGATCACACCAGTCAGTCCCAAAGGAAATCAACTCTGAATATTCATTGGAAGGACTGATGCTGAAGATGAAGCTCCAATACTTTGTGCACCTGATGCAAAGAGCCAACTGACTGGGAAAGACCTAATTCTGGGAAAGCTTGAGGGCAGGAGGAAGAAGAGGGTGACAAAGGATGAGATGGATGGATGGCATCACAGACTCAATGGCCATGAGCTTAAGTAAACTTTAGAAGATAGTGAAGAACAGGGAAACCTGTGTGTGTGTGTGTGTTGCAGTCCACGGGGTCACAAAGAGTTGGACACAGCTTAGCAGCTGAACAACAACAGGACTGCCCTACTCTGAATTCCACCTCCTGATGCCCGAAGTTAAGAAATTGTCCCCAGTTCAGACCCCAGTTGAGATCTCACCCTGGAGAGTGAGGATGAACATTGGGCTCACATTGTGTACTTCCCTTTTCTCTGGGATCCCAGTGTGGCAAAGCCTATTGTTCAGTCCCTAAAAACAAAGTAGTCATGTTGGTTCAGACTTATAGTTGTTTGGGTTTCTCCTGTGGCTCAGTGGCAAAGACACGGGAGAGGTGGGTTCAATCCCTGGGTCGGGAAGATCCCCTGGAGGAGGAAATGGTAACCCACTCCAATATTCCTGCCTGGGATATCCCACATACAGAAGAGCCTGGTGGGTTACAGTCCATGGGATCACAAAGAGTCAGACATGACTGAGCACCCATCCATATCGTAGTTGTTTGTGGTGTAACGATAAATCTGGTACCAGTTACCCCAATCCGATGAGAAAAAGAAGTTTCTCTATATGTATATTTGAAATGCATAAAATAATAAAGAGAAAAATCAAGACGTAAACATCTTAAGGCATCTCTTTTAATTCTAAATCAATTTGAATTTAAAACACTATGTAAGTAAATACAGATGATATGTAAATTTTATGTTGTAAAAAAATCTAAATATAAGATATATCTATTTAGAATTTTGCATTTGGGTGAGACAGGCAGGAAAATTCTTGTGTTGCTAACAACTCCTGGAGATTTTAGCATGAATTGAATAATCTTATTTTCCCATTGAGAGTTTCCAAGAATGAGGTGAGTGTTTCCTTTAATAAATTGGCCAGACCAGAGGAGCTTGGAATAGCATAAAATAAATGACTTCAAGAGAGATGATTTAAATAGAATGGAGAGGTTGAGGTGGAGATATAGAATGAAGTTGCTGTTCCATTTCAGATACTAAAGAAAGTGTGACTCAAAGAGGAGACAACGATTTATTTTAGCTGCTTGAACTCTAATGGGGCGAGTGTGTGATTGACATCCCAGAACACTATACAACCATCATCCAGCCACTGACAGGCACACATAAGCCCTCTGGGAAATTCTTTTTTTAATGTTCTCTTTGCTTAAGTGGTCAAATTTGGGCTCTCCAGGGAAGCCTAACGGGCCAGCCACATTTCAAGCTGAAACTTAATAAATGCAATGAAATTTTAAATGAGCTCATGTTTAAAGGAGTCATAAAAGAGATATTGTTATGTGCCAAATATATTGAAGAAAGACTGTGTCCGTAACATAAATGAAAGGAAATGTCAGCTCTCTGTGCTTAATTCAATTGCAGGTAATTTTTCAGTGTCTGATTTAAATGATTGTTTCCTGTTATAGTCAGCTAAGACCTTTGGTCCAGGCAGGATGTATTACAGCTCCTGACCCTGAGGAGTATGTGGTAGCCAGTCAGAGACAGCCTCCTATGTGAACCATGGAGACTTATTAGGGTTCATCTGAGGCCAGGATTAAGGCAGGGGAGCGCTGTGACTGGCAAAAGATCAAGGCTGTGTGAGCTGGTGGTTAGAGCTCAGGCTTTGGAATCACACCCGCCCGGGTCACAGTGCTGACTGTGATTCTCAGTAGGTTGACTTGGCCTCTCTGAAGATAGTTTCCTTATCTGCAGAATGTTGATCATAATTGCATCGACTTCTCAGAATCCACGTGATGCTTCAATGAGACTATGTGTGTAAGGTCCTGAGCACAGATCTTGAAGATCTTTTAAAATTAATTATTATTTATTTTTTGGCTGCCCTGGGTCTTTGTTGCTGCACACAGGCTTTCTCTAGTTGTGGCGAGCAGGGCTACTCTTCCTTGTGGTGCCTGGGCTTCTCATTGCAGGGGCTTCTCTAGTTGCACACCACAGGCTCTAGGTGCACAGGCTTCAGTAGTTGTGGCTTGCACACCCTAGAGTGGGGACTCAGTAGTTGTGATGCATGAGCTTAGTTGCTCCACAGCATGTGGAATCTTGCTGGACCAGGGATCAAACCCATGCTCCCTGCATTGGCAAGCAGATTCTTATCTACTGTACCACCAGGGAAGTCCTTTGAAGATCTTAATGTTCAGCGAGGGGTAGAGGTTATGAAATGCATGTCCCATGACCTCTCTGTAACCTGTACACCACTAACAAAGCCAACACCTTGTAGTTTCTGCAGTGTTGAGATGCTAGTGGATCAGAGGTTAGGAATGAACAAGAGTCCTCTCCCTTTTCCTCCCCTCCCGCCTCCCCTGCAACTTTACCCTCAGGGCACCCTTGTTCTCTGCAGCACCTGGGCAGCCCCACATTGACCCACTGACTAGTTATCTGTCACTGTCATTTCAAAACGCTTGTGTTGTTGATGTTAAGCAGATATTTGCACACACTGTTTAGGATAATGGCAAAGATTCATCCTGGAATCTGTTGACTCACCTGAATTGGGTGAGCAAAGCTTTTTGAGACTGGAAAAGGGGGCCCCAGGAATATAGGAGGTTTTTGGAAGAAGGCCATCCTGTTTAGTTGACCACTGCTCAAAGGATGCTTTCTGGAAAGCAGGGTGCTGGGAAGAGCTCATTTAGTGCTTGAAATTTATTTGCATGAGTAACACAAAATCCAGAGACACTGACTTTTATTATGTAGTAATCAAGTATCAGTTGGACTATAAAGAAAGTTGAGCACCGAAGAATTGATGCTTTTGGACTGTGGTGTTGGAAAAGACTCTTGGGATTTGCTTGGACTACAGGAAGATCCAACCAATCCATCCTAAAGGAGATCAGTCCTGGGTGTTAATTGGAAGGACTGATGTTGAAGCTGAAACTCCAATACTTTGGCCACCTGATGCGAAGAGCTGACTGATCTGAAAAGCCCCTGATGCTGGGAAAGATTGAGGGCAGGAGGAGAAGGGGATGACAGAGGATGAGATGGTTGGATGGCATCACTGACTCGATGGACATGGGTTTGGGTGGACTCTGGGAGTTGGTGATGGCCAGGGAGGCCTCGCCTGCTGTGGTTCATGGGGTCACAAAGAGTCAGACACGACTGAGCAACAACTGAACTAAACTGAATCAAGCATCTATTTAATTAATTAATTTTGTTGTATCTGCTGGCTGGCTTTGCAGAGCTGTGAAGGTTGGGGAGGGACTTCAGTGGTGGGGGGCTGATTTGAAGGTCTTTAAAGGTGAAGAGGAAGTGGGACTGGTTAGAACCATTTGTTGTCTCACTGCCCTGGGACCACTGTGGTTTGGAGTCTCCCTGCCACAGCTTTTGTATCGGGCCACCCTGCTCCCACCCTCCTCTTTGTGGAATATTTTGCTTTACTTCCTTTATCAAAATTGTTTCCATCCTTTTTGGTCCCTTCCTTCCAGGGCTTTTTCTGTTCTCTAATGAGTTAATCTGTGATAAATGAAGTGTGAGTGGTTCAGTGAATAATCTGCTCTGCCCCCCCTGCCAAATGTATTTTAAGGGAGGCTCAGAGGACTCCCTCTAAAGTACTGACTTCGGTCAGTACTAAGGGATAGCCCTTCTCAGACAGATGTAGAAGAATTTGTAGTGGGAGCATGGCTGGTGGTGGTAACTGTGGGGAGTGCCTAAAATCACACCCCATATTTGGCCACACACAGTGGTTGACGGGGAGAAGAGGCTCTGGAGATGGGTTCATACAGCCAACGGGCCTCCTGGTCCTGGAATTTAGACCTGGCCGTCCTCACCGTATGCTTCAACCACGTGCTGACCTCCGCGGGGGCTGCAGCCCTGGGCTCTGAGGAATCCCCCTGGGGTCCTGATGCGGTGTGAGGGGAGCGGCACATCGCCAGCAACGTGAGGAGGCCTTTCCCTCCCCCGCCGGCCCGTCTCATCAGGTGTGTGAGTGCAGAGGCTTCTCCAAGGGGCTTCCCCAACGGTGTCCAGCCCCAGGCCCAGAGAAGCCTTCAGCGGCAGGACAGGTAGCAGGGGTCGAGTGTGGCCACACGCTGGGTGGTTGGGTCTGGTAAAACAAGGGCCTTCCTTCTCACTGGGAGAAAAAAGAAAAAACATAAGGAGAATACTAAAGTACCACAGAAAACCCAGCAGTTTTTGTTTCTATGAAAAACCAACCAACCAACCCACTGTGGTAACTCCTTGCTGGACTTGCTGTTGAAGGTGGATAAACCCTAACTGCCCTTAGTCATGGTTTCCTGTAAGTGTCCTGTGAGTTCCTCAGGTCAGGTCCTCAGCCCACCAGGTTCTCTGGGTTCTCTTAATCCTGCCCTGTTCTTCCCTGCGGTGGGAGGACAAGTTTTTTACATTATGGTTCGTGATGCTCTTTGACTTGATTATTAAAACTGCTCTTCAGTCCCTGAGTATCTATAGAGATTCCCTGATCATCCACCACGCTCCTCACTCTGCTGGGGGTCCTTCTATCCATCACCCTTTCACACCCCGAATCTTGTCTGCAAGATGAGAAACATTTTAAATATCCTAAGATGTCATAGATACAAAATCATGTTCCCTGTAGATTAGGTTAGAAGCTAGAAAAAAAGGAAATTTCAAAATGACTTTTCATACTCACCCCCTCTGCCCCCACCACAATTCACTTGGAGATCAGGTAAAATGTGAACTTGGAAGTGGCAACCCCTGATGAACCAAAATGACAAATCTAGACAGCTTATTAAAAAGTAGAGACATTACTTTACCGACAAAGGTCCATCCAGTCAAAGCTATGGCTTTTCCAGTAGTCATGTAAGGATGTGAGAGTTGGACCATAAAGAAAGTTGAGCACCAAAGAATTGATGCTTTTGAACTGTGGTGTTGGAGAAGACTCTTGAGAGTCCCTTGGACTGCAAGGTGATCCAAACAGTCCATCCTAAAGGAAATCAGTCCTGAATATTCATTGGAAAGACGGATGTTGAAGCTGAAATTCCAATACTTTGGCCACCTGATGCAAAGAACTGACTCATTTGAAAAGACCCTGATGCTGGGAAAGATTGAAGGCAAAAGGAGAAGGGGGCAACAGAGGATGAGATGGTTGGATGACATCCTGGAATCAATGGACATAAGTTCAAACAAACTCTGGGAGATAGTGAAGGACAGAGGAGCCTGGCATGCTGCAATCCATGGGGTCACAAAGAGTCAGGCACAAGTTAGCAACCAAATAACAACAGCAGATTCAAAAAGATCATGTCACCCCTTTAAGTGAAAGGTACTTGAGCAACTGAGTCATCACAATGAGAGCCTGTCGACTCTCTGATTTAGAGCCTGGATAAGAAGAAGTGCTGACCTGAGATCCTGCACATGGGGTGTCTCCCGAACCACGGGGAGCTTAGTGCAAATACACTGAAACATTTTTACTTCCTTTTAAGAGGATGAACCATACATCTCTGGGTGTTGTCACAGATTTCCTGTGTGAAGGATTCTCTCAAGCGTTTCAATCAGAAAATGTTTCTATTGGGACCAGAAAAACAAATGAAAAGCATGACCCTCCCACCTGGGATGAGAGCAAGTCTCTGCCGCCAGCTCCAGTGGACACGCAGGAGCCGAGGTGCCGAGGCCAACAGTGACCTCAGCTCTGCTCCTCAGGCTCCCAGCCCGGGTCACAGGGCCTCAGGGCTTTGACCCTGACCCTCGATTCAGCCCCAAATCCCAAGGTTCCCCATCCCAGCATCTAAAGAGGTCAGAGGTGGAAACTTGATTGACTCACCGTGGGACTTTCCAAGTGGGAAGCCAGGCTCTTCTTCCCGTATATTACAATAATAAAAAATAATCACTGCTGCTATTGAATTTTTATGCTAACCGCACCAGGTCCAGACATCTGCATTAAACTAAGCTGCAGAACCTTGGGTAAGGATTTTTCCACAGCTGCAAAGCTCTGCAAAAACTAGGAAATGTCCAACAGCTGCTGCAGCCACGAAAATATTACAGGAATGAAGACATTTCAAATGTAAGAGAAATGGCTGATTATGCACATCAAAGCAACCTTAATGAAGAGTAGTTTCTTTTGGCTAACACTACAGAAGTGAGGAATTAGCCATTAGTTAAAACTATGAAGATAAAGACTTTTCATTAATCATGTCGGAGACTGGAGAAGGGGGAGAAAGGGGTTTTCCTGAGCGGGATTGAGGAGATTATATTCAAATGAGAGGCAGCCTGAACAGCATGGGATGGGGTAGAACCTCATTCCCATCAAAGAGGAAGAATCATCTGGAAAAACTTTGAAGAGGACCAATTTTAATGCTGTTTTTGAGTACCCAGTTTAGTGTGATGGAAACTGAAAACATTATCATCACCCGATCTTGTTGCAGTAAATAAATATGGTGGTCGTATCTTTCACTAAGTGTGAAATCAATTGTCTTTTTAAAAAGAGAACAAACTTGTAGCATTTGTAGAAGTGTCTCAGCCTCTCTTGCTTGGTGCACTCAGAGGTCAGTAGGCCCACGCGTCCTGGGCAGGAAAGAAGTTGCTTATCTGACTCGGCCACCCCTCCCCCACTGTGGACTACTTTCCCCTTCCCAAGTTATCCTTTTTCTGGATCCTGTGAGATTATTTAAGGGGATACAAATCAGGATTTTCTGGAGAAACAGAACGAATAGGGTACACAGAAATGAGAGAGAGAGAGAGATTTGAGGCTAGAAAGTCCAAAGTCTGCAGGGTAGACCAGAAAACTAGAAATTCAAGCAGCATTCTTATGCTATAGTCGAGTCAGAAAATTCCTTCATTTTAGGGAAAACCATGTTAATGTTTTTAAGGCTTTCAACTGATTGGATGAGGCCCAACCACATTACGGAGGATAATCTTTACTTAAAGTCACCTTACGCTGAGCATATCTACAAAATACCTTCACAGCAACTCCTAGACTAGTGCTTTACTGAAAAACTGGGTACCATAGGCCAGTCAGGATGACACATAAAATTAACATCACACCCTGTATTCATTTCAAAAATATTCCAATGTGAGTTGGTGGGATAGTGTTAATACCAATTCCCAGAGGTTGAATAAATGTCATTCTCTTATGTTCAAATTTTAATAAAACTTCCACATTCTAAAGACAGTAAGGATTATTTAGGGCTAAAAGGATATTGCCATTTAAAATCAGGCCATAGGTTGCTATAGCGGCAAAGCCAGGTTGTGAAAGTGTGAAAATCTCTCCTTTGCTCACTCAGACACATGGTTCACACTGGGTGGTGTGAGGAGCTGGACTGTACAAGGCCCACAGCACACCTCCTGTTACCCCTGGGCAGGGGGAGGCCCCTGGGCACCAGGAAGGCAAGCTACCACCTGCAGTGCAGTATGAGGGGATCTGTTTTCAAAAGGTGAACTGTTTAAGGCTGCCCAGGACTCTGCGTTGTTGTTGCTGTTGTTTTAATTGGAGTTTAGTTGCTTTGCAGCATTGTGTTATTAATAGTTTCTGTGTACAGCAAAGTGAATTAGCCATATATATATATATATACATATATCCCCTCTTTTTAAAATTTCCATTGAGATCACCAGGAAGCACTAAGTAGAGTTTCCTGGGCTCCACAGGAGGTTCTCAGTAGTTACTTGTTTTATACACAGTAGTGATCTGTAGCTAATTTTTAGGCCCAGATTTTGTCTCTTCGACAAGGTTGGAGACTAAAATCTTAACTCAAGTGTCACCTTTATTTAAAACCTGCCCTGTACTTCTCCTCACCTCCCCTGCAAACACGGCCCATCCCTGCTACAAAAACACCCACCATGTGTACACACACACACACACACACAACACACACACACTGTTTCCAGAGCAGAGATATCATAAATACTTATGAGTGATGCTGATGACTTAAACTGCTTTACAAACTCGCATATAGTAATTTGACACATAATGACAGTTTTTTCAGAAAAGAAGTTTACCTCAGAGTGTTATTTTAGGTAGTTTTACCACCTTAAAATTTCATTTATTGAGCAATTACTATGTGTTAAAGACCATTCTTTACATGTGCTGTCTTGTTAAATCTCATAACAGCCCTGTAAAGTGGAATTCATATGGGCATTATTTATTTACTTGTCTTTAATCATCTAGTTGTATTTATTATAGCACTTACTACATATTAGATGTTCTATTAAAAATTCAGTTTTAGTTTATTAACCCTGGATTCTACCACTTACATTCCTCTTCATCTTTATTTTTTAAAATTAATTTTTATTGGAGCTACTTAATAATGCTATGTTAGTTTCTATTGTACAGTGAAGTGAACCAGCCATACATACATACACCCCTTCCCTTTTGCACTTCCTTCCCATTCAGATCACTGCAGTGCTTTGAGTAGCGTTCCCGGTAGGCACATTATTAAAATGGTTAATTGTGACCTAGAGTGCTTAAATAATTTGCCCAAGGTCACGGGTACACTTTGCATCAAACAAGCAGCCCCTGCCTTTCAGAGGCTGGAACCCCAAGATAGAAGAATCACAAGGAAAATCAGTCCCTCTGCTTTTCAATTTTCTTCTCACTTCTTGTTGCAACCACCGTGACATCATACAGAGATCGCTTCCAGTCTGTTATTTTCATTTTCGATTTTAGTATATGATTTTGGTTTTCATTCATATTTTTATTAGAAAATAGTTTTTTGTCATGCAATGTCACTTCTGAGGCAGTACACATGAAGAGGCAAAGTTCATCACACTGACATTGATTCAGTAGAAAAAGTCAGTCCCAGTTTACCAATTGACTGGTCCACAATAATTCAATTGACATACCAATGCAAGCAGAGAATGGAGAAGGGGGTGCAGAGAGAGGAAGTGGGACAGGCATTTTAGAATTCATCAGGATATGAGCACTAGAGTCTCTCTTTTTGTCATGACGACAAAACTCATTTTTTTGAAGGTAGAGTTCTTAAAAGCTCTACTGAACATATGAGGGACTTAATGTTTATTTTTTTCTTCTGAAAGTGGACCACTAAAACAATATCAAATGGGGTAGAGACTGTTGCTGAAGCAGGCTGTGGAAGTGTCTGCCCACCCTGACCCTCCACCCTGGTTAAATCCATCCCCAACCACCACGATCAGAACATCCTCCTCCCCCTCCAAACCCCAACCCCACTGCCATCTGTCTGTCCATCCTGTCCCTGACCTGCCAGGATGTCACAGGTGAGGGGCCTCCTGGCAACTACGGAAACTAAGGCTCTTCTAAGGAGGATTGCGTAGTGGTAGGGTACGGCTGCGCTTTGCTGGAGCAGCCGTGAAGAGATACCCACGTCCAAGGTAAGAGAAACCCAAGTAAGACGGTAGGTGTTGCGAGAGGGCATCAGAGGGCAGACACACTATAACCATAATCACAGAAAACGAGCCAATCTGATCACAGGACCACAGTCATGTCTAACTCAGTGAAACTAAGCCATGCTGTGTGGGGCCACCCAAGACGGTCGGGTCATGGTGGAGAGGTCTGACAGAACGTGCTCCACTGGAGAAGAGAATGGCAAAACACTTCAGTATTCTTGCCTTGAGAACCCCATGAACAGTATGAGAAGGCAAAATGGTAGGAGACTGAAAGAGGAACTCCCCAGGTTGGTAGGTACCCAATATGCTACTGGAGATCAGTGGAGAAATAACTCCAGAAAGAATGAAGGGATGGAGCCAAAGCAAAAACAATACCCAGTTGTGGATGGGACTGGTGATAGAAGCAAGGTCTGATGATGTAAAGAGCAATATTGCATAGGAACCTGGAATGTTAGGTCCATGAATCAAGGCAAATTGGAACTGGTCAAACAGGAGATGCAAAGAGTGAATGTTGACATTCTAGGAATCAGCGAACTAAAATGGACTGGAATGGGTGAGTTTAACTCAGATGACCATTATATCTACTACTGTGGGCAGGAATCCCTTAGAAGAAACGGTGTACCATCATAGTCAACAAAAGAGTCCGAAATGCAGTACTTGGATGCAATCTCAAAAACGACAGAATGATCTCTGTTCGTTTCCAAGGCAAACCATTCAATATCACCATAATCCAAGCCTATGCCCCAACTAGTAATGCTGAAGAAGCTGAAGTTGAACAGTTCTATGAAGACCTACAAGACCTTTTAGAACTAACACCCAAAAAAGATGTCCTTTTCATTATAAGGGACTGGAATGCAAAAGTAGGAAGTCAAGAAACACCTGGAGTAACAGGCACATTTGGCCTTGGAGTACAGAATGAAGCAGGGCAAAGGATAATAGAGTTTTGCCAAGAGAACGCACTGGTCATAGCAAACACCCTCTTCCAACAACACAAGAGAAGACTCTACACATGGACATCACCAGATGGTCAACACCGAAATCAGACTGATTATATTCTTTGCAGCCAAAGGTGGAGAAGTTCTATACAGTCAGCAAAAACAAGACCAGGAGCTGACCGTGGCTCAGATCCTGAACTCCTTATTGCCAAATTCAGACTTAAACTGAAGAAAGTAAGGAAAACCACTAGACCATTAAGGTATGACCTAAATCAAATCCCTTATGACTATACAGTGGAAGTGAGAGATAGATTTAAGGGACTAGATCTGATAGACAGAGAGCCTGATGAACTATGGACAGAGGTTTGTAACACTGTACAGGAGACAGGGATCAAGACCATCCTCATGGAAAAGAAACGCAAAAAGGCAAAATGGTTGTCTGAGGAGGCCTTATAAATAGTTGTGAAAAGAAGAGAAGTGAAAAGCAAAGGAGAAAAGGAAAGATATTCCCATTTGAATGCAGAGTTCCAAAGAACAGCCAGGAGAGATAAGAAAGCCTTCCTCAGCGATCAATGCAAAGAAATAGAGGAAAACAACAGAATGAGAAAGCCTAGAGATCTCTTCAAGAAAATTAGAGATATCAAGGGAACATTTCAGGCTAAGATGGGCCCAATAAAGGACAGAAATGGTATGGCCCTAACAGAAGCAGAAAATATTAAGAAGAGGTGGCAAGAAGAAGAACCGTACAAAACAGATCTTCACGAGCCAGACAATCAGAATGGTGTGATCACTCACCTAGAGCCAGACATCCTGGAATGTGAAGTCAAGTGGGCCTTAGAAGGCATCACTACGAACAAAGCTAGTGGATGTGATGGAATTCCAGTTGGGCTATTTCAAATCCTAAAAAATGATGCTGTGAAAGTGCTGCACTCAATATGCCAGCAAATTTGGAAAACTCAGCAGTGGCCACAGGACTGGAAAAGGTCAGTTTTCATTCCAATCCCCAAGAAAAGCAATCCCAAAGAATGCTCAAACTACTGCACAATTGCACTCATCTCACACGCTAGTAAAGTGATGTTCAAAATTCTCCAAGCCAGGCTTCAGCAATACGTGAACTGAGAACTTCCAGATGTTCAAGCTGGTTTTAGAAAAGGCAGAGGAACCAGAGATCAAATTGCCAATATCCGCTGGATCTTCAAAAAAGCAAGAAAGTTCCAGAAAAACATCTATTTCTGCTTTATTGACTACGCCAAAGCCTTTGACTGTGTGGATCACAATAAACTGTGGAAAATTCTTCAAGAGATGAGAATACCAGACCACCTGACCTGCCTCTTGAGAAACCTGTATGCAGGTCAGAAAGCAACAGTTAGAGCTGGACATGGAACAACAGACTGGTTCCAAATAGGAAAAGGAGTACATCAAGGCTATATATTGTCACCCTGCTTATTTAACTTACATGCAGAGTACATCATGAGAAACGCTGGGCTGGAAGAAGCACAAGCTGGAATCAAGATTGCTGGGAGAAATATCAATAACCACAGATATGCAGATGACATCACCCTTATGGCAAAAAGTGAAGAGGAACTAAAAAGCCTCTTGATGAAAGTGAAAGAGGAGAGTGAAAAAGTTGGCTTAAACCTTAACATTCAGAAAGCTAAGATCATGGCATCTGGTCCCATCACCTCATGGGAGATAGATGGGGAGACAGTGGAAACAGTGTCAGACTTTATTTTTTGGGGCTCCAAAATCACTGCAGATGGTGACTGCAGCCATGCAAATAAAGGACACTTACTCCTTGAAAGGAAAGTTATGACCAACCTAGATAGCATATTAAAAAGCAGAGACATTACTTTGCCAACAAAGGTCCATCTGGTCAAGGCTATGGTTTTTCTAGTGGTCATGTATGGATGTGAGAGTTGAACTATGAAGAAAGCTGAGTGCTGAAAAATGGATGCTTTTGAACTATGGTGTTGGAGAAGACTCTTGAGAGTCCCTTGGACTGCAAGGAGATCCAACCAGTCCATACTAAAGGAGATCAGTCCTGGGTGTTCATTGGAAAGACTGATGCTGTAGCTGAAACTCCAATGCTTTGGCCACCTCTTGCGAAGAGTTGACTCATTGGAAAAGACCCTGATGCTGGGAAGGATTGGGAGCAGGAGGAGAAGGGGACGACAGAGGATGAGATGGCTGGATGGCATCACCGACTTGATCGCATGAGTTTGAGTAAACTCCGGGAATTGGTGATGGACAGGGAGCCCTGGCATGCTGAGATTCATGGGGTCGCAAAGAGTCGGACACGACTCATCGACTGAACTGAACTGAGGGTCAGTGTGACTCCAGACTGCCAACTTGCCCTGGTTTGCCTGAAACTTTCCTAGTTGTTGCCTTGAAAGACCTGTGTCCAGGGAAACCCCCTCAATCCTGTGCAAACATTTGGTCACCTTACACCCTTCACCATAATATCTGTCCATGGGACCAGTTCCCACCCCCTACCCAAGAGACAAATGTTTTTAACTAGAAAGAATCCAAAACATGACTGTGTTATTTGTTAGATGAAATTATGAGCCTGAGGATTTTCAGAAGTTGCTATTTTTTGTCTTAAAAATCTTCTAGGGTCTTGCTAAGCTAAAATGATGTCAGAAAGTAATGTTTTTAAGTTGTGCCCCACTCCCAACCTCACTGCTCTGCTTGGCTTTTCTGTAAGAAGCTTCATCAGCTTTAATGACACTTCCTTTTTACTTCCTGTGGTGACCCAAGGGAAAAAGAGCAGATAAAACCAAGGAGGGTCTTGGAATGCAAGAGCAGAAAAAACCAAAGAGGGTCTTGGAATACAGGAATGGAAAAACCAGACCCTTGTCATTCTTCTCCCCCATCCCGATGTTGTAACTATTAATGAATTTCAGGTCCTCCTGACCAGTATAACCTGTCTCCCCTCCTTCCCCATATGGGGAGAAGGTATTTGCCTTACTACCCCTCCCACCCCCACTCCCTCCCCCACCCAATATACCTACCTTATCCATTCAGCATATGAGCCACAAGACTCCTATCCCTCTCCTTACACCCTAGGTATAAAAACTAATCAAGGAACCCTGTTCACCTTTGGCTCTTCCTGACTATCAGGAAACTGGCCCACAGTGCTGGCAGTGACTCTCCCCTCCCCAATCTAACAAACCTTATTCTTCTTTCATTCTGCCTCATGCCTGGAAATTCTTTTCCAACCCGCGCCTAGACCACGACACTTCCCTTCTGTCTTTTGAATACCAAGAATTTCTACATCTCTATTACCTCTGCTCAAAGACGTTTCTTTTTTTTTTTTTTTAAAGACATTTCTTGTATTGTTTCAGGGACAACATTTTAAGATCAAGCTGGCCTTCTCTTTCGAGCATTTCTTGTAGAACCTGATTCACATTGTATTGAGTTCTTTTAGAGTAACTATGAAACCCCAGTCTCTAACTCTCAGCCATTTGCTTTAGCCTTCAGGGGTGGGGGTTCCAGCTGTCACAAGACCAGCACAGAGTCAAGGCCACTCCAGATGCTTTTCTGTATTTGCAGCTTCCATTCCTGCCCCCTGACCCCTGGTGCTCCACCATCGTGCACTCACTCAGAGACCAGGATCTGAGGATGCTCCTCCTTGTCTGACACTTGCCTCTGGTTCTTCAGAACCACCCACCCCTGGTCTCACCCAGCCTTCCTGGAGAGTGAGGACACACACAGAACATCTCTCTATGAGTCACTCCCTGTGATCCTAAGCAAGTCACTTCACCTTCCTGGTCTCAACTTAATTTAAATAGATGATTAAAATGCCTAACACTTAAAATTATTGGGACAAAATGTTTATTAGAAAAGCACTCCAGAAATTCTGAATCACATCAGTTTAGTTCAGTTCAGTTCAGTCACTCAGTCGTCTCTGACTCTTTGTGACCCCATGGACTGCAGTATGCCAGACCTCCCTGTCTATCACCAACTCCTGGAGTTTGCTCAGACTCATGTCCATTGAGTTGATGATGCCATCTAACCATCTCATCCTCTGTTGTCCCCTTCTCCTCCTGCCTTCAATTTTTTCCAGCATCAGGGTTTTTGCTGAGTCAGTTCTTTGCATCAGGTGGCCAAAGTATTGGAGCTTATCATCATCATCAGTCCTTCCAATGAATATTCAAGATTGATTTCCTTTAGGATTGACTGGTTTGATCTCCTTGCTGTCCCAGGGACTCTCAAGAGTTTTCTCCAACACCACTGTTCAAAAGCATCAGTTCTTCCACACTTAGCTTTCTTTATGGTCCAACTCTTACAACCATACATGACTACTGGAAAAGCCACAGCTTTGACTAGATGGACCTTTGTTGACAAAGTAATGTCTCTGCATTTTAATATGCTGTCTAGGTTGGTCATAACTTTTCTTCCAAGGAGCAAGCATCTTTTAATTTCATGGCTACAGTTACCATCTGCAATGATTTTGGAGCCCCCCAAAATAAAGTCTCCCACTGTTTCCATTACTTCCCCATCTATTTGCCATGAAGTGATGGGACCAGATGCCATGATCTTTGTTTTCTGAATGTTGAGTTTTAAGCCAACTTTTTCACTCTCCACTTTCACTTTCAAGAGGCTCTTTAGTTCTTCTTCACTTTCTGCCAAAAGGGTGGTGTCATCTGCATACCTGAGTTTGTTGATATTTCTCCCAGCAATCTTGATTCCAGCTTGTGTTTCATCCAGCCCAGCATTTCATATGATGTACTCTTCACAGAAGTTAAATAATCAGGGTGACAATATACAGCCTTCACGTACTCCTTTCCTGATTTGGAACCAGTCTGTTGTTCCATGTCCAGTTCTAACTGTTGCTTCTTGACCTGCATACAGATTTCTCAGGAGGCAGGTAAGGTGATCTGGTATTCCTATCTCTTGAAGAATTTTCCAGAGTTTGTTGTGATCCACACAGTCAAAGACTGGCATAGTCAATAAAGCAGAAGTAGATGTATTTCTGGAACTCTTCTGCTTTTTCAATGATCCAACGGATGTTGGCCATTTGACCTCTGGTTCCTCTGCCTTTTCTGAATCCAGCTTAAATATCTGGAAGTTCTCAGTTCGTGTACTGTTGAAGCCTTGCTAGGAGAATTTTGAGCATTACTTTGCTAGCATGTGAGATGAGTGCAATTGTGCAGTAGTTTGAATATTCTTTGGTATTGCCTTTCTTTGGGATTGGAATAAAAACTGACTTTTTCCAGTCCTGTGGCTACTGCTGAGTTTTCCAAATTTGCTGGCATATTGAGTGCAGCACTTTCACAGCATCATCTTTTAGTATTTGAAATAACTCAACTGGAATTCCATCACATCCACTAGCTTTGTTCATAGTGATGCTTCCTAAGGTCCACTTGACTTCACATTCCAGGAATGAGGCTTCACATTCTGGCTCTAGGTGAGTGATCACACCATTGTGATTATCTGGGTCATGAAGATCTTTTTTGTACAGTTCTTCTGTGTATTCTGGCCACCTCTTCTTAATATTTTCTGCTTCTGTTAGGGCCATACCATTTCTGTCCTTTATTGGGCCCATCTTTGCATGAAATGTTCCCTTGGATTCTCTAATTTCTTGAAGAGATCTCTAGTCTTTCCCATTCTATTGTTTTCCTCTATTTCTTTGCATTGATCACTGAGGAAGGCTTTTTTTATCTCTCCTTGCTATTCTTTGGAACTCTGCATTCAGATAGGTGTATCTTTCCTTTGCTCCTTTGTCTTTAACTTCTCTTCTTTTCCCAGCTATTTGTAAGGCCTCCTCAGACAGCCATTTTGCCTTTTCACATTTCTGTTTCTTGGGGATGCTTTTGATCCCTGCCTCCTGTACAATATCATGAACTTCCATCAGTAGTTCTTTAGGCACTCTGTCTATCAGATCTAATCCCTTGAATCTATTTCTCACTTCCACTGTATAATTGTAAGAGATTTGATTTAGATCATACCTGAGTGGTCTAGTGATTTTCTCTACTTTCTTCAACTTAAGTCTGAATTTGGCTATAAGAAGATCATGATCTGAGCCACAGTCAGCTCCCGGTCTTGTTTTTGCTGAATGTATAGAGCTTCTCCACCTTTGGCTGCAAAGAATATAATCAGTCTGATTTCAGTGTTGACCATCTGGTGATGTCCATGTGTAGAGTCTTCTCTTGTGTTGTTGGAAGAGGGTGTTTGCTATGACCAGTGCGTTCTCTTGGCAAAACTCTATTATCCTTTGCCCTGCTTCATTCTGTACTCCAAGGCCAAATGTGCCTGTTACTCCAGGTGTTTCTTGACTTCCTATTTTTGCATTCCAGTCCCTTATAAGGAAATGGACATCTTTTTTGGGTGTTAGTTCTAAAAGGTCTTGTAGGTCTTCATAGAACCATTCAACTTCAGCTTCTTCGGCATCACTGGTCAGGGCATAGAGTTGGATGACAGTGATATTGAATGGTTTACCTTGGAAATGAACAAAGATGTCTTAGTATGGATTTGGTGTTGATCTGAAGGGAGGCAGGACCCCAGTGACTTCTGGAGGCCCTGCTCTTGAGTTTAGTTCAGTTCAGTCGCTCAGTCGTGTCCGACCCTTTGCGACTCCATGAATTGCAGTACCCCAGGCCTCCTTGTTCATCACCAACTCCCGGAGTTTGCTCAAATTCATGCCCATTGAGTCGGTGATGCCATCCAGCCATCTCATCCTCTGTCATCCCCTTCTCCTCCTGCCCCAAATCCCTCCCAGCATCAGGGTCTTTTCCAATGAGTCAACTCTTCGCATGAGGTGGCCAAAGTACTGGAGTTTCAGCTTCAGGATCAGTCCTTCCAACGAACACCCAGGACTGATTTCCTTTGGGATGGACTAGTTGGATCTCCTTGCAGTCCAAGGGACTCTCAAGATTCTTCTCCAACATCACAGTTCAAAAGCTTCAATTTTTCAGCACTCAGCTTTCTTCCCAGTCCAACTCTCACATCCATACATGCCCTGCTTTTAGATGCATTTAAAAAGGAAATGGGGAACAGACACACTGTTTTATAAATAGTAACAGATGTGTATTGAGTCAACCTCCCACAGTGGTTGGTGAGTCCTGTAGTTAGAAACAGGAGAGATTAGTGTATCAATTCAACTGTGATGGTGCAAAGACCCCACATGAGGAGTCCACAGCCAGGCCCCTGCTCACTTAAGCACACATCAACCCTGGGGCACAGTAAAGACAGGGATGGAGGGTAAGGGGATGCCGTGGGCTACGAGGCAACCCTCCATTTCCAAGGAGAGCTGAGAGCCAAGAAAGAGCTTGCAGATGCTTCTTTAGGAGCTCTGAGCAGGAATCTGCAGAACATCCCAAAGCAACAAATATTTGGTGAGATCCACTCAGGATGGGGGTTCTTTTTTGTCTTGCAAATCTGACCAGGGTCTCCTACAGAGTCCCAAACACCTTTATTCAGATGCAGACATGGAAAACCCCCAATGGCACTGCTCTGTTTGGGTTTTCAATGACTATTTACTGAACTAGAGGGTTTTCAGAAGTTATTAGTGACACAACTATCTGAATAAATCATTCAAATCTTGTTTTAAGTATTACCCTCCATGGGGCTAAGATCTAATTCTGCCTTCATGATAAAATTCTCTGTAGACCACCAATTTTAACTAACCACTTGGTAGGGCCACTGTAAGTAAGTTCCAAGCAACAGAATGCCTGACTGAAAGCAACTTAAACCCTAAAGTGGTTTGCTCACATAGTATGTTTGAAGATAAGGGTCCAGGTTTGGTGCAGGAATTCTGAAAATGTCATCAGGATGCAGATTCATCCTTCTAGTCCTTGAGATATCAATATTTTATCCCCAGGCTTGTACCCACAAAATAGCTGTCACAGTTCTAATATCAAATCCTTACAAGAGACATTTAATTTAAAAAGAAAAAAGATTCTGGATGAAAAACAAGGGATTTCCTTTTACAACAGAAGAAAATATTTCCCAGATAACCCCCTAGCAGCTTCCTCAAACCATCTCATGACCAGATTTGGGTCAAACAGCCACCCTTTTTTGCAAAGCAGTCTGGGAAAAAGAGTATGTGGCAAAGATGAAAGATTGCCATAATTGGCCTAAACCCATCATGAATCATTGTCTGGGGCTGGTCAAATTGCCACTCTGAATAAAATCAGGGTTTTTGTTAGCAAAGAAGAAGGGTGGGAATAATTATCAGTAGGCAGATTTCACCGCAACTGAATAAAGCAGCTCCAAGTTTTGAAATTCCAGTGGCGATATAATCACCTTTATGTGGCTACAAGTCAACAGTCTTAAAGGACCAATGACTGCTGTGATGGAATTTAATATTTATGACTTAACAATAGAGTTTGAAGCAAGAATAAAAGACTTTGGATTGGTGTTACGAAACAACAAAAATTAGACTGAAGGGGACTTTAGTCGTTGGTATATCAACCCTGTATATTCAGAGCCAAGATCTTCCAAATGAATCCAAATGGATTATTAATATACTTTTCAACTTCAGTTATTGAAGGCAAGTTAAAAAGTTAAAAAGGCAATGGTAAATTTTAGGGGAATATTTCTGAGAAACAAGATAGGTAGTGAATTTGTGTGTGGAGCTTATAGACACTGGCACAAGAGAAAAGGAACACTTGTATTAAAGCAAATGGCTTGGGAACTGTGTCAGTGAGTAGCTGATCTCATAGGTTAAGTGCTGTTGAGAAATAAGTCCCAAAGAACCTAATTCAGGTGCTCACTCAGGCTGTGAGTTTCAATCATGGGATAAGCTCTCAAGTTTAGTTCCTGTATGGAGACTAAGCTCTCAAGTATAGTTCCTCTTGAAAAAAAGCCACATGTTTTTCTGGTTCCACTGAGCAGTCAAGAAAGAGAGAACACTTAGCATAAATTCATCATTACCGACTCAGTGGACAGGGGTGGAGCAAATTCCAGGAGACGGTGAAGGGCAGGAAAACCTGGTGTGCTGCAGTCCATGGGCTCACAGAGTCAGACACGGCTTAGAGACTGAGCAACATCGTTAGCAATACCTCTGAGCCGTTCTTACTTGCCCTTTGCTTTACTTTCTCTGTTAATTCTCACCTTTCTTGCTGTCGTGTCTGTAGCTGTCAGACCATCTCCCATCCTGTCTGATGCAGATGGTAGGGTACAAACCAAAACTTATCCAATCAATCAGACTCAAAACATGCAGCCCACATGTGTTCAGCGACATTGTGACTATAAAGAAGTCTTGCCTTCCATCGTACAGGCCATTTGTAATTTGTATTTATTCTATTATGTATTTATATTTATTACTCTAATTTGTTATTATTCATTTATTTTTGACTGCTGGGTCTTCGTTGCTGCGCCGCTTTCCCCTAGAACCGGGGCTGCTCTGTAGCTGCGGTGTGCCGGCTTCCCATTGCAGTGGCTTCTCTTCTTGCAGAGCGCACGCTCTAGGGCGCTTGGGCTTCAGTAGTTGTGACATGTGAGCTCAATAGCTGTGGCTCCTGGGCTCTAGAGCACAGGTTCAGTGCTTGTGATGCGTGCATTTACTTGTTCCTCAGCATAAGGGCTCTTCCCAGACCAGGAATTGAACCAGTGTTTCCTGCATTGGCAGACAGAGTCTTTACCACGGAGCCCCCAGGGAAGCCTTGCACAGGCCATTTAAACCATCCTGAAAGCTGTTCTCTGTGCACACAAAGCATGCCTCTAATGAGAAGCTGAAGTACGGCCCTCCGAGTTCCACATCCAGGATGGCAAAATGACTTGCTACGTGGGCCTGTCCCTGCAGAATAAGCACAACTGTGACAATGATAAAGAACACCAAGCATCATTTAAGCTCTCTGGAAATTGTTCTGAGGGGATACAGCAAACCAAGAAAATTTACTCAGGAAAATCTACCCAACATCTGCAGGAGTTGAGAGTCTGTGGCATTTGAATCATGGCTTGTTCCTTCTCTCACATTCTCTAAAAGATATAAAATTATATAAAGTAATAACTTTGTAGTGTGATATTGGATTTCTAATATATTATATATGTGTGATAATACTGAGGATGGGGAAAGAATAGTTATATACGAATAATTTTCTTTCTCTCACTGGAATTAAGGTAGTATAAATCTGAATTATATACTCATTAAGATATATACAAACCCTAAACTAACCACTAAGAAAGTATTCAAAAATACAGTGAAAAACCATTAAAAGAATGAATATGTTGCACTAGACAATATTTACTCAATGCAAGGGAAAGCAGGAAGAAGGAGCAGGGGAACAAAAAGGTCATATATGAACATACCCCCAAAAAGTTAAATGTCAGGTGTAAACACAATGATATCAATAATAATATTATATATGAATGGGTTTTGAGTGGATAATAATCCAATTATAAAAAGATCAATCCATCTGGAAGGTAAAAATAATTATAAATATTTATGTACTTAACAGAGCTCCAAAGTATATGAAGCAGAAACTGACAGAATTAAAGGAAGAAATATACCATTCAACAATAACAGTTCGAGACATTCATATTAAACTCTCTATAATGGATTATAGAACTGCTAGGCAGAAAACCAACAAAGAAACAGAAGACTATAGTAGTACCATAACGAGAGTTAATGGACATCTCTAGAAAACTCCGTGTAATAACAGCAGAACACACATTTTTTTCAATGTACATGGAAACTTCTTGAAAATTAAAAAAATGCTGCACCATAAAACAAGTCTAAATGAATTTAAAATGACTGAAATAATGTGAAGTATGTTTTATAGACACAATGGAAAGAAAGTAAGGATCAATAACAGAAAGAAATTCAGGAAATACACGAGTATGTGGAAATTAAATAACCAAGAGGAAATCATAAGAGAAATTAGGAAACACTTTGAGATGGAAAAAAAAAATTTAAGACATAACATACCAGAACTTATGAAATGCAGCTAAAGCAGTGCTTAGAGGAAAATCTATAGCTATAAATGCCAATGATAGTACAGAAAAAAAAGATCTCAAATTAATAACCTCACCCTCTGCCTTAAGGCACTGGAAAAACAACAGCAATCTAAACCTAAATCAAGTGGAAGGAATAATAAAGAATAGAGCAGAAATTAGCAAAACAGAGAATAGAAAACAATGGAGAAAATCAAGGAAACCAAAAGTTGGTTCTTCATAAAGATAAACAAAATTGACAAACTTGAGCTAGAAAAGTACGTGTATTTCAAGAAAATGTAATCAACTTTCACCTGAAAATCTAGTCATCTTCCTGCAAATGCAGTTTTCTAGATAAGATGTGTTAAATTTCAAGCCAGCTGTCTTACTCTCCTCTTTCACCCTCATCAAGAGGCTCTTTAGTTCCTCTTCACTTTCTGTCACTACAGTTGTATCATCTGTGTATCAGAGGTTGTTGGTATTTCTCCCAGCAATCTTGATTCCAGCTTGAAACTCAACATTAAAAAAAAAAAACAAAAACCTAAGATCATGGCATCTGGCAACTTCATGGCAAAGAGAAGGGGAAAAAATGGAAGCAGTGACAGATTTTATTTTCCTGGGCTCCAAAATCACTGTGGCTGGTGACTGAAGCCATGAAATTAAGACACTTGCTCCTTGGAGAAAAACTACGACCAACCTAGACAGTGTATTAAAAAGCAGAAACATCACTTTGCCCACAAAGGTCTGCATAGTTAAAGCTATGGTTTTCCGGTAGTCATGTATGGATGTGAGAGTTGGACTGTAAAGAAAGCTGAGCACCGAAGAATTGATGCTTTTGAACTGTGGTGTTGGAGAAGACTCTTGAGAGTCCCTTGGACTGCACAGAGATCCAATCAGTCCATCTTTAATGAAATCAGTCCTGAATATTCACTGGAAGGACTGATGCTGAAGCTGAAGCTCCAGTACTTTAGCTACCTGATAGGAAGAGCAGATTCATTGGAAAAGATCCTGATGCCGGGAAAGATTGAAGGCAGGAGGAGAAGGGGGTGACAGAAGATGAGATGGTAGGATGGCATCACCAGTTCAATGGACATGAATTCAAACAAACTCTGGGAGATAGTGAAAGACAGGGAAGCCTGGTGTGCTGCAGTCCATGGGATTGCAATAAGTCAGACACGACTTAGCGGCTGAACAACTATTTATACTTTTATGTATTTATCTTTTATGCTTACTCTGGATTAGGCCAGTGTGTTATCTAAGTAATAGTAATATCAGACTACTGTAATATCTCTGTAGAAATGGAGCAAGCATCCTGAAAAATTGAGATTGCTCATATAATGTTGTGATTCAGGGTTCCCTGATGGCTGTAGTTAGAAGCCATCCAAACATAGCTGTATTATGCAGACAGTAAAAGACATCTGGGCTCGTGTGGTGCAGGGGGAGGAGAGAGAATGGAGGGAAGAAAGAAAAAGGAAGGGAGACAATATGTAACAAAAGGAGACACAGAGAGAGAAAAGGATGCTCAATACCTAAATTCTCATTAGGTTCGATAAAGTTTTCTTTAACAATTAAGCTTTTAGTCTTTTTAGACTGAATTTGGAAAATCTTCA
The DNA here is from genome assembly GCF_023699985.2 of Odocoileus virginianus. Taxonomy (NCBI): domain Eukaryota; kingdom Metazoa; phylum Chordata; class Mammalia; order Artiodactyla; family Cervidae; genus Odocoileus; species Odocoileus virginianus. The sequence goes on from NC_069707.1 coordinate 8,030,231, forward strand.
AAAAAAAAAAAAAAATCATCCTAAGAACACAAGTAAAAGCACCAATGAATTCAAATGGCCTAACTCAGAGTATTTTTTTAAAATTAACTTCTTTTGGCATATAGTTGCTTTCCAACGTTGCATTAGTTCCTACTCTGCAGCAAAGTGAATCAGCCATCTGTATACATACACCCCCCCCTTTTTTTGAGATTTCACTCCCATTTAGGAAGGAAAAATGTAAATATACTTATACATTAAAAAATGTTTATCTATAATTAAATATAATGAATTAAGTTTCATCCCCAAAGTGTTGAAGGGTATTCTAATTTTAGTAATATAGATTTGTGCCACCTTGAAGATGAGCGTGGAAATAAGAATGCATCCTAAAGCAACCGGTTTGTCTTATGATTTTTTTTTCCCCTTAATCCCCTGATTGTGAGAGCAAACATCCCGGCCCTCATGGGGCTGGTGCTCACTCTGCCCTCACTGCCCGTTCTCTGATGCATCCGCTGTGTTTCAGCTTCGCTTCAGCTTCACTGAGTTTCACTGAGCATCAGAGACTTCTTCCCCTTTTGGTTTGATTCTGTGAAGGACCGGCCTCATGGCACGTGGTCTGGGTCATCACCCAGGTCCCTGCTAACAAGGGCCTCAGGCTTAGATCAGGGCTCTGTGGTCAGCAGCCTGAACACCTTAATACTTTCTGTACAAGGCAGTCCTGATTCATTTTGCACTGGATCCAGTAGCCGGTTTCAAATGTAATCACTGCACCCTTGTGCTCCCCAGATCTCACCCCTTTTTCTTCCTCATCATATCAGAGGATGTAACTAAAGAATGTGGGACTCTGCGCTCTGTCCTGACCACTCTTCTGTGTGTTAAATCTCAATTTTTATAAGCTTTGGGACTTGAATGGCACCTCACAGCCAAGAACTTTCCACCATCAAATTTCATTGTGGCTTGCCTGACTGTGGGCGTACTTTACCTCATTTCTCCAGCTGGCAGAGGACAGGAAGAAAAACAGCATGCCCAGGTTAGGGATGAAGGCGGCAAGAGAAACCAAGTCTTCCTAACTCTGGTCTCCAATCAGACAAGCCAGAACAAGCAGGAAGCAGTCAGGAGCCCCCAATATGAAAGTGCTGGTCACGGGACGCTCAGTCAATCATGGACAGGACAGCCTTGCTGCCCGGAGTGTCCATGGAGAGTTTGGTCTGACTGCCTCTTATTATTTTGTTTTAGATGCTCCTATCATTTACCCTTATTGCAGATTCGTGCTTTCAGTAAATGACTAGGGGGACTTCCCTCGTGGCCCAGTGGCTGAGACTCCGAGCTCCCAATGCAGAGGGCTGGGTTTGATCCCTGGTCAGGGAACTAGATCCCACAGGCCACAGTGAAGATCAAAGACCTTGTATGCTGCACCTAAGATCCAGTGCAGCTGAATAAATAAATAAAAATATATTTAAAAAACAAACAAACAATAAATGTCTAGGCAAAGCACATCACAGCTTTACTTGGGCAAAGCTGGGTGAAACCCAAAACTGGGCCTGATAGTCTTCAAGGCATGATGATTTTCTTCTTTTAAGATAATTAGCAAATCTCTAGAAGTAAACAGGAGAATGAGGGCTCCCTTAGTTGTGGGATTTAATCTATCCTACCTACTCACCAGACTTCTTTCACCTCAGTCCTGCTTTCTTGTCTGTTTGTGTTGTATCTGTGTGTGTGTGAGAGAGAGATACACATTTTGTTCTTGTTGTTCAGTTGCTAAGTCACGTCCAACTGTGACCCCATGGACTACAGCACACCAGGCTTCCCTGTCCTTCACTATCCCCCAGAGTTTGCTCAAACTCATGTCCATTGAGAAGGTGATGCCATCCAACCATCTCATCCTCTGTCACCCCCCTCTCCTCCTGCCTTCAATCTTTCCCAGCATCAGGGTCTTTTCCAGAGAGTCAGCTCTTCCCATCAGGTGGCCAAAGTATTGGAGCTTCAGTTTCAGCATCAGTCTTTCCAATGAATATTCAGGCTTGACTTCCTTTAGAATTTATATATGTATATATAAATCACATATAAAATATGTTTCTGGCACAAAAGAGGTCTCAAAAATGTTTGTTGGACTCGAATCTATATATTGATGAATCAGATACACTGTTCTCTGTAAAGTTTAGAAAAGACCCTGGCTATCTGTCTTCTGGTTTTCAAATTTGACTTTGTCTTTCATGGGTCCACTGAAGAGGCCTCACTTCTCTCCCCAGGCAATGGTTTTGTGGAGTTGTATTTTGCAAGTGAGGAAAGGCTTTTGGCTCCAGGTATAGGATTAAACTCAGGTGAAATACCACAGCAGGATATCAGAAAGATCCATTTTCTACTTTGTAGTCCCTGATACCCATTTTAGGTAAATCACAAAGATTCTTGCAATAAAGACTATTCCTCTAACAAAAATAGAGATACGTGATCTTCCCCCGTTTCTTTTTACTACAAACGTCACAACTTTCTCTTAGGAAAAAAGGTCTAGTGTGATGATCCTGACAGCCATTTAAATGTACAAAGCAAGGCTCCTCCAGTCCTAAACAGACCCCCTTCCCCTTTCTGGAGCTCTAAACGTCCCCTCTTAGTTCTCAAACGCTGAAAGCAGTCGTTCCTTTTCAGGAACACTGGCACATTTTCAAACATTCCCTAGAAAGGGTGTAACCCTGCATTTCTCATTTATCTCCTCCCCTTACATCAGCCTGACACTTGCCACCCCAGGCATTTTTTACTGCGGTTCATTCAAGGGTGAACCAGAGATAACTTGCTGCTACTCAGAGGGGAATGCTGAACTAGCGAGGCATCCTCCAGGAAGCAAGTTGAAAAGTAAGACGCAGCGCCATGATTTCCATCCCTTCTCCAAAGCTGTTTTCTTTCTAATCCTTTTTTTTTTCATACGTTTTGACTCCTTCAGAAAAGCCTTGCTATTTTCCCAGAAAAGTCTCCAGTGGAGCAAGCTTTCCAAGTGCACTGCTCACTGTGTGCCAAGTCAACACATGAGAGGCCATTTGTTTACAGAAATGGAATCAACTCTCAGATCGCTCTTCATCAAGACCTGTATCCCCATAGTCCCTTCACTAGCAGGAGACTTGCTGGCGTCTAAGGAACACACTTCTTGGAAGCCATTTATTCTCTGGCCTTCTTGACAGCTAGGATGATGTCACATACACTCCTCTTGTTTTATTCCAGATGTATAACATTAACACAAATGTTGGCGGTCATTGCTTGTCTTTTCATAGTCCTCAAAATGGCTTGCACTTCTAAAAATGGAGCTTTCATCATTTCCAGCATTGACACAATTGGAGGTTTGGTGGGTGTAGGAGGTGGGAAGGGGGATGGGGTAGGCCTACTTCCATTCACTGGAGATCCCCAATAACATTATAGACCCAAAAAATACATCTAGTTCTCAAAGTAGCAGTTTGTTTAGCTATTCTCATGGATCAATGAGAAGGGCCTCGGATTGCTTTTACCAGGTTATAGAAGGGCTACTGAATGCACTTACTGGGTTGGTTGATCGCAGAGACACTTGTACATGTATAGTGACACTAACTATCAGCGTCTCCATCATGTCTTACCTCCAGTCACCCCACATGAAAACAGACTGCTCTGGAAGCAAGCAGAGCTGGATACAAGTCCCCTAGACCCCTCTTCCAGCCAGATGGCCAAGCCCCCATCCTTGTTATTTCTTTTATTGAGGTTCACATAGGCTGTGAGTGAAAACATAGTGGTCTCAAGAAGGCTGTGCATTAGTTATCTGTGGTTACATAACAAATGATTCCAAAATTTAGTGGCTTGAACGATTATCCTTTATTATTTCTTTTAAAAAAACTATTTTTTAAAATTTATTGATTTTTGACTCTCCGGGGTCTTTGTTGCTGCACAGGCTTTTCAGTCGTGGCGAGCAGAGGCTACTCTCTAGCTTCAATGTGCCGGCTTCTCATTGTGGAGGCTTCTCTTGTTGTGGAGCACAGGTTCTAGGGCACGCAGGCTTCAACAACTGCAGTGTGTGGGCTCAATAATTGCAGCTCCCGGGCTCCAGAGCACAGGCTCAATAGCTGTGGCACACAGGCTTTGCCGCTCCATGGCTTGTGGGATCTTCCCAGACCAGGGATGAAATCCATGTCTCCTGCACTGGCAGGAAGATTCTTTACCACTGAACCACCAGGGAATCCCCTCCACCCCCCCCCCCCCACATTTTTTAAAACTTCTGACAGTTTCTGTGCATCAGGAATTTGGTTAGGGCACAGCTGGGGTGGCCTCTATCTGCTGGGTGACTCCTGGGGCCTCAGATGGAAGACTCGAAGGTCGGGGGTTGAAATCATTTGAAGGCTCACAACTCTCATCCATGGTAGTTGATGCTGGCTATTAGCTGGGGGCCCAACTGGGACTGTGGGCCAGGACACTCCCATGTGACTCTCCCTGTGACCTGGGTGACCAGTGTCTAAGTGTGACCATCTCTAGACAGAGAGAGTGGCAGATCTGTATGCCTTTATGACCCAGCCTTGGCAGGCCTGTGGCATCCTTCCCACTGTGTTCTATTGGCCAAGGCAGTCACAGAGTTCTGCCCTGGTTCAGGGGGAAGGAATGCAGATGCCCTCTCTCTTTGTAGGTGCATCAATCACACAGTCAGAGTGCATGGGGTAGGATGCATGTTGGTTCAGTCACCTCTGACAAATCCAACCTGCCATGGGTACCTCCATGTACAGTGGCTTCCCAGTGGAAGTGGCGGACTCGTCGTCAACATTAAATAACAAAGTCACTTCCTAAATAAATCCTAGTGGAACTCTGTGAGACCGGCAGGGACTCCAGGTCTCCTGCGGAAGACAACAGCGATCAGAAAGCCTGATTCAGTGAAAGTCCTAGAAAAACTGGACAACTGGAAACAGCCGATTTCTGGACTCTTCTCCAAGCTAGGATTTTGGATCGATGTCTGGAGAGCACAGGGCTCAGCTAGTCAACAACCAGCTTGAGCAACATCATAAAAACAGCACCCTGCATTGGACTGTGCCTGGAGTTTCTGTAAGCATTGCCGCATCCGATTCACCAGAGAGCAAGCTGATGGCAATGTGGACGGTCTTTCACAGAGATTCCATGGGAAACAAGACAGACACTTCTCTGTCTGAGGATTTCATGTTCTAACTGGAGGAGATGGAAAATAAACACAAAAGAGTAAGCAAAGTAACAGGTGAGTGAGGAAATACCAGCGAGGGAGGGGCATTGTGGTAACACGGGCCCGGTGTGATGGTGGGGACAGAGCCAACACAGGTCTTCAAAAGGTTCATGTAATGCATGGGTTGTGTGGATGCTTAGTCACTCAGTCGTGTCTGACTCTTTGCAACCCCATCGACTGTAGCCCACCAGGCTCCTCTGCCCACGGGATTCTCCAGGCAAGATACTAGAGTGGATTGCCATGCCCAACTCCAGTGGATCTTCTCAACCCAGGGATCAAACCTGTGTCTCCTGCATTGCAGGTAGATTCTTTCCCATCTGAGCCACCAGGGAAGCCCTATCCAAGGGGTCCCACCTCTTAATTCTCTCCCCTCCCTTCCTTAGCCCGGAATTCTAAACATTATGAAAAGGAAACAGATGAAAAGAGGAGAAACAACTTATGGCTGTTGAAAATATTTTCACCATATTTTAAAAATTTTTCAGGTAACACTGTGTATAAGTGTTGTTCTCTTCATCTGGAAGAAAGTAAACAGACCTGAATTCAGCGCAACCAAGAAAGAAGTTTCCTTGGGAACCTTGGGGACAGTCCAGTCATGAGGCTCCTTTTGCCTTCTTTCCACCTTGACTGATGTGGCAAGCTCTCAGGGGTCTCACACCTTCATCTCCCACCGAAACCCCCAACCCCAGGATCTATAAACAACAGCAAGGCAAACACCAGATGCTCACCATTTGCTTATCTTTCTTTCTAGGTGATGGGATTATGATTTCTCATTTTTGTAAATTATATTCAACTTTCTTAGTGTTTTTTGTGCTCGCTGAGTTTTTTTGGTCAATGAGCAGGCAGTAGTTTGTACTCAAAAAAAAAAAAAAAAAAAGAATTCACAATTTTTGAATAGCAAATGCTGTTACTCCTCAGCTTAAAATCCTTCATCAGCCCTTCCTTGACTCTTCATTGCCTGAAAGAGAAAATCCAAACCCTCTGACTTGGTCCCTCCCCGCAGCAGGACCTGCACCCTCCCTGGCCTGATCTACCTTCACACTTCTTCCCTCACCTCCCACCCTCCCCTCCTCAAGCTCTTCCCACCCACACCCCACTCCCGGCCCCCACACCACACCCTGCCTGAGACCTGCCCCAGCTCTGCCGACACTGCAGTGTGCAGAAGACCCTGCCTGCCTCCCCGCCACCCCTGCACCCCACCTGGCACGCTCTGTACCCCCTTGGGAGGCATTTGCTGCCCACCTCTGCTGAGTCTCCCTCTGGGCACCTTCTCTCATTCAGACTCTTTCCTTCTTTTTTTTTGAATTGAAGTATAGTTGACTTAGAATGCTATGTTAGTTTTAGATGTACAGCAAAATGATCATTATATATATATAAATATATAGATAGATATATACAGAGAGAGAATGTGTGTGTTTGTGTGTTTTCCAGGTCCTTTTCCATTATATGTTACTGCAAGCTGTTGAGTATAGTTCCCTGTGTTATACAGAGCATGCGTGCTAAGTCTGCTTCAGTCGTGTCCAACTCTGTGTGACCCCATGGGCTGTAGACCACCAGGATCCTGTGTCTAGGGGGATTCTCCCAGCAAGAACACTGGAGCGGGTTGCCATTTCTTCCTCCAGAGAATCTTCCTGACCCAGGGATCGAACCTGCATCTCTTATGTCTCCTGCATTGGCAAGCGGGTTCTTTACCACCAGCACCACCTGGGAAGCCCGTGCTATACAGTAGGTCCTTGTTTATCTAGTTTATATGTAGTAATATGTATCTGTTAATCCCAAACTCCAAACTCCTCCCCCCTTTCTCTTTTGGGCTTCCCTGGTGGCACAGATGGTAAAGAATCTGCCTACAGTGTGGGAGATGGGGGTTCGATGTGTGAGTTGGGAAGATCTCTTGGAAAAGGAATTGGCAAGCTGCCCCAGGATTCTTGCTTGGAGAATTCCATGGACAGAGGAGCCTGGTGGGCTACAATCCATGGGGTTGCAATGAGTTGGACATGACTGAGTGACTAACACTTTTCTTTCTCTTTTGGTTACCATAAGTTTGTTTTATATGGCTGTGAGTCTGTTTCTGTTTTGTAAATAAGTTTATTTAATCATTTTTTAGATTTAGCATATCAGTGATATTACATATTATATTGGTACCTCCTTGTAGTTTTGGTCTGCATTTCTGTAATAATTAGCAAGGCTGAGCATCTTTTTATGTGTCTGTTGGCCATCTGTATGCCTTCTTTGGAAAAATATCTAGTTAGGTCTTCTGCCCGTTTTTAATTGGGTTGTTTGGTTTTTATTGTATTGAGCTGTATGAGCTATTTGTATACTTTGGAAATTAATCCCTTGTTGGTTGCATCATTTGCAAATATTTTCTTCCATTCTGCAGTTAATTTCATGAAAGAATGAAATTAGAACATTCCCTAATACCATATACAACAACAACAAAAAAATCCTCAAAATGAACTAAAGACCTAAATGTAAGACTGAATACTATAAAACTCTTAGAGGAAAACATAGGCAGACTGCTGTTTGACATATATCACACAAATATTTTTTGGATCCATCTCCTAGAGTAATGGAAATAAAAGCAAAAACAAACAAATGGGACCTAATTAAGTTTAAAAGCGTTCGCACAGCAAAGAAAAACGCCCAGCCTTTTTCTGAAGCAACAGGCACTGTATCCTGCAGGTTTCACTAGACCGGAAGTGCCCTGATGGCAGGTTCAGTGCCTTTACTCCTTGCTTGTGTTCTTGCTGAGTCCCCAAGTCATGTCCAAATTTTTGGGACCCCACAGACCATAGCCCACCAGGCTCCTCTGTCCATAGGATCCTCCAGGCCAGAATACTGGAGTGGGTTGCCATTTCCTTCTCCAGGGGATCTTCCTGACCCAGGGATCAAACCTGTGTCTCCTGCATTGGCAGGTAGGTTCTTAACCACTGCTCCACCAGGGAAGCCCATCTTTATTCCTTATGTAGTTTTTTTCTCTCTTTTCATCTTCATAGAATTTTTTTGTGCACAGCAATGTCAAACACACAGCAAACAGAGATCACTAGAGTTTTTTTTTTCCCCCAATAAAGGCCACTTGGGAATAAAACCACCAAGAATCCTATATGCATGCATAGGGACGTCCTAAACACAAACGACTTTCTTGCGCTGTTGCTGACTCCCCCTGTGCTGGGTTTGTGCTTCTCCCGGAGCCCACGCTCTGGTTTCCCAACAGCCCAAAGAGGTGGGACCCTCAGAGAGTGTTGTTTTCACATCTGTCTCCCCCAGAAAGTTCCCTGGGGACTCTCTGTCTAGGGTACCATAGTGGAGTGAAATCGCTCAGTTGTCCTGACTCTTTGCCACCCCAAGGACTGTAGCCCACCAGGCTCCTCCGTCCATGAGATTTTCCAGGCAAGAGTACTGGAGTGGGTTGCCGTCTCCTTCTCCAGGGGATCTCTCCAACCCAGGGATCGAAGCCGGGCCACACTGCAGGCAGACGCTTTACCGTCTGAGCTACCAAGGAAGTCAAAGGAAGCCACCAGGGTATACCATAGGTGCTCATTGAATGCTCATGGCAGGAATGAATGTCACACTTAGGTGGTCCACGTGCTCGAAGTGTCCAATCAGTATCGAGGGAGGCATTAGGAGTGGATGAGCCTGGGGCCTCTTGGAGAGTTCTGCAGTTTGATTCCCAGACTGGGTCACCGGACTGGTGGGGTGCATGGGGCTTCCAACCCACGCCAGCTCCTCTAGGACCCAGCCAGCCACAGAGCTGCCAGGGGGTATCTGGGACAGTCAACTTCAGGCCAGCCTGGTGGGGGCTAACAAAGGAAGCCACGCGTTTGAGAAGTGCCCACTTTTCTTCCTTTCCTCAAGAAACTCCGGATTCTCTGTAACTTGAGAGTTCTCCTTCTCCATCGTTTCTCCAGAGCTTTGTCGGTCCTGAGACCGAAGCATCGTAGAGCGTCACCCTTTAGGAATGTGAAATGATTCTTGTCCCAACATGGCTTTGCTTAATAACATACTCCACAAACTCAGGGAGCTCGTTTGGGTAAAACACAGTTTTCTCTTTTCATACGTTTGCTGCTTTCTCCAAACAGATTCTCGGAAAGACGGTATCCTCAGCAATTCATCAATTTGGAACTGAAATAGAGAGTCGAGAGTCTGGAATTTTGTGTCTCTTCTGATTGAAAAAATAAAAAAACTCTTTGAAGTATATGAATTTGTGCTTGGCTGTGCTTTCAGCTGGCATCGTTTCACTCTCACAGACCACGCTAGAGCGGGAAATATTATTCCTCAACCCTTCTCCGCTAAGATTCTCTGCCCTCTAAACCTTCCAGATAACCAGGACCAGAGTCCTCCCTAAAAGGGAGTATGGGCTCCCTTCCATCAATGCCGACCATAAAGAAGAACCACCCTGAACCCCACCATGGCCACCTCTTCATCCTCCTGATGGTCCTCTCCCCACCCAAAACGGCACACACCACGGAACACAGCTCCTTCTGAAGAAGGGGAGGGTGGATGATGGTAGCAGTACCCTTCAGTTAAGTCTGCTCGCTCCTGGGCAGGACAGCGTGGGGCTGGAGGTGTGTGACATTCCAGGGGAGGGACTGTGCCACCCAATGGGGAGATGCATGTGCCTCGGTCCTTCCATGGACTCTGCCTTGATGCCACAGTGGTGATGACAGTGGTCAGTTGATATGTCATTTATTTCCCTGTTGAACTGAGCGTCCAAGCACCACTAGACTCCTGCACTATATTTCAGAACAACAGAAGAAAATACCCCTTGGAGTTTGGGAGAGGTAAGTGTCCACTGAGATTGTTAAAGGACTGTTCTACCCTAAAGAAAACAAACTGTCAACACCTGATATCCCAAGAAAACAAACATGGCCAGAGCATCCCCGTCACCCAGTACTCTGGGGACGGTTTGAGAGTGCCTGGTGGGGACTAAAATTTGGCATTATTTTACATCTGAAAAGACAGATTCTTCAGGGGCCAAAAAAGATTTTTGTCTTTTGGTATAGAGATTAGAATATATCCACCAGAAATATTTGGTTGCAGAAGAACTATCTACCCACAGTCTGGAGGGAACCCTGAGTGCAGCAAAGTAACCCAAACAGAAAGACAGGGCAGGAGAAGAAGCGGGTGACAGAGGACGAGATGGTTGGATGGCATCCTTAACTCAAAGGGTGGGTTTGAGCAAACTCTGAGTTTCTCACTGAGTCATCGACAGCTGGACCATGTGCCTGTCTTTGATTTTAGTTTCTCCAAATGGAGTTGATGTCCACTGGCTCTTTTCATTGATCTGGTGATCCAGTGCTATTCCCCACCACCCACAGTGCCCCATGCTCAGTCCTGAGTCTGGGACCTCATATCCCAAGTGGAACCAAGACCTGAAAGCCCTCGCATTTCTAGAAGGAAGGTTACACATGGTATGTAGCTGACCAAGCAAGGCTTAAAGCTGGGACTTTCCTAGTGGTTCCATGGTTGAGAATCTGCCTTCCAATGCAGGGGGCAAGGGTTCGATCCTTAGTCAGGGAACTAGGATCCCACATGTCACAAGGCAACGAAGCCCATGTGCCACAACTAGAGAGGGGCTCAGGCCGTGCAAAGGAAGAGAGCCTACATGCCATGACAAGAGATCCTGTTGCAGCCAAATAAATATAAATATAATAAATACAATTGCTTAGAGCAATTAATGTATGATCAGTCCAAAATGAGTTAGTAACAGGAGCAAAGAGCAAGATTTAAGGGAATATCAGACAACAGCTTTTAAATGTATGATCTGTGGTCCTTTTACCAGATGCGATCTTTGGTATCTGTTCATGACTCATGGCAATTCCAGATGAGACCTATCACCATGAGTGTCTAGAGAAAATTCAGCGGAATTTTGTCATCCAGGAAGTTGCTGCCTCCTGTCTCTTCATACCTCTTGGGTGTACTCGGTCTGATGAAGACAAAGACCTAATTTCTTGATCTGTTCCCCTTGGTTGGAATCCAGTTCAAGGAGAGAATTTGGGGATATCAAAGTCTGAAGTTGGAATGATATGGTCTTAAACTTTTATGAGCCTCTTAACTTCTCAGATATGAAACCTGATGGGCTCTTCCTTTTAAGTGGCCTTCTTGATGTTACAGGTTCTGCCATACTTTCAAAGTTTGAAAAAACACTGAAATGCCTTTCTGCAATGAACAAAATGCTGTGTTTAGGAAATTACCAACATTTTTTTGTTATCAAAAACACTTTTTCTGCTAATTTGCTTTATATCAAAGTGTTTAGATTAAGTTTATTTTAAATGTAAACTGTTTGGAAGCCTCTTCTCTGTATCAGTCATTTATACCTCCTCATTTTGACAGCCTGTATAAATACATCACCACCTAGAAATAAGGATGAAAGGATCCACCTGTGTGACCACATTCTCAGGCGTGGCCTTTACACAGAAGTTCCTGGATGAAGATTAAATCAGACAACAAAGCCTGTAGGGTGCATAGTCTCCTGCAAGTTTCTGCACATAGCATCTTTGGTCTTGGAAAGCCGGTTGGTTTCTGGACCAGGAGGGAGGTTAGCTGGGTGGACCCAGGGGTTAACAAAGCTGGGTACCACAGGGCGCCGGTGATGTCAGGGGCTCCAGACTTAGTGTTGAACCAGATAACTCCCAACTTTTCTATTCCAATAAACTTAGTCATCAAATTCTTTTCATTGGAAAGGATGAGTCCACGAAATTCTGTGGAATAGGGGCTAGATTGGGGCAACATGAAAGTTCAGACCAAGAGAAACAGCAAAACTGGACTGTGTGCTCAACGTTCTGTCCTTGGCAGTGGGTCTCCCGGGATCTGGCCTTGGCCTGGGTCCTGGGAGCCAGCCAAGCACAGAGGAGGGATGTGGCTGCAGATCTAGAGCCCAAAATCAACGTTCAGAATTAAACCGGCAGAGATGGAAGAGTGGGAAGGACCTGGGCAGAAAGGCTGCAGCGACAAGACCGCAACCAGGGACTCCAAGGTGAGCATGGCCAAACACACAGGGAAGGAGGAGACAGCAGAGAAGAGGAGAGTCTGTGAGTGTTGGGACCACTGCGGGGCCCTGGGGTGTGGTTTCTGCGTGGGGAAGGCACAGAAAGGCAGGCTGGGCACAGCAAAACCGGGGTTCCCACGCCGGGAATGGAGTTGAGAGAGTTACCAAGATGGAAGGGCGGCCAGAAGCTGACGTCAGAGCCACGGTCTAGGGTTAGCAAGACACAATCAAGTTCAAATACCAGTAGAAGGTGAGATGGCAGGGTAGATGGATAGCTTTGGCCTTGACAGGATGCCCATTTCAGTGTCTTGCTTGTGTGAACAAATTGAACAATCCATGACGTCTGGGTGGATCACGCGTGTGTTAATAGGGCCGGGGCTGGAAGGGACACTTTATGCTCAACATAGATGCTCCTTGCACAACCAGTAATGGAAAAGAACTCCAGTGGCTCAGGACGATTTCATCCCAGTAGTGGGAAAAAGAAACACAGACTCACAAGGTCATGACACCCTGGGTCTGTTGCTTCCTTCTCATTCACAGGGAACAGTGTCTGCCCGTGGGAGTGAGCCATCTACAAGGCAGAGCTGGATTTCATAATCTGGTCTGGGGCTCCAGGGGCCAGGCTGAAGCCTTGCAAGGGGAGAAGGCAGGTTCTGAATGAGAACATTGAGCGGACGTTTTCTGGAAGCCTGTTCAGGGCTTGTTATCCAGGCTGGACCCTGGGGATGCTCTGGCTGCTGGAAGGAAAACTGCTGATGAAGGAGGATGCAGATCTATAAGCTAGAGGATTTATTTTTATTTGCTGAATTTTTGCCATTTTCAGATTTTCCTGCTTCAGTTATTTTGTCATCAGGATTTTTTTTTTACCTTATTTTTCCCTCCTTTGCCAGTAGGAAAATGTGTGTTTCACAATTTCTCTAGAATGTCGTCTCCTCTTTCACCCAGGGGCAGGGGTGGATCTGGTTTTGTGGGGCCTGAAGCTTACACAGTTTGGGAGTGGTCCTCTCTGAGAAAAAGAATAGAAAAATTTTAACATGAAGCCCAAGTCACTATGTAGTCCGGCCATCTACGAATGAACTAGTGACCAGATGGCTTCCCAGATAACACAGTGATAGAGAGTCCACCTGCCAATGCAGGAGACGTAAGAGACGTTGGTTTGATCCTTGGGTTGGGAAGGTCCCCTGGAGGAGGAAATGGCAACCCACTTCTGTTTTCCTCCCTGGGAAATTCCTTGAACAGATGAGCATGGTGGGCTACAGTCCATGGGGTCGCAAAGAGTTGGACACGACTGAGTGACTGAGCAGGCGTAAGATGAAATTAGGTGCCATGGTGAAAATATGAATTTGGTATGAGAAAATAAGCCACAACAAAAGTTGTCAAAAAGCATCATTAGATCTAGAAAAATATCGTACTATTTTTATTAATGAGGTGTCTGACTATCATATGTTTTCCTACATTTTTGGCTGCATACTCTGACCACTTTTTCATTTAGTAAAAATTTCATACTATTTTTGTTGTTGTTCAATTGCTGATGTATCCAACTCTGTGACCCCATGGACTGCAGCACATCAGCCTTCCCTCTCCTTCACTGTCTCCAGAAATTTGTTCAAACTCATGTCCACTGAGTTAGAGATGCCATCCAATCATCTCATCCTCTGTCGCCCCCTTCTCCTCTTGCCCTCAGTCTTTCCCAACATTGGAGTCTTTCCAGGGAGTTGACTCTTCACATCAGGTGGTTCAGTCTTCCCTTGAATTTGGTTATTTTACTATTTGATAGTTTAGCAAAGTTTCCTTAGCTTCTTGACTCAATTTTGATGATGTGTAAAGTTTCCGAATCAGTATTAAATTTGGGAAAATCTCTATCAATCTTCCTTCCCCCAGGGGCTGTCATGGACACACTCAACTTTTTGGGTTTACTGCTGCAAGTTTGTGCCTTCGAAACACAGGAGTTCTGATACTATCTATTCTGCATTGTTCCCAAGAAAGAAGAACAAAATCACACAACATGTTTATAATTTCACACACTGCATTTTGGAGTATAATCCCAGTAAGAAAGAACTTAAATTTTGAATAGGCATCTGAACTAAATCCTCTGCTTACAATTTTTGTGCTTGATGTGGAGGAACTTCTATGGGATAACTTTTTTTTTTTTTTTTTGGCATAAACAATAGAAATCTATGTTCTCACAATCCTGAAAGCTATAAGACCAAGATCAAAGTGTCTGCAAGGCTGGTTTCTTCGGAGCCTGTCTCCTTGGTCTGCACATGGCCTTCTTCTCCCTGTTTTCACATTTTCTTTGCTCTGTAACTTGATGTCCAAATTTCCTGTTCTTATAAGAACATCAGTTATATTGGATTAAGACCCACCTTAATGACCTCATTTAGCGGCTCAGTGGTAAAGAATCCGCCTGCAATGAGGGAGACAGGGGTTCAGTCCTAGGGTCGGCAAGATCCCCTGGAGGAGGAAATGGAAGTGGTGTCACTTCTGATGCTGTTCATTTTAACCTTGTTTCTTCTCCACTGCCCACGTGAATCCAAGGTCAGGCCCTGGAGCTCCCACGCATGTTGCATGGGAAGACAAAGACTTCCTGAGTCTTTGTCCCATCTGTGTCTGACCTAGTGGAGTCAGCAGGTGGGAGGGAGGAGAATTGGAGAATTCCTGGAAGCTTCTCCTGTGTCAGCTGGGAATGACTTAAACATACATGGAAACGACTGTAACGTATAGATAAATAGAGACATAAACACAGACATGGCTATGGATATAGATGAGTTTAGTGGGATACAGATGTGTGTATTTTATATATATAATATAATAATAATATATATCTAATACACGTGTGTATCCCACTAAACTCAGCTTCTCTTTGGACAGATCCCCAAAATGCCCTTTGACTCTCCAGTGCCACCATATGGGGAGAGAGGTGGCAATAGGGACATTGAAGGGCAGAGAGATAATGGCCTTGGCCATGAGCAGCCAACACATCCTCCTGTGTGAACATCACCAAAAACTTGTGATCCTGTGACCACGTCGCTAGGGTCCACCCCAGGTTATGGAAGAAACTTGGTAAATGCAGAGCCCAAAGTTGACTCAGAAGTCCTGTTTATAAGTTCCTAGATTGCCTTTTCATTCCTAGAGAGAGGTGCTTTAATTCCTACGCTTTTAATGCCCGTTTTCTTATTTTTCTCTGGGTTTTCCAGGCAGGCGCTTTAGCCAGCTTCCCACATGGTGATATAAAATACTAAGGTTTTTTGATTTCTGTTAACTGTTGCTATTTGGAAAGTGCAAAGTTTTCAGATACCGAAGTTGATTGGGTTGGTACGGTCCAGAAACACGGGGAGCCAGCTACTCGCATTCAGAATCTCTATTTTGGTGTCATCTCCTCCTGTCGTGGATTTAGGACACAGTAAAGTGATGTTGCTGGGGGCTCAGAAAAGGAAGATGAACTCCCGGGGTTAAGACTTATGCTATTACATTGTAAATCACTAGACTAAAAAAAAGAATCTGAAGAATTTAAACCTCCCAGATTTCTAAAATGTTATACTGTATGTTTAAAAAAATAAGGTGTTGGCAAGGGTTTGGTTTTATAGATCCACCTGTTCTCGCTGGTGTGTGATGACTCAGCATGCAGGGTGGGCAGAACGCTGGCTCTGTGTGGCCCCCTGTACAGGCTAGGTTCACGGCCAGCCACACCCAGCCCGGGGCATCTGGCCCCATACAGACCTCAACGCAGAGTCACTTCCTCCACAGATGCAGCCGCAACCTGGCCATGAAGAGCGTGGATTCCCTAAGATTCTGGGATCCAGGTAAACTTCAGGCCTCATTTAAATTTTTTTTTAAGTTGATTTTTTACCACTAACCCTTGTAAAAGAGGAAAAACAGCTTGAGGTAATATTGTATTCTATTATGAAATAAAATTTTAATACTAATATCTGGCCTTACAACTTGTTTAAAAGAAAAATGAACAGTCACTTATAAGACAGAAAAAATAAAATTACACTCCAATATCTCAGTTTCAACTTTTTTTTCAGTTCAGTTCAGTTCAGTTGCTCAATTGTGTCCGACTCTTTGCAACCTCATTGATGGCGGCACGACAGGCCTGCCTGTCTATCACCAACCCCCAGAGTTTACTCAAGCTCATGTCGGTGATGCCATCCAACCATCTCATCCTCTGTAATCCCCTTCTCCTCCTGCCTTCAATCTTTCCCAGTATCAGGGTCTTTTCCAATGAGTCAGTTCTTCCCATCAGGTGGCCAAAGTATTGGAGCTTCAGCATCAGTCCTTCCAGTGAATATTCAGGGCTGATTTTCTTTAGGATGGACTGGTTGGATCTCCATGCAGTCCAAGGGACTCTCAAGAGTCTTCTCCAACGCCACAGTTCAAAAGCATCAATTCTTCGGCACTCAGATTTCTTTATAGTAGAACTCTCACATCCATACATGACATTTTTTAAACCATGTTAAAAATCATTCAGCTTAATAAAGCTGAAATGAAAAACTTGAACCTAAAAAGCTGAAAGAAAATTTCCCTAACATGGGAAAGGAAATAGTCAGCCAAGTCCAGGAAGCCCAGAGTGTCCCAGACAGGATAAACCCAAGGAGGAACACACAGTAATCAAACTAACAAAAACTAAAGACAAAGATAAAATATTAAAGCAGCAAGGAAAAAATGACAAATAACATACAAGGGAATTCCCATAGGGTTATCTGCTGATTTCTCAGCAGAAACTCTATAAGCCAGAAGGGAATGGCACCATATATTTAAAGTGATGAAAGAGAAGAAACTGCAACCAAGAATACTCTTATCCAGCAAGACTCTTGCTCAAATCTGATGAAGAAATCAAAAGATTTCCAGAAAAGCAAAAGTTAAAGAAAATTCAGCACCACCAACTGTACAACAAATGATAAAGGAACTTCTTTAGGGAGGAAACAGAAGTGAAAGAAAAGATCTACACAAAATAAACCCAAAACAATTAAGAAAATGATCATAGGATCATGCATATTGATAATTACCTTAAATGTAAATGGATTAATCGCACCAACCAAAAGACAGAGACAGGCTGGGTGGATGAAAATGTGCATGTATGCACTGTCGCTTACCACATCACTCTACTTAAGTTCCCAAATTGTATGTATTTATTTTATACTGTTAGGTTAATCATGTTTCCACTGTGGCTTGCAATTGTAATTATCTTTTATTTTTTGTCTGGCTATTGATTGTGAAAGCTGATAAGCATCTTTTACTGTTGTGATTATGTAACTATTATTCACTTAATATCACTGTATCATAACTGATCAGCAGAAAATAATAGAATGCTATATCACCAAGTGAAGTGAAGTCGCTCAGTCGTGTCCGACTCTTTTTGCAATCCCATGGACTGTAGCCTACCAGGCTTCTCCATCCATGGGATTTTCCAGGCAAGAGTACTGGAGTGGGTTGCCATTTCCTTCTCCAGGAGATCTTCCCGACCCAGGGATTGGACCCAGGCCTCCTGCATTGTATCCAGGTGCTTTAGCATCTGAGCCACCAGGGAAGTGTTTTTATATCACCCAAACTACCATTTAATAGAAAACCCTGTAATTGCTCTTTAAAATCCAGATGCATGTAACAGTTATCTTGGAAGTTTTTGAAAAATACAAATGCCTCGGTATTTCTTTGTTTCTCCAGAGAACCAGATATGTTTCTAATGAGAAGCCATGTTTAAAAAACAACTGGACTATATGAGGATCCTTTACTTTTATCTAGTTTGTTTCACTTTTTCTATTAATATGTCATATTCAGTGCTCCCATTTCACTTAGTTTATGTTTTTCAATTTCTCCATCTCTTTTTTCTTTATATTCTTTCTCAAGCTTTTATCAAGCATAGTAGAAAATCCTTTTTGATCTAGTATGAATAGAATGTTAGATTTCTAATTTAAAAAAGATACACAACAAGCAACAAAAGTTTACAGTATAGGATAGGGAACTATAGTTATTATCTTGTAATAACCTATAATGGAAAATACTCTGAAAAATAATATGTGTATATGTACAACCCAAAATATGTATATGTATATGCGTAACAACTGAATCACATTTCTGTGTTCCAGAAACATTGTACCTCAACTATACTTCAACAAATATATGTATATGTAAAGAGAAAAATCATTCGACTATATTAATTAACATATACTAAGTTCACACATAGTCTAAATAAATCTTTTCACAATGCACTATATGATTCTAGCCCAAAACACAGATTACAAGAATTCAGAAGCATTCTTGATGTTCTGATATAAATGATCTAAGAATTGTGTTTCTTATGCTTTACAAAATAGAGGTTAGTTATTTAGTAAACATGGATGCATATTAATGTTAAGACCTTTTAGGGAAGGGCTACCTATACTATACCTACCTATACAATACCATACCTAAGGAGACAAAATATAAGTACTCCAAAAACTATAAGACAATGATGAAAGAAATTGAAGGCAACACAAACAGATGGAAAGATACACCATATTCTTTGATTGGAAGAGTCAATATTGGCACAATGACCATACTACCCAAGGCAATCTACAGATTCAATGAAATCCCTATCAAATTACTGATGGACGTTTTCATAGAATTAGGACAAAAAAAATTAACTTTGTATGTAAACACGAAGACCCCGAATAGCCAAAACAACCTTGAGAAAGAATGGGTGTTGGAAGAATCACACTTTCTGATGTTTCTCCCCTACACTGTTGGTGGGAATGCAAACTGGTACAGCCACTATAGAGAATAGTGCAGTGATTCCTTGAATAACTGGGAATAGAACTGCCATATGACCCAGCAATCCCACTGCTGGGTCCCCAAGGAAACCAGATTTGAAAGAGACACATGTACCCCGATGTTCATTGCAGCACAATTTATGATAGCTAGGACATGAAAGCAACCTAAATATCCATCAGCAGATGAATGGATAAGGAAGTTGTGGTACATATACAGAATGGAATGTTACTCAGCTATTAAAAAAGAATGCATTTGAATCAGTTTGAATGAGGTGGATGAAACTGGAGCCTATTATACACAGTGAAGTAAGTCAGAAAGAAAAATACCAATACAGTATATTAATGCATATATATGGAGTTTAGAAAGATGGTACCAACGATCCTAAAAGCTGGGCAGCAAAAGAGGCACAGACGTAAAGACCAGAATTTTGGACTCAGTGGAAAAAGAGGAGGGTGGGATGGTTTGTGAGAATAGCATTGAAACATGTATGTTACCATATGTAAAACAGATGACCAGTGCAAGTTCAACGCAGGAAGCAGGACACCCAAATCTAGTGCTCTGGGACAACCCAGAGGGATGGGGTGGGAAGGGAGGTGGGAGGGGGGCTCAGGGTGGGGGACACATGTGCACCCATGGCTGATTCATGTTGATGTCTGGCAAAAACCACCACAATGTTGTAATTATCCTCAAATTAAAATAAACTAGTTAATTAACAATTTTTTTCAATGCTAACACAAGAGAACTTACAAGAACTCCTTTTGCTCCAAGAAGTGGATGTTCTGCAGTGGTTGTTCAGACATGAAGGGTCTTGGCAGGTAAGGTAGCTGGTTCTCCTTCAGGGCAGGAGCACAACTCAGACCCTGGAAAAAATATATTTCCCATTCGAGAACCTCCAAATAAGAATATTCTAGAACCTGTTCATTTGGTCTTTTGACAATTGTCTATTTAGCATCTTTGGTGTCTCAGATGAGGTGCCAGGGCCTGGAAGATACAGGAACCAGCCTGAGAGGCCCTCCCAGCTGGTCGGGGAGCAGCCAGATGCAGCGTCCTGGGGAAGATGGAGAGAGTGGAGACTGTCACACCCACTGGCAGCCTGTGGGCCAGGTCTGGCTCCCAGTGTGTTTTGTTTGGCTTCAACAGTGCTGTGCTAGATTAGTTTTTAAAATTATGAAATAGCTGCCAACATGAAAAAATTTGGAAAATTCATGCACACTCATGAACATGCACTCCCCACACACATTTACCTCCAGATGTTCGACATCTTTTTATAAGCTCAGGAGACCTAGAGACAACCAGGCCCACCTTTCAGGAGTACATAACTTGGTTCCCCATGTTCCCCCACAACTGCCCATGGACGCCCCGGAAGGGCCGCCTGTGTTACCAGTCAGACCACCGACTGGAGATTCGCTAATGTGAATGTATCATCAGCCACAGATGCAAGCCATATATGCAATGTACATTTTCTAACAGCCTCATTTTTTTAAACAGGAGAAACAGATAAAAGTAATTTAGCAATGTATTTTGTTTAACCCAATATGTCGAAATGTGATTCCACCAATAATTTTTATATTTAAATTTTTAAAATATATTTAAAATTTTATTATCTCAATAATTTTTATTGAGATACTTACGTTCTTTATTCATATTAAAGTGAAAACATTAGTTGCTCAGTCATGTCCCACTCTTGGCGACCCCATGGACTGTAGCCCACCAGGCTCCTCTGTCCATGGGATTTTTCAGGCAAGAATACTGAAGCGGGTTGCCATTTTCTTCTCCAGGAGGTCTTTCTGATCCGGGGGTTGAACCCAGGTCTCCAGCATCGCAGGCAGATTCTCTACTGTCTGAGACACCAGGGAAGCCCGTGCCAAATCTTCGTAATTCAGTGTTATTCTTACAGCGCATCCCAATTCAGCCTCTGCCTGTGTCAGTGCTACAGGTCGGGGCAGACAGGACGGCGGAGGGTTACAGCGTGGTACCTGGTGTGGGGCGGGGGCGTGGTACCTGGTGTGGGGCTGGGGCTTGGTACCTGGTGTGGGGCTGGGGCGTGGTACCTGGTGTGGGGCGGGGGCGTGGTACCTGGTGTGGGGCTGGGGCGTGGTACCTGGTGTGGGGCGGGGGCGTGGTACCTGGTGTGGGGCTGGGGCGTGGTACCTGGTGTGGGGCTGGGCCCTCCCTGGTGGTGGAGGGCCAGGCTGTAGAGAGAGGTCGACATCGGATCATGAGTGCTCTTAAGACGGCGCTTTCTGTACTTCTAACTGAGCTGACTCATTGGAAAAGACCCTGATGCTGGGAAAAATTGAGAGCAGGAGAAGGGGATGACAGAAGCTGAGATGGTTGGATGGCATCATTGTCTCAATGGACATGAGTTTGAGCAAGCTCCGGGAGTTGGTGATGGACAGGGAGGCCTGGCATGCTGCAGTCCATGGGATCGCAGTCAGGCATGACTGAGCGACTGAACTGAATTGAGAAATCACTGAAATTCTGTTGGGGGCTTGAGTTTGATGTTTTTAAAAAACCCTGTGTTGTATCTAAAGTTCCTCCCCTCACATTTTAAATTCACTTACTCTTGAACCACCTGAATGTGTATGGAGAACAGCCGAGTAGGAGCTTCTAGATGTTTCCAAACTCTTTCTTGTAGAGTGCTGGGGATTCTAAGTCTGGACCTCCGAGGGGAGGGGGATGGGACAGAGGGACCTGGGGCACCATCCAGGAGCCAACAGGAGGAGCTCTGTCAAGTCAGTTTTACATGTTGTGAGTATGTGCAAGATTTTATTTATAGAAAGAGCTCTACTGGGTTTTGTTTTTTCACTGTTTGAAAAACACTCCTTTACAATATAATTTTCCAGAACACATAAAATAGTCTCTTTCATGTTAGCTGGTTAAGTACTTGATGTGTTTCCCATTCTCTTCATATATCTTTTATGGAGCCTTTATTCACATTAAATCTCTTTATCTGGGTTAGCCCAATATAAACTGGGTACCAGAAGTACTCATATTATACCAAAAGAGGTCTTTAAAAAAATGTAGTCGTGTTTAATGCCTTTAAGTCCTAAAGGGGTTATTTTGTTACCATGTATCTTCAAAAATCTCATGTTAATGAATAATTATGGTCCGATTGCATAATTAATCATAAGATTTTTTAAATAACCTTTAAACTTCATTTTTATTAAATGAATCAGTAACAGATGATCAGAAACAGACTACAAGAGGAAGTGGAGTGTGAAGAAAGAATTGGCTTCTAAATCTTCCAACCAAACTGACCAAGCTCACCCACGCCCTTCCCCAAACCCATCTGTAAGTTGATCTCTCGGCAAAAGAAAGAAAAAGGGCTTTCTGTTTTTGTGACTTACAGGGAGTAAAGAACACATCTCTGCCTCTAGACTCTGGCCACCTCTGATTTTCCTGAGATCTCCGGTCCTTTCTCTGTGGTAAGAGGGTGAGCGCCACAGGGAGGCTCATCTGCATTGCTTGGGAGCATTTATCAACCTCCATTCCAGACTTATCTGGTCTTCTTCCCCTTCTCCTCACAGGCTTTCTCTGTATTGTCATTAATAATTGGTCATTCCTTACCTGCCAGTCAACTGAAACCTTTTATGATGGTTCCAAATACTCCTCCACAACACCAGGTTGAGTCTTAGGGGATTCCCTCCATCTGATGACTCTGATGTGTCCATGTAAAGCCTGTGACAGAAACCTATTCAAACCCAGAACTTTTGGCAAAGGAATTCCCCAGGATGTGTTCAGTTGGAGGGCTTCTCTACATTTCCTCAGCATCCCTCACTGTCTCCTGAAAAGGCCTGGGGGAAGCCACATGTGACTGTAAGTTACAGTGGCTAGTGGAACAGGGCTGGGGTGGGGAAAGCATGATGGCAGACTCCGGGGAGCGGGGACAGTGGCTGTGCCCCAGCACAGGGTTTTAGATATTCAGCCATTCATTCCACTAAATGCATTAAGGGATGCATTAATCCAGGGATGGGCACACAAGACATCATCCAGAAAGTGGGGAACCAAGGCTGGAGAATTCTCTAGGGAGAAAGATGGGGAGGACAGGAGATGGTGCTCCCAGGCATGGCCCACCCACGAACAAGTCCCAGCTAGATCACACTGATTCCACCTCTTCACTCTTGCACAAGAATATGTGCGTACGTTCATGCTGAATCATTTCAGTCGTGCCTGATTCTTTGCGAACTTATGAACTACAGCCTACCAGTCTCCTCTGTCCATGGGATTCTCCACATAAGAATACTGGAGAGGGTTGCCATTTCCTTCTCCAGGGGATCTTCCCAACCCAGGAATCGAACCTACACCTCTTATGTCTCCTACATTGGCAAACGAGTTCTTTTACCACTAACGCTACCTAGGAAGCCCACAGGAATATGTAGAAGAATGCAAAGAAGAGTGATACTCTTGGAAAATTGCCTTTATTTGCAGAAGACATGATCTTATATTAAGAAAATCCTAAAGACTCCACACCAAAAAAACTGTTAGAACTAATTTTAAAATGCAATAGTTTCAGGATATGAAATTGGCGTACAAAAATCAGTTTATTTTTTTGTACAGGAACAATGAACTATCTGCAAAAAGATAAGGAAAAAATTCCATTTAAAATGGCATCAAAATAATAAAATTCTTAGGAATATATATAATCAAGGAAGTGAAAGATCTATATATTGAAAACTATGACATGGATGAAAGAAACAGCAAAAGACACAAGTAAATGGAAATACTTGTTTATGAATCAAAAGAATTAATAGTGTTAAAATATCCATGCTACCCAAAACCATTTATAGACTCAATGCAATCCCTATCAAAATTCCAAAGGCATTTTCCACAAGAATGAAAAAAGTTATTCTAAAATTGGTGTGCTGCTGCTGCTAAGTCGCTTCAGTCGTGTCCGACCCTGTGCGACCCCATAGACGGCAGCCCACCAGGCTCCCCCGTCCCTGGGATTCTCCAGGCAAGGACACTGGAGTGGGTTGCCATTGCCTTCTCCAATGCATGAAAGTGAAAAGTGAAAGCGAAGTCAAGCAGTCCTGACTCTTTGTGACTCCATGGACTGCAACCTAACAGGCTCCTCCGTCCATGGGATTTTCCAGGCAGGAGTACTGGAGTGGGATGCCATGTAGGGAACCACAAAAGACTCCCAATAGCCAAAGCAAGCTTGAGAAAGAACAAAGCTGGAGGCATCACACTTTCTGATTTCCAACTACATTACAAAGTTATAGTAATCAAACATATTAGTACTGGCATTAGAACAGACACATAGACCAATGAAACAGTATCAAGAGCCCAGACATAAACTTATGCATATAAGGTCAGCTAACATTTGAGAATGGATCCAAGAATTCTCAGTTGGGAAAGACAGGCTCTTCAATAAATGATGTTAGGAAAATTGAATATTCACATGCAAAAGAATGAAATTGAACCCCTGTCTTATACCACTCACAAAAATGAACTCTAAACCAGTTAAGAATTTAAATGTAAGACCCCAAAGGGTAAAACTCCTAGACAGCAACACAGTGGAAAACTTCCTGACATTGGTATTGGCAATGATTTTTTTAACATGACACCAGAAGCATAAGCAATGAAAATAAAAATCAACAAGTTGAACTATATCAGATGAAAAAGTTTCTGCACAATAGGAGAAATCATCAAGAAGATAAAAAGACAACCTATGGAAAGGGAGAAAATATTTGTGACCATATGTCTAATAAAGGGTTAATATCCAAAATATATCAGGAACTCATACAACTCAATAGCAAAAAAGCAAATAATCTGATTGAAAAATGGAGAAAGAATCTAAATAGAAATGTTTCCAAAGTAGATATACAAAATGGCCCCAAAATACATGAAAAGATGCTAAACATCACTAATCATCAGGGAAATGTAAATGAAAACCACAGCACGCTATCACTTCACACCTGATAGAACAGCTACTTTCAAAAAAAAAGAGAAAACAAGTATTGGTGAGAGTGTGGAGGAAAGGAAACCCTAGTACACTGTTGGTGGGAATACAAATGACACAGTCATTGTGGAAAATAGTATGGAGATTCTTCAAAAAATGAATAAGCTAATTTAATAGCATGACCACATGAGCCAGTAATTAAACTTTGGGATATTTATCTGAAGGAAATAAAACTCACTATCTTGAAGAGATCTATATACACACATATTCATTGCAGCATTATTCATAATAGCCAAAATATAGAACAAACTTATTGTCCATTGAATGTATAAAGAAATACACATACCTAATGGAATATTACTCAGCCACGAGAAAGAAGGAAATCCTACCATTCGCAAAAACTTGGATGGACGTGGAAGGCATTGTGCTAAGTGAAATAAGTCAGACAGAAGAGGCAAAATACTGCATCATGTCACTTATATAGAGAATATGAAAGAGCTAAATTCATAGAAATAGTAGAATGGTGGTTGCCAGGTGTTGTGGGTGAAGGGAAATGGGTGTGATGGTCAAAAGACACACTTTCAGTTATGATATAAATAAGCTCTGGGGATTAATATACAACATGGCGACTATAGTTAACAATATTGAATCTTATCCTTGAAAGTTGCTAAGAGTGTAAATCTCAAATGTCAGCACTACCACCACCACAATTAAAAGATGATAATTACATGTGGTGAAGGATATGCTAACTAACCTTATTGTGGTAATCATTTCATGATATAGATGCATCAAATTATCACACTGCATATCTTAAACTCATATGATGTTATATGTCAATCATATCTCAACAGAGCTGGAGAAAAAAGAATGATGTAGAGTTGACCTGCAGGTTTAGTTTCCAGGTTTAAGGACATTTAAGGAACTTGGGTTTAAGAAGCTTATTGCTATAGTTGAAATAGATGCAATGCAGTTGACCCTTGAACAACACAGGTTTGAACTGAGCTGGTCCACTTATAGTGGATTTTTTTCAATAAATAATAATAAATAATAAATGCATATCATGTACTATAGCCTCATAGGTGGCTCAGTAGTGAAGAATCCACCTGCCAATGCAGGAGACGCAGGAGATACGGGTTCAATCTCTGGGTTAGGAAGCTCCCCTGGAGGAGGAAATTGCCACCCACTCCAGCCTTCTTGCCTGAAAAATCCCATGGATGGAGGGGCCCGGTGGGTTATAGTCCATGGGGTGGCAAGGAGTCAGACACTACTGAGCAGGCACGCATGCACAGTACCATATGATGGTTGAATCTGAGGGTGTGGAACCTCACATATGGAGAGCCAACTGTAAAGCTATACTTGGATTTTTGATTGTTTAGAGGATTGATTCCACCAACTCCCTCATTGCTCAAAGATCAACTGTACTCAAGATCTTGAGACTTCATGAGACCCAGAGGGATGTTTAGAAGACCAAGGAGCAAAATGCTAGCAGGGAGGGATCTCACCAGGGCTTGGAGGGTGAGAGGAGCTTGGAGGAGCTTGTCTGGCTCCTACCCAGACAGTAGGAGCATGACTGGGTCTCGCTGTTGGCTAAACTGTAATCTGTGCATCTTGGCTGAGGGCAAGTTGAAGTCTTGTTGATACAACCCTGATGGCCATGTAGACTATAACAAATGGGGCAGGCCAAGCAACAAAGGCAAGTAATGTTATGTCTGAACTTGAAAAGCATATTCTGGGTATATAAACATACAAAATGCATATGTTTATAGGAATGGAAAAATTGCAATAGTTTATCCATTTTTTCCTGGGGACTTACGAAAATAAAGTGGGTCATTTTTCAGGCCCATTGTATCTGGTAAGGTAACATATACTCACACAGATAAATATACAGGTACTTGCAACTATCTGAGGTTTGCCATAATAACTTAACTCTGTAAAACTTAACAGTGGTTCTGCCTCCAGGGCATCATATTTACTATGGGGTGATGTCTTTATTGAAATGCGTTTTGGGGTGTGTGTATTCTTCACTAGGAGAACTACCACAAATTCAGCATGGCTTGGGTATGTCAGTTCTTCCAGAATCCAGGACTTGAACCCATGAGGCTCTCTTCCAGGGCAATAAAAGCCTTCACACAGATGATATTCTCAATAGAATTCTGTGGCTATCATCTTCAAAGATCAAATTTAACATAGTTATGACCTTTAGCCATGTTTTCCTTTGGGAAAAGGAGAAAGTCATCAAAGAAATTCACCGTAAAACACTTTAACCAAAATATTTTTTTAGGAAAATGAGAAATGTCTATAACAATAGAGAAACCAGTAAGCTGTAATATGACTTTGTAATATGGATTCCACCAATACTGAATTCATTTGTGAGGCTGTGGAAATTGACTATGATACAATACATAAAATCAACACGTTGTAATATAATAATGAAGACAACTATGACATTCAGGGAAACTGTTGATCTTTTATGTTTATTTAAAACATCAACAGCCATGACAGGGTATTATCTTAAGATATAGGATATAGTCCGTTGAATTGTGTCCCCTCCACCTCTCTGCCCCACGAAAGACATACTGAGGTCGTAATCCCCAGTGCCTGTGAATATGACTTCATTTGCAGATAAAATCATTTTAGGTTGAGGTCAGTGTAGGTTAAGGTGAATCCTAAAGCCAATCACTGCTGTCTCAAGAAAAGGAGAGAGAGATTTAGGTACAGAGAAACACACGCCGAAGGAGGAAGTGCGCATGATGACGGAGGCAGAGACTGGAGTGAGGCAGCAATAAATAACATCGAGGATTGCTGGCAACACCAGAGGCAAGAGAAACAAGGAAGAATTCTCCCTTTGAGCCTTTGGGGAGCTTGGCCCACTGACATCATCATGGCAGACTTCTGGTCCCCAGGACAATGAGAGAATAAATTCCTGTTCTTTCAAGCCACCTGGCCTCAACTGTGTTAAGTCAGCTCTAGGAAACTAATACAAATGTAAACAAAAGTTTGCAGTCAAATGCTCTACCCGCCTCTGCAACTGTAAACAAAGTTTTGAACAAACGAACGTTTCTGTTCCCTCTTGGGCACTCTCCATCCACAACCCAGGGCTGTCCTTTCTGATTCACCCTCTTGGTCTCATGACTGGTCCATTTCTCCTTCTATCCATTCACCCCAGTTGGGACTCAGGCTCTGGCACCAATATCACAGGGTTCTCTGTCCAGCCTCCCCACTCCCCTGCTTCCAATCCTTTCTGCTGCAGCCAAGGCGATCCTAGCATGTAAATCCAGTTACACCCCACCCTCACCCTCCCAACCTACCCCCTCTCTTTTATATAGTTTTAACCATTTTGAACTGTGGTGTTGGAGAAGACTCTTTGAGAGTTCCTTGGACTGCAAGGAGATCCAACCAGTTACTCCTAAAGGAGATCAGTCCTGGGTGTTCATTGGAAGGACTGAGGTTGAAGCTGAAACTCCAGTACTCTGGCCACCTGATGCGAAGAGCTGACTCATTTGAAAAGATCCTGATGCTGGGAAAGATTGAGGGCAGGAGGAGAAGGGGATGACAGAGGATGAGATGGCTGGATGGCATCACTGACTCAATGGACATGAGTTTGGTTAGGCTCCAGGAGTAGGTGATGGACAGGGAGGCCTGGTGTGCTGCAGCCCATGGGGTCGCAAACAGTCAGACATGACTGAGCGACTGAACTGAACTGAACTGAACTGAACCATTTTGCGCTTTTTCCTTCTCATGGGATAAACCACTAAACTCTTGCTGTGGCGTCTGGTGCCCCTGTAGTCTGGTCCTTTCTGGCCTCTCTAGCTCTAGCTCATCTCTCTCTTCCTCTTGCTCCCTGCTCTCAAGATGAGATGATCCAGTCATCTTTCTGATCCTGGAATTCTCCAAGCTCTATCTTCTCTCAGGACCTTGGCATATGCTGTTCCCTATGCCTGGAGCTGGAGACGAGAACAGCAACCCACTCCAGTATTCTTGCCTGGAAAATCGCACAGACAGAGGAGCCTGGTGGGCTACAGTCCATGGGGTCACAAAGAGTTGGATACAACTTAGCAACTAAACAACAAGATGCCTGGAGTAGCCATGCATCCTCTGTGGGTTTTACTCCATGTCCTGCCTGCGGAGTTAGTTAATCAATCTTGCATCCTGTGTGCTCACAGTTTCCAGAACTCTGTAATGCCCCTCCTTTTTAAAGAGGAGTCCCCCCAAAGATGTGCATTTGAGTAACCTTGATCCTTTGTTCCATTCCTTTCTCTCACTCTTGCTCCATCAAACTTGAAAACATTTGTATATGATTGGCACAGAAAAAACAAATTTAGCTAAACAATCCCAGGTTTGTGGAATTACTAAGTGATGAGCACATTTATTCCAAGAAACATTTTCTCATTGAAAGAGGAAAAATACCATAAAAAGATCATATCTTGTCTCAAAAGCTCTTTGTAAATACTGTCAAAGCAGCAGCTCTCTACAGCTGTCTGGCCTGCCTCTACACGGAGCAGCAAACTAGTTTGCTGATAAGAAAGTTGGCTCTGATGAAAAGTGAATTCATGGGACCCAGTCAACAAAAGAAAATTTATAGGAGACTGCTTTAGCCCAGAAACAGAAATCGAGTTTCTAAAAGACACACTGCGCCCAGTTAAATGAACCGTACTTCCTGGGCAGGGCCTGGCTGAGCTCTGGCCTCTCTCTAGTCCGTCTCCAAACCTTGGCCATCTCTGCCTCCCCCAGCCCCAAAATCGCTTCCCCTCTGAGCGGATTCTGGAGTGCAATCCTATCTAGAAGAGCGGTCCCCAAGACATCCTATCCCCCATCCCCATCACCTTTACTCAGAGCAGTTGACGATTCTTTGCAGGTGACCAAACCCACTTCTAACGATGTGCAGACGTGCCGGGTGTTGCCATTTCTTTGCAGTAGCTGGAGGTACTTTGCAGACAGCAGCACTGGCCTCCCTCCACCCTGGGGCTCCAGCTCTGAGACAAAATGCAGCTGCCGGGGCCTGCCTCCCCGGGCCTCACCCAGCCTACTTCAGTCCCCGACATGCGCTCAGATGTCCACTTCCATCCCAGGAGAGGGCCTTCCTGGGAAGTGGCTTGCTGATGCGTCTACAAGGTGGACAAAGGATGCTACAACAGATGTCCCCTGGCATGCTACAGAATAAGAGTGTCTAATAAACAACGTGACTCACAGTTACAAAGCACCCCCTTAACCATCCAAATCAGTGTATTGCTTTGATGCAAACTGCCGATAAGAGGTTTGTATTTTATTTGTCAGTTGGTTGTTGTCGGTTAGTCACTGAGTCGTGTCCGACTCTCGTATGACCCCGTGGACTGTAGCCTGCCAGTCTCCTCTGTCCGTGGGATTTTCCAGGCAAGATGCTGGAGTGGGTCACTATTTCCTCCTCCAGGGGATCCTTCCAACCCAGAGATCGAGCCCATGTCTCTTTCATTGCAGGCAGATTCTTTACCCCCGAGCCACAAGGGGAACCCACATTTGTCGGTCTACTCCTATTTTATTTGTTGGCCTCTATTTATTTGCCTGATGTAAATTCATTTATTTGCCTGATGTATGTTCATATGCTCTTTGAGGTTACATACAAGATATACAGACCTGAATGATGGTTACTCAAATGCACATCTTTGGGGGGATTCCTCTTTAAAAAGGAGGGGCATTACAGAGTTCTGGAAACTGTGAGCACACAGGATGCAAATGCCCTGTTTGGAGAGCTTTCCCCAGAAGGGAAGCGTAACCTGGCAGCCACAGGCATTCAATGGAAGCTTCCATTCTAGAGCTTTACACACTTCCAAATACCTTCATTCTCACAGCCAACATAAAAACCCAATATCATCATGGTAGTTTCAAATATGAAAGAGCAGCGACCTGCAGGGTATCAGATCATTTGTGGAGAATCCAGGATGAGAAGCAGGCCTGGGTTTGCCTCAAAGCAGAACTCTGGGGCAGCTCCCTGGCAGAGCTCGGTGGCATCCTTATTATCTATGTACAAGTAACTCAGTCTCACAAATTCCCACAGAATCAGCCAGTTCAGTTTTGTGTAGCAGGAGCTAATTTTCACAGTCGCAAACTGGAGTGGGTGAAAGTTAATTTTTCATAATTAGAATAATTAGATACATTTCTGGCTCTGAATCCTGTTCAATTAAAAACTAAACACATCCAGACATGACTTTCTTCTAGTCATTTCTGGGAAACTCCGTCAAATGTAGAGACTTCTTGGTAGCTGTGGGTTCAAAGGCTGGTCTTGGCATCACAGTCCCCGTGCGTCCCCTCCCTGGGTTGTACCCAGGTGAGCCCAGCAGGTGGGGCATGGGGACGTCCCCACCTCAGTCTCCGTCTGCTTCTGGAATCAAGGGCAGGTGAAGCTCGCCCTGTGCGGTCCTCGTCATCAGGACGGGCTATGCCAGGCGTGCGGCCTTCCTGTGCCAGCTGGGCAGGCTCCCAGCTGTGCGGGCGCCCCTCGTGCTCCTGAATTGCTGCTCTTGGTTCAGGTCAGCGACCAGAGCGCTTGCCACTTGCTTCCCGCTCTCCTCCTCCTGCCTCTCCCCTAACCACCGGCCCACCCCCACCCCCCACTTCCCATGGAAACTTCAAGATGCTACCTTCCCACACCCCTCTAGAGGCACAGACAGTCCCTGGATCTGTCTCTGGCCTCCGGAGCCCTCCGGAGCTGCTGCGACGTGTCTGGGCAGGACTCCTCAGACTGCACCTTGGAAGCACAGCACTGCTACTGGACGCCCCCTATTTGGATCCCCCAAAGTTCAGAAAGGGATTCCATCAGGTGGCCCCAGCTCCCTCCCAGGTGGTCCTTAGCCTCAGAACTCCCTGCTCACGTCTTCCTCTGCCTCATCCCTGACTCTCTGCCCTCGTCCCAGCTCAAGGGATTTTAACAAACCTGGAAACCAGAAGGGAAGGCAGGGGACACAGTGATACCAGGTCACACCGCCTTTCAAATCCTTTGTGTCTTATGCCTGGCTCAATCGCTTTTAAAATGACTGGTGAATAATGTTCCCCTTTGTTTTCTGGCCTAAGGCAGTGGGGCCGAGCTGAGTTTTGTGGGCTGTGGACTGAAGGGAAATGAGACAGTGATAAGAAATCCTATGGTGGGGGTGGGGCAAGGGGAGGGCTGGGGAGCCTGGTGGCTTCAGTACTTAAGTCTCTGCTTACAGGACCACTGATCAGAGGGAGGCCCTGGTGACTCCATCAAAAAAAAAGAAGTCACTGTCAGCCATCACTCTTTCTCCCTAAACACTGTTGTATTTCTCACAGTAGGTGTCACCTGCTCCCATGTACATTTATTTACTTGTCCATTATTCATCTCCCATGACCCTCTCTCCCACAGGCATAATGAAATACAGTCTCCTTTAGGGATGGACTTTTTTCTTTCCTTTCTTGTGCCTTAATACAATAGTATATTTGTTTCAGGTATACACCAAAGTGATTCAGTTACGCACAGAAAATTAAATGTCTATATTCTTTTTTTCAGATTCTTTTCCATTACAGTTTGTATGGTTTATTGCAAAATATTGAATATAGCTCCCTGTACTATACAGTAAATCCATGTTGCTTGTCTATTTTGTATATGATAGAGTGTATCTCTTAATACTCCTACTTGAGGGATGGACTTACTTTTATTGCTGAATCTCCAGCACCTAGAACATACCAAGCATCATATCAACTCTCATTAAGTATTTATTGAATGAATTAATAAGTTGAACTCCATAAACCCCCCCACTTAAATCGAGTTTACAGTAAAGACCCAGTTTTTTTTTAAACTTATTTTTATTGGTTTGGCTGCATTGGGTCTTAGTTGCAGCGCACGGGATCTTTCATAGTGGCATGCAAGATTTTTCGTTGCAGCACTCAGACTCTATAATTTTGGCTCAGGCTTGGTTGCTCCATGGCGTGGGGGATCTTAGTTCCCTGAACAGGGATTGAACCACGTCCCTGCATTGCAAGGTGCATTCTTAACCCTTGGGCCACGAGGGAAGTCCCTAAAAATCCAGTTTTGGTTTTACAAAGTTGCTTTATTGGAGATGTGCTGTTACATGTCTCATGACCCAAGATCCACCAGCAAGTGAGCAGGACAGCATGAAGCCTTGGCAGTGAAGGGAGGTGACGGCTTCCGTTCTTTTCTCCTCTCGGCCCATCAGACCTCAGGCCATCTTTGCCTCTCCACCACATCGAACAAAAGAAACCAATAGATGAATGCAGTCACCGTCTACATACTTTCAAGGCCTTGCAGTATATATGGAGGACTTTACAGAGTAAGTGGGAGTGATTACAAGTTGGGATAAAGCATAAAAGACTCCTGGGGTCCTTCTAGGGGGTTGGGGTTGGGAAATTGTTAAAAATCTAGTTGGATGTTTGAACTAGGCAAGCAAGGTTAATCATTTACCATTTGTTAGCCAAACATTCTTCTGGCTAGAAACCACTTCTCCCAGCCAGGATTGGTGTCAACAGGTTTCCCAAGGATTATCTAACCATTCATTTCCATGGTG
Source organism: Odocoileus virginianus (assembly GCF_023699985.2). Lineage (NCBI taxonomy): Eukaryota > Metazoa > Chordata > Mammalia > Artiodactyla > Cervidae > Odocoileus > Odocoileus virginianus. Next base: position 8,063,548 of record NC_069707.1, read on the forward strand.
AATACTGTAAATATGGAAAAATAGAGCATTCCAGTTTGAAGAAGAGGATTAATCTCAATCTGTAGATAACAGATAGTATTTTGCACAGTTCTAAACATAACTGAACAACAGATTGACACTACAAAACTGCAAACATTATGTAAACAGAGCTGCCTCAGATCTGAAATTTCAGACCCAACACTGACGGGTACATAGGTATAAATGGCAGTATTTGAAAACATCAAGAAGAGTCTTTTACTTAAGATAGGCTCTCTGCTGGTGTTCAGCTGGGCTGCATGGATTTCTGGTTCCTTCCTGTGATCCTTCCAGTTTTCAGTGTAGCACAGATTCCCAAAGTGGATCTCCATATTTTCTTGGCTACTGGCTTTTACCACCCTGTCAGTCAGCAACCCTGGCTTGTTCCCTTGACTCTGCTCTCATAGTTAATTCTGCCTTTGACTTTGCACCACCGCGTCTCTGATCTGGGTTTTATGATGCTCTGCAACTAGTTGTGAGCACTAACTAGTGAGTGATCATCCATGCTCCACTCGACCTCAGTCTTTGAAAGTGTTATAAGCAAGTATAAACCCTGTTATGGGTCAATATTTCATTTGAGTTGTGTGGGAATAGCCATATGAGTAACAAACTGAATGCATCGTTTTAGAGTTTCATTTTCAACCAAGTAAAACTGATGCCAAAGATAATATGGTGTATCTGGAGATGTCCATAATTGTTCCCAGGCTGTCTATATTTTTGACATTAACTCAAACTCAAAGATTAGTGATATCTTCACACTGTCAGCTGGCAGAAAGAGTGAGTCTGGGCAGAGAAGGTAATTCCAGCCTCAGGCAAACATGAGCTCCCTAAACAATGGGGTGCTTATTTAGCAGGAGGGAGGAGGGCAGAAAGGTGGGTCCACAGGCACGAGGACAAGAGCCCGTGGACTTGGGTCCTGACTTCTCAGTGATGAGGAGTGCTGAGACAGCCCTGAATGTGCGGGCCCCTGTGTCTCTGAGACCAGACGTATTTTCAGGGGCTGAGATGGGAGGGGCTTAAAAACCATGCAGTACTTAAAAGTAACCACTCCATACACAACTGAAATAAATAAAGTAGGTAAACAGCAAAGACCTACATGTAGCACAAGGAAGTATATTAAATATGTTGTGATAATGTATAGTGGAAAAGAATCTGAAAACAAATATACATATTATATAAATACATATATGTATGTACATGTGTACATCTATATGTATACATATAATACATGTGTACATATGCATGTGTATATGTAAACAAATACATATGTACATATATGTGTGTGTGTTAGTCGCTCAGTTGTGTCCGACTCTTTGTGACCCCGTGTCCGTAAAGACCCCATGCAACTCCTCTGTCCATAAAATGGCATCACTTCGCTGTCCACTTGAGATTAACACAACAGTTGTAAAGTAACTATAGTTCAATGGAAAAAAAAAAGCTACTCCAATTCTTTGTCTTCTAAAGTTTGATGCTCTCGGTCAACCTCGGTTCCCTGCCTCTTGCATGATTCTGGAGGAAAGATGGAGCTTCTGTTGTCTTTGGGGGCAGGGGGTAGAGAGACACCTGTGCCTCTTTTCTGCCACGGGGAGAAGTTCTTCTCACCTGAGAAGGAGACAGCCCTGACATCAGCTCCGGCCCCAGTGGGTCCTCGGTGTCAAAGGTGAGTGAACAGTGAGAGCACAGATGTCTTCGAGATGCTGGTGCACGAAATGGTTCATGTCTGAGCTCTCAGACCTCTCAACACATACAGCTTGTCTAACGTTTCAGGAGAAATAGAAGTGTTACCTAATTAGCTGGCTCCGAGTCTCCTTAGTCACCTGCTCATTCATGCAAGGTCACTGACTTCATCCCGCCACAGGCTTGGCTTAATGAGCCATTGGAATTGTAGCTGAATATAATGAGTAACTTGATTTTGAGCTAAATTGAGTGCTTGACACTAACAAAAGCTGAAGATTATTTATAAAAGAAGACAATGTGAGTAAGAGTCTCCATGGGCCCTGGAATGAAATCAAATCCAATTTGAATTCAACACCAGTACAGACCTGCTTCGCTCACTCTTCTTGACCTGCTTGTCATCAACCATAAGTCAGGCTGACTGCTCAGGTAAGGATTCCTGCTTCCAGTGTCCACTGGGTTAAAAGCACAGCTCCTCTGCCTTGAGAGCATGAGATGGTGGATGCATCTCTGAAATGAGGGATGTGGCAAAAGACAGCCTGGGATCAGAAGTCTTTTGACTTTTTAAAAAGATTTTTTTTAAGTCACTCCGTGCAGCATGTAGGGTCGTAGTTCCCGACCTATGGGCGAACGTATGGCCCCTGCATTGGGAGGGCAGTGGCTTAACCATTTGACCCCCAGGGAAGTCCCAGAAGTCTTTCGACTCTTGGAAATTGTTCAGAGCAGCCCAAGGAGGAGAAAGGGGCCTCTTATGGGCTGAGTTGTGTCCTCCTCCTCACCCCCATCACCCCACCACAAAAAAATCACATGGTAAAGTCCCAACCCTTGGTATTTCAGAAGGACCATATTTGGAAATGGGGTTACTGCGGACGTAATGAAGTTAAATTGAGGTCACGCTGGAGTGTTGTGGGCTACTAATCCAATGACTGGTGTCTTCATAAAAGAAATTCCATCTGAAGAGAATGAGGTATATACGGGTAGGGGAGACAACGTGAAGACCCAGGGGGAACCCCACTTACAAACTGAGGAACCCTAAGGATTGCCAGCCAAACACCAGAGGCTAGGAGAGAGGTGTGGACCAAAAGAAACCAACCCCTCTGACACCTTGACCTTGGACTTCTGGCCCCCAGGACCATGCTGTTTAAGCCCCCAGCCTGTGGTCCTTTGTTAGAGCCACTGACACAGAGTCAAATGACAAGGCAGATAAGCAGCCACAGCCTTGATCGACTCAGTCAACCTCCTTCCCTGACACAGAGCATCCAGCCTGGGGTTAGAGTTTGGGCTCGTGTGAGAAGGGCAAAAGCAATTTGGAAACGAGTGTATTTGAGGTGTTACCTGAGATTCTTTGCACCCACTGCTTGCACCACCTCTGATGGCACTGATGGCGTCTCACATAGAAACCTCAGGGATGATTTCCTAAAAGTAAGGACTTGCCTTGTGCCCAATCCACTACTGTATCAACAAAAGACATCTAGCTTTGGTTGCTAATTACATGCACATTACACCTCAAGTCCCCCCCCCCCAAAAATAAAACCCTGTACCCAGGCCTTGTGCAAGTCCTAGATTTAATCAATTTAAAAATAAAAGTAAAGAACAGCTCTTATGCCTGCCCTTTAAAGAGAATGCCTATGTAGCAGAGGCTGCTTGCCAGTGTCAGCAGCCAAGAAAGAAAGAAAGAAAGTGAAGTTGCTCAGTTGTGTCCGACTCTTTGCAACCCCATGGACTGTAGCCCACCAGGCTCCTCGGTCCATGGAAGTTTTCAGGCAAGAGTACTGGAGTGGGTTGCCATTTCCTGCTCCAGGGGATCTTCCCAACCCAGGGATTGAAGCTGGGTCTCCCGCTTTGCAGGCAGATGCTTTACCATCTGAGCCACCATGGGAGCCCCAAGAAGCATCATGGAAGCCAAGAGAAGCATCAGATTCTTGACTGAGTTTCTATAGTAGAGACAGGAGCATTGAAAGCCAGGGCTTTGAATCACAAGGGCAGGGGGTTTGGGGGAGAGTTTTCCCTTGGGGTTCATAAGTTTGACATTGAGTATAAGGAGGAAAAAGATGTATGCAACTGAGGGCCCACGATGTACGTAACTAGAGTGCGGCAGAGCGCATCACGATGTCGGATCCACAGCTCTATGATCTTTCCCACATCATAGAAGATAATTAACTCAGCCAGTCATTGGAATAAAAGCACCAATGTGACTTGGTGTGAGCTCAGCTGCTAGTGAGTTCCTGAGGAGAGAGTCCTACTGGGTTTCGGGTCAAGCTCCTGATGGCGGGAGGTTGAAGGACGTCTCAGGAAGGTAGGGAGGACCTAGACTTGGGTTCTGGGCTTGTCTCTGAGCTCTGGGGGCAGCAGGCAGTATGGGGAAGAGCCCTGCTCAGCAGCGGGGTGGGTGGGGAGTGGCGTGCAGATGCTTTCATCAGGAAGCGGCAAGCAATGGCCATGATGGCCAAAGCCTACGAGTTGGAGGTCAGAGTGAAGGGATGGGCTGAGGTTGCCTTGTAAGGCTTGGATCTATCCTATGGGTTCAACCTCTGTGTGTGAAGGAGAGCCAGGGATGTGGAGGGAAAAGAGGCAGGAAACGACATGGAGACCCGGAGAGAGAACGTCTGAAGCACCACTTTTCCCCACCCCGTCCTAGGACGACCACCACAAGATTCTTTTCCCCTTCCAGGTCCCTGCCCCTCCTCACGCCCACCTTCTACAGACTGCTGGCCCACGCAGGGTAACAGGGCAGACTGGCCTGGGAAGCCATCGTATCTGAGCGGTTCTGCCGTGATGCTCAGGATGAACCAGGCCACAGGCTCCATCAGGAGCTATGCTCTGAGCCACGGTAGACACGTGCATGAACACCCTTCTCTGTCTCTCTTGCTCTTATCTTATTTCCGCAGGCAGGAGGAAGAGTTCCATGGATCACTGTGTGTAGCTAGCTGGGGTCTGGGCTTTGCCAACTAGGTTTTAAGAATTAAAAAAAAAAAAAAAAAATTTCTCTGCTTTCCCAAACTGTGAAGGGTTATTGATTGTGAGCTCTCTCAGACTATAACAAATTCACATGGACCTAATAAGAATCCTTGAAATAAAAAACAGAAAAGATGCTTCTAATCCATACCATGGATCCCCATCCTTTCTGTAAGCCTCTCTTTCTCTTCTTACCACCTTGAATCATTGTGAGACCTGTGCACACTTTTAACATGAGATGTGCATCTCCTATGGACAGAGAAGAGCCTGGCAGGATACAGTCCACGGGATCGCAAAGAGCCGGACACGGATGAGGCAATTAAGCACGCATGCACACATAGATCTTCTATGGTTAAGTAAGCTTGAAAGATCTGGGTAACATAAATTGGATCGGAAGCCAGATAAAATTTGCAGCTAATTATTATTGATGGTCTCAATAGGTTGCTTCTGTAGCTATGTTGTTTGCTAATAAAAACCTCAAAACAGAGATTTTGGGGTTAATAAGAATTATTTCAGGCTTTATCTGCCAGGCTTTGGGTCTAGACAAGGTCTATCAGTAAATGTGAACAGATAAATATAGCTTGCCATATACGTAGAACACTTAAGGTGGGGAGCGGCCAGGGCCTGTGTGAGGGTATAGTAGGGATGCGTGAACTCACCTTGGTGAGCACGTGGCTTGGCTGGCTTTCTCAACACAGTTGAGATTTTCTTTCCTGAAGAGCTCAGTTTACACAAAAATGGTATGTTGTCTAGCTTGACTGAAAAGTTGAAAACAAAACTTCTTTATGCCAACCTAGGGTCTGCTTTATAGGGTTCTATGAAGAGAAACATCTATTTACTAAGATTTGAGGCAAGAACGTGCCTTGAGGCTAAAGTGCAGATTCCCCAGCGATGTTATAGGGACTTGCTTTTATTGTTCAATTTCACTTTGCTTTAAAAATTGTCCACATTTTTGAAATTTCATACGCACCTCTGACACACACATATATGCATCTTACTTCACCTTTTTTCAGGCCTTAAGTATCCAAAGTCCTGGTTCCCATACACACTCCAATGAAGCCTCTTTATCTGCCTTTTGGGTGAAATACATTTGTTTCTCACAGAATCCTTTTAACCTGCTATTTTTCTATTTGTAGTGCCCCAAAGCTGAATACCTACTGGTTGAGAGATAAGTACATGCACTAAAGTTTACAAAGGGAAGAAAACGTGACATTTTGAAAGTCTCAAAAATGGCTTTGAGAGTTTTTTTTTTTTTAAAGAATATTCTTGCTGTTATTGTCAAGGTAAAAATCTAGATTCATCCATGTCCTCACCCACTAGTTCAATCAGCATATATGAAGCATGCCAGTCGTGTGCTGTGCTCCGAGGCAAAGTGGATAAACACACCACAGTGCTAGCCCTGGGAAGGGAACATATATGCACTCATAGGTGAAAGGCATGCAGAATAAATTGCATTAAGTGTTGCAAAACTGAAAAAAGACTACCGTGGTAAACTGCAGGATGGGCACCACCGCTGATGGGTGCCAACAGGGCCCCATCCTGAGTCTGTGTGCACTCCCCTCCCACCTAGTTAGTCGTTCAGTGGTGTCCGACTCTTTGTGACCCCATGGACTGTAGCCCACCAGGCTCCTCTGTCCATGGAATTTCCCAGGCAAGAATACTGGAGTGGGTTGCCATTCCCTTCTCCAGGGGATCTTCCTAATCCAGGGGTCGAACTGGGGTCTCCTTCACGGCAGGCAGATTCTTTACCATCTGAACCACCTGGGAATTCTCTTTCCTCAAGCCAGCCTACCCGAAGACTTGTGAAACCAACCGGAAGTCGTGACCTGCGGTATCTGAGCTTGGACCTCAAGAAGCCACCCAGTTTTCATCCTCTTGGGAGCCACCGGTCATGTTGGAAGCTTAGGCCGGACCCCTGGGTGGTGAGACATCCTGAGGAAGGAGAGAGACCCCGTGGATGAGAACGGAGCCACCCAACTGCCCCCAGGGGATTAAAGAGGAGTCTCCCTTCTAAGTCCTGCCCAATTCCTGGAGCACAAGATCACAAGTGAGACGACTGTGATTTTGACCTCCTGAGTTTTGGGTGGTCTGTTACAGAGTAAGGCTGATGGTAACCTAGACAATGTGCAATAAAAACACGAAAGTCTACTTACTTTATCTGAGGATGCATCAGAAGCCAAAATGTACATGGTGACAAAGCAACGCCTAATCAAAAGTTACTACTACCAAGCTTCCCACTCAGGAAACTGATTGCTATAAAGTGACAGTGAACACTGGCTGGTGCTTATTTCACGCCTGATGCTGCTTTCAGCGCTATGTGCCCATTCAGGCCTCGCAGCTCACTTCTGAGGCAGGTTTACTGTTATTATCACCTCCCACTTTACTAGTGGGAAAGCAGGGTCAGAGAGGAAAAGAGACTAGTCCAAAGTCACACAGCTAGTAAGTTATGTACCAAGGAGTCAGCACCAGGCCCTTCAGCACCATCCTAGGCTTTTAGCTGCCATGTCTCATTCTGCCTGAAGCTAGATTTGGGGAAGGAGCCCAGGCTTTGTCACTCAGCCATCAGAGTTCCAAGAGGAGGATTCTCTTGATGAAGATATGTTTGTGAACCATGAGTCTAGATGCCCACCAAATCACCTCCCTACTCTCTCCTCACCTCACTGACTTCTGGATGCTGGGTCTCGTGGCAGACATGGCCTTCCTTCTCTGCCCTGTGGTCCCATCCTGCATCAGTCAGGCTCTCTCTTCAAGCTGCAGGGACCAGTGAGATGGTCAGAGCCCGGGTTCATCTGCGACCCTTGTGCAGGGCAGAGGTTAAGAGGAGACGTGATTTTTTTTTTTCATTAATGCGCCTAACCAAAAAACAACCCTGCCTAGAATGTAGTCCATAATTAAGTATTTTGAATTATTACTGAGATTTTTCTAGGAAAAGATACTTTCATATAAAATGTCATTTTAAAATTGTATTACATGCTTGAAGTTTAATTTTTGTTATTTGGGGACCCCATTAATAGTAGCTCCTATAAGATTTGAGAAAATTCACACCTGAGGATTATACTGATTCCATGGCGTGAGGTCTCCCCACCCACATGTGTGTTATCTATATTTCATACCCACTACAGACCCTGACTTTTTGCAGTTCATGGGGTCCTAACTACGACAAACCTAGACAGTGTGTTAAAAAGCAAAGACATCACTTTGCTGACAAAGGTCCATATAAGTCAAGGCTATGGTCTTTCCAGTAGTCATGTATGAATGAGAGAGCTCGGCCATAAAGAAAGCAGAGAGCTGAAGAATTGATGTTTTTGAACTGTGGTGCTGGAGAAGACTCTTGAGAATCACTTGGACAGCAAGGAGATCAAACCAGTCTAACCTAAGGGAAATCCACCCTGAATATTCATTGGAAGGACTGATGCTGAAGCTAAAGCTTCAGTACTTTGACCACCTGATGCAAAGAGCCAATTCATTAGAAAAGACCCTGATGCTGGGAAAGATTGAAGGCAAAAGGAGAAGAGGGTGACAGGATGAGATGGTTGGCTGGCATCACCGATTCAATGGACATGAATTTGGGCAAACTCTGGGAGATCATGAGGGACAGGGAAGCCTGGTGTGCTGCAGTCCATGGGGTGGAGAAGAGTTGGACACGACCAGGAAACTGAAAAACACCAGGCCCTGACTTAGCCTCAGCTCAATAGGCTTAGTTTCCTCCCACCCACAATTTGAAGCGAGAATCCGCCTGCAATGAGGGAGACCTGAGTTCAACCCCTGAGTTGGGAAGATCCGCTGGAGAAGACAGAGGCCACCCACTCCAGTACTCTGGGCTGGAGGATCCCACTTGCGTCTCCAGTACTGGCAGGTGGATTCTTTATGTTGAGCCACCAGGGAAGCTGCTGCTGCCACTGCTGCTGCTCAGTCGCCTCAGTCGTGTCCGACTCTGTGCGACCCCATAGACGGCAGCCCACCAGGCTCCCCCGTCCCTGGGATTCTCCAGCCAAGAACACTGGAGTGGGTTGCCATTTCCTTCTCCAGTGCATGAAAGTGAAAAGTGAAAGTGAAGTCGCTCAGTCGCGTCCAACTCTTAGTGACCCCATGGACTGCAGCCCACCAGGCTCCCCCATCCCTGGGATTCTCCAGGCAAGAATACTGGAGTGGGTTGCCATTGCCTTCTCCAGTGCGTGAAAGTGAAGTCGCTCAGTCGCTCAGTCGTGTCCGACTCTTCGCGACCCCATGGACTGCAGCCTACAGGCTCCTCCATCCATGGGATTTTCCAGACAAGAGTACTGGAGTGGGGTGCCATTGCCTTCTCCAACCAGGGAAGCTAGGACACTACTAATTAAAGGCAAGGTCTAAACTGCTTGTTCTAAACGGCAAGTTCTAAACTTGCATGGAATGGACTGCCCCTTCCATGGACTGTATAGTCCGTGGAGTCGCAAAGTTGGACACAGCTGAGCGACTTTCATTTTCACTTCCCTTCCCCTCTCCCAAGAGGCAAGTCCAGCTAGGAAACTTCGGTCTTCTCTCACAATGCCCAATGGCTAGCAGTTTAGGCTTGCCTGCTGCAGCATCTAGGGGTGTGGAAACGGGCCTCACTGCTGTCCAGGGTCAGTTTCAGGCCTCCTCCAACAAAGACCTGGAAACCTGTCCTCCCTGGAGTCGCTGCCTCCTTGCTTTTCTGCTCCATCCTCCACTGAGTTCCGCTATAGCGTGATGTCAGTCCTGATCACCATTCTGCTAAGACTGTCTGCCTTGGATTTTAATGACCATCTGTAAATAGAACCAGAAAAAAAAGCAAACTTCTTGGCTGGTGCTGGCCCTGCCCACTTCTCTGGACTTAACTCCGATGTACCATTTGCTGAAAAGGCTGCCTTCCCTGGGGGCAGAGGGGCGAGGAACAAGAAGGTCAAGGGTCCTGTCCTGCTGGCTGGGAGAGGCTGAGGGATGCCTGTTCTCCCCACCCCTCACCCCCACCCCAGATAGATCCAATCCTGAACCACAGTGAGGTGAACCAAATTCTTCCTTTGCGCTGAGGTTACACCAGCATGTGGCTTCAGGCAAGGCCTCTTTACAAGGTAAAGGGAAACCTCCCTGCTCTGTCAACTTCTTACAATAATTATCAAGATTAAATGAGAAAAGGCAAAAGTAAACATTGTATGTATCACGTACAATGTCATTGTCATTTTAAATGATGATGATATGTTACAGCAAGAATTCATCTCTTTTCTGAAAGTGGGGCCTTTTTTTTTTAATCTTCTCTTAGTGTTGTATTTTTGGTAAGAGATGAGGCAAGGTAGGTTTAAAAGCATGAATCTTATTCTGGCTTATGTTTTTTCTGTCATTGTTGTTGTTGTTTAGTGCTGTCATGTCTGATTCTTTTGCGACCCTATAGGCTGTATAGCCTGCCAGGCTCCTCTGTCCATGGGACTTTTCAGGCAAGAATACTGGAGAGGGTTGCCATTTTTCTCCTCCAGGGGAACTTCCCGATCCAGGGATTGAACTCGCATCTCTTGCGTCTCCAGTACTGGCAGGTGGATTCTTTACATTGAGACACCAGGGAAGCTAGGACACAGATAATTAAAGGCAAGTTGTAAACTGCTTGGCTGCACAGAAGAGAAGCAATGTGTTTGACATCACAGTCTTGAAACAAAAGTTCAGTCTCTGTCGATCTTCTATTTTAGTAAATTGCCAGGTCTAGGGAGCCCTCCCACTCCCAGCACATCAGGGTGAGAAGGTGTCCAAAGCATCTGATCGGATCTGGGAGAAAACCCCCAACCCAACAAAGGGGGCCGAGAGAGGGGCTGCTGTGAATGGAACTGAGTTTAACGGGGAAAAAATGTGTGTACCAGCCCCATCAGAGGGACACCAAACCCTGATTTAATCAGCAAGTCAGCAAGTCTGTGGCCTTTGCATCCTGAGCGATCCTGCTGGAGGGGAAGGCGCAGGACCCCAAGGCTTGCATCTGCAGAGGCAAGAATGCTCATCCGGGAAAAGACAAAGCTAAGGAAGTTTGTGTTGGAAGCTGGAATGGGGACACTTGTGTTCCTTGGCTTAGAGCAGCGCCCACAGAAGGGTGGTTACATGAACCAAGACCCTGTCTGAGCAGCGAAAGCTGGACGCGAAGCCTGTGCCTTTGAGGTTCACCTCCTACCGAAACAAGCTTTCCTAGTGTGAACAGAGACGTCGTGTGTCCTGGAGTTGACAGGAAGCTGTTTATCTGCTCCCTCTGCAGCTGTCTTCAGGGACCGGTGGCAGAACAGGTCTGACCTTCTGCCCTGGACCCAGAGCAAATTTCAGGAGATATAACTGCTGGGTAACAGGTATCCATGGAGCTCTGAAGCCACGGGCTCCCTGCAAAGACAGAGGTCTGTCCTTTCCAATTGCAGGGCATAGTACTTCCAGGAGGTTTATATCTTCCTGTTTTACCTGGGGGCAACAGGGGATGAGATGGTTAGATAGCATCACCAACTCAATGGACATGAATTTGAGCAAGCACTTCCCAGGTGGTGCAAGTGGAAAAGAATCCACCTGTCAATGCAGGAGACACAAGAGATGTGGGTTCAATCCTTGGGTCAGGAAGATCCCCTGGAGGAGGAAATGGCAACCCACTCCAGTGGTCTTGCTGAAAAAATCCTATGGACAGAGGAACCTGGCAGGCTACAGTCTGTGGGATCACGGAGTCTGACATGACTTAGCGACTGAATAGCAACAATTTACTGGACCTAGAAGCTCTCTTTTTTCCTAGTTTGTGCTCTGAAATGCTTCACAGTTTCCTAAGGTGATGTCTAGCTATGGAACATTCAGAATATCCCTCCCCGGTTCACGTGGCTGCCTCTCCACACCTGATCACCGCTCCAAGTGAGCTGCTCTCGTGGGAAAAATGTCCCTGGAAGGCAGGAAATGGAGAAACACAGGGTGAGGTCAACATTCATCAAAAGAATGGCAACATTTCCCTTAAATTCCAGCATTTTTGCCCATTTCCTCAACCCATCTTCAAATTTAAGAATTTTGTAGACATTGGCACAGACTGAACCACGCCCTTAATTAGAAGTTTTGAGCTTGGCCTTAAGTTGGGCGGTTGAGAGTTTAGAGGCTCTTCTCTCTGAAAATGAAACAGATGCCGTTCACACAGCCGGATGCCATCCCTGCTTGAAGCTGGCAGACTGCCAGCTTCGTTGCCATGGGGGCAGTTACCACAAGACATCGTGAGTTTCCATAAGACACATCAGCTTAGTGAGGCTCTGGAAGAGAACCAACAGCAGAGAGGTACCAGAGCCGTTAGATGAAGAGGACATTTGCGCTTTGTGTTTGCTTCTAGACAGTTGCTAAAAATTACATGTTGTGCAGACATAGATGATAGACAGGTGGTTTCCGGGGGCGGGGGAGAGGGGGAGGGAAGGCTTGAGAGTTTGGGATGCAAACTATTACATATAGGGTAGATAAACAACAAGATCCTACTGTATAGCAGAGAGAGCTATATTCAATATCCTATGATAAACCACAATTGAAAAGAGTATTAGAAAAACACACATATATATATACATATATATATATAAAACTGAGGTTATATATATATGTCAGGTTAGATAGCATCACTGATTCAATGGACGTATATTTGAGCAAATGCTTCTCAGTTGGTGCTAGTGGTAAAGAACCCGCCTGCCAATGCAGGAGACATAAGAGGCTTGGGTTCAATCCCCAGGTCAGAAAGATCCCCTGAAGGAGGAAATGGCATCTGATTCCATTATTCTTGCCTGAAGAATCCCGTGGACAGAGAAGCCTGGAGGGCTGCAGTCCATGAGGTCACAAAGAGTCGGACACGACTGAGGCGACTTAGCACACACATGCATAATTGAATCACTTTGCTGAATAGCAGTAATTAACACAACATTGTAAATCAACTATGCTTTAATAAAAAAAATATAAATTATGTGTTGTGCTCAACACACATGTCTGAGGGCTCCCTGTGTGCCAGGCATTCATCTGAGCACTTTACAAATGCTAACTCAGTTCTTCAAAAGACCCACGAGGCAGGCACTGTTGTTATGTCCATTTTAGAAGATGAAACCCAGGCACAAAGAAGCTGGAACCCTTGCCTAACAGCTCAGAGCTCCTGAGGCATCCAGCCAGCAGAGCGGCCCGAGGCAGGCCCTCCCCCTGCACCAGGAGGCCGGCCCCAAACAGGCCTGCTTGGTCCTTGGAAACACCAGCTGACGGGAGAGGCTCCTGAGAGAATGACAGTCAGTGCTGAGCACAGATAAGCCCTGCTGGGCTTCTAAGTTAGGGACATTAGCCATGGCTTCCTAGTCACCCTCCTGGGGGCTGCCTTCTAAAGAGAGGTGTCAGTGGCCAGCAAGACCAGCAGCAGAGAGAGTAAGTCTCTTGGGGAGAGAAACCCCAGGAGTTCATCTATTTCTGGAGTAAAAGAAGGAAGAACTGGCCATGGAGGGCCAGGGAGGGTTGGTTGTGTGACCTTCTGAATCCTCAGCTGAAAAGGTTTTCAAAGTTGTTTTCACTGTTACATTGACTGTTATTTCTTTGTCATTAACATCATTCTTCCTTGGAAGGGGAACAGAGTCTGCCCTGGGGGCCTCGGTTAAGCTCTAATCGCATCCTTCTCATCTGCTGCACACTCCGCCCCTCACAGAAGCTGATGCTTCCTGGGCTTTTCCCAAGCAGAGGTGTCCTGATGGAATCAAGCTATGTGCAGGCTTGCAGGGACCAGGGGCTTCTGGGAACAAGGCAGCTTCAGTGAGGAACCCAGCGAAGTTCTGAGTAAACTGGCTGGGCTCCAGACATTGCTCACATCCCCCTCTTTGCCCACAGAACAGGATTTAAGCCATTCATCTTACCTAAACTCAGCCTGCGTGCGACAAGCACTTGGTGTTTGTGGATTGCCTGGTTCGCACAGAGGAAAGACCCATTGGAGGGAACCCCCAGCCAACCTTGGAGTCAGCCAGATCCAGCCAGCTTGTGGTGACTTTGAACATTCTGTGTTGCAAGATGGACAGGCGTGGGTCTCCTGCTGAGAATGCGCTAGTCCACAGCATCCTTATATCATAGCATGCCCCCCTCTGTAGCTGAACGTGAGGCACTTCAGTAGACGATGCTTCCCTGGTGGTTCAGACGGTAAAGCGTCTGTCTGCAGTGCTGGAGACCTGGGTTTGATCCCTGGGTTGGGAAGATCCCCTGGAGAAGGAAATGGCAACCCACTCCAGTATCCTTGCCTGGAAAATCCCATGGATGGAGGAACCTGGTAGCCTACAGTCCATGGGGTCGCAAAGAGTCGGACACGACTAAGCAATTTCACTTCACTTTTGAAAAGAGCATTTTTTCACCTTTGGCTTCTGACCCCTGACACCAGCCTTCCCTAACTCACTTCTCAGTCCAATCGTTCACCCCGTGAATAGGGCAAAGCACACATTTGCTGCCCTGCTCTGAGACACTCGTGTGACAGGAATACCAGAAGAGACTTGGGCTAACATTCGGACAGATATTTATAAAATAATAGAAGAGTCCAGTGGCTATTATCATCACTCACATTTTGGGCTATTTTCTTTCTGAAATGTTTGCAAAGAGTTAGGAGATTTGGAGTATCATCTTGGCACCAGTCTTTAAGCTTCAGCACAGTATACAATTTTTTAAACAGTTATATTGTGGCATAACTGACAAGCCATCAACTGAATTGTATTAAGTTGATTATTTTAAATGCAATTATACTAATATATTGCATTAATTATATTAAAAATAATGCAATGCTTTAATGTGTATATAAATTCATGAAACCATTGCTGTGATTAAGATAATGAAAATAGCCATCACCCTAAAAAGATCCCCATGGCCTGTTGCAATCTTCCTCACCACCCACTCTCCTTCCCCAGGCAAGTGCTGATCTGCTCTTGATCATTTAATTTGTTTGCAATTTTAAGCTGTTATATCAAGCTGTTAGAAATAAAGCTGCCATGAACATTTTATGTGCAAGGTTTTGTATGGACATAATGCTTTTATTTCTCCTGAGTAATTGTCTAGGAGTGGAATTGCTGGGTCAAGTTGTAGGGATACGTTTGACTACAACTCCTGAAAAGGCTGTAACAGTTGACATTCCTCCCCGCAGTGGATAAACAGTGCAGATCCTCCGTACACTTACCTGTACTCAGGAGGGTTGGTCTTTTTAATTGTTGTCAGTCTAATAGGTGTGTGCTTCCCCTGGTGGTTCAGGGAGTAAAGAATCTGTCTGCGATGCAAGAGACCTGGGTTCAACCCCTGGGTCAGGAAGATCCCCTGGAGGAGGAAAAGGTGACCCACTCCAGCATTCCTGCCTGGAGAATTCCATGGACAGAGGAGCCTAGTGGGCTACAGTCCATGGGGTCGCAAAGAGTTGGACACAACTGAGCAACTAACACTAATAGATGTGCAAGCTGTATCTTACAACTGTTTTATTTTTCATTTCTTAAAGATTAATGATGTTGAACATCTTTTCATGTGCTTACTTGTCATTCATATCTCTTCTTTGGTGAAGTGTCTTTCAAGGCTTTTGCCCATTTTTATTGGAATGTTCTTATTTTGAGTTTTAAGGGCTCTTTATATATTTTGGAAACAAGTCCAGTATCAAATGTACACTTGCAAAGACTTTCTCTATGTACGTGGCAGATTATTTTTTAATTTTCTTAACAGCTTTTATTGAAACGCAGAAGTTCTGATAAAGTCTAATCTATCAATTTGTCCTTTTAGGTACTGTGCTATAGGTATTGTGAATAAGAAATCATAGCCTAACTCAAAGTTACAAGTATTTGTCTTCTGTGTTCCCTCTAGAAATTTTATAGTTTTTTAAACTTTTTAGGTTTTTACATTTAAGTTTACAGTCTGAGTTAAATCATATATAGTGTGTGAAACATAAATCAAAAATTTCTACCCCAATAGGAATATCCAATTATTCCACCACAATTTGTAGAAAAGACTACCTTTTCCCCCACTGAACTGCTATTGCACATTTTTCAAAATCAGTTGTCCACATATATGAGTTTCTAGATTATCTATTGTCTATTCCTCTGTTCTATATATCTTCCAATACCACAGTGTTAATTATTGTTTCTTGTCATTTCTTTATAATGTCTTGAAGTTAGAGGGTGTATGTATTAGGCTTTGCTCTTTTTTTTCCAAAGAATTTTAGGTGTTTCAGGTCCTTTGAATTTCCATATGAATTCTAGAGTCAGCTTGTGAATTTCTATGAAAAAAGTCCTGATGAGATTTCATTTAAGTTGCATTGAGCAAACTGGGGAGAACTGATACCTTTAACTATGCTGAGTCTTCTGATCTGTGACCACAGTATATTCTCCCCTTTCATCCAGTCTTTTAAATGTTTTTAAATGAAGCAATGCTTTGTAGTCTTTAGTGCAGGAATCTTTGATATTTTTTGTCAGATTTATCCTTAAGTATGTTATATTTGGGGGTTTCCCAGGTGACTCAGTGGCAAAGAATCTGCCTGCCAAGCAGGAGATGCAGGTTTGAGCCCTGGGTTGGGAAGAGCCTTTGGAGGAGGAAATGGCAACCCACTCCAGTATTCTTGCCTGAGACATCCCATGGACAGAGGAGCCTGGCAGGCCACAGTCCATAGGGTCGCAGAAAAGTCAGACACTTCTTAGCACCTAAACAACAACAATAGCAGCACATTATATCTGAGTGAAATTGTAAATTATTTTTTAAATTAATTCCAGCTTTCAATTATTCATTTCTATTATGTAGAAATACAGTTGAATCTTGTATATATTCATTTGTATCTTTGCAGACTTGCTAAATTCACTTAGTACATCTGGTAGCTTTTTTGTAGATTCCATTTTTCCATATACATAATTCTTTCCAATCTGGATAGTCTCTGTTTGTTTTTCTTGCCTTATTACCCTGGCTGGAATAATGTTGAATGAAGTGATGTCAGTGGACATAATTGCCTTGTTCCTGATCTTAGGGAGAAAGCGTTCAGTTTTTCACCATGAAGTTTGATATTATCCGTACATCTTTCCTAGATACCCTGTCAAGTCTGAGAAAGTTCTTTTTTACCCCTAGTTTGTTGAGAGTTTTTATCATAAATAGATGTGAGTTTTTTCTAATGTATTTTTCTGCATTTAATCAGAGTATCATATGATTTCTCTTTGTAAGTGTGTAATATGGTGAAATGAATGGAAAGATTTTTGAATGTCAAACCAATCTGGCATTCTTGGGATAAAACACACTTGGTCATAATGGCCATGATCTTTTTTATGTTTTGTTTATTTATTACCAGGCTTGATTTGCTAAAGTTTTGTTAATGCTTTTGCAGTTATGTTCATGAAGGTTATTGGTTTATAAATTTCTTTTTTTGTGATGTCTTTATCTGGTTTTATTGCCAGCATACTGTTAGCCTCATTGAACTAGTTTAAAGATATTCTTTTCCTTACAATTTCCTGGAAGAGTTTGTAAAGAGCTAATATTATTTCCTCCTTAAATTTTGGTATGATTTACCAGTGAAGCAACCAGGGTCTGGAGTTTTTCTCTTGAGGAAGTTTTGAACTAAAATTTTGATTTATTTAAAAAGCATAGGGTGTTTCAGGTTATTTCTTTTTGAGTGAACTTTGGCAGTTTGTGTTTTTGAAGGATTTTTTTTTTTTACTTCATCTAAGTTGTCAAATATATTGGCATAAAGTTATTTATAATATTTCCTAATATTTCCAGAAATCACCTCTCTAATTCCTGATAGAGTAATTTGTGTCACCTCTTTCTCTCATTCTCTCTGTCTGTTTGTCTGTCTGTCTGTCTGTCTGTCTCTCTCTCTCTCTCTCCATATATACACACACACACACACACACACACATTTTTTTCTTATCAGGCTGCCTATAGCTTTATCAGTTTTATTGTGATATCTCTTTTCTGTGGAACTTTTAAAGAAGATCAAAAATCATGGGAAAATTATTTTTTATACAACCTCTAAGAAGCAAATTAACTAATACCTCAAAGATAGTTGACAAGCCTTTGGACCAATTCTGGATGCATCTTTTTCACTTATAATTGTGACTCAAACCCACTCTGTGTAGAACCGATGTCACATCTCATAACAGAAGAAATTGGATCATATAATTCTGAAGTTAGGGGACATAACTGTCAGTAATTTTCTTTATATACAAGGATTGTCTCCAAATGGAAAAAACAGAAAGTTAAATTTTACCCCTGAAGGAATGGTAAAAACTAGATCATGCTAAAGAAGAATGAAAATGTTTCCTAATTTCATAAGGACCCCAGACACTAGCCTTGCTACTGCCGACGGTGGCAAGTTCCCTCTCTGAGACAAACCGGAGAGCGGTCAGGTTACAGCCACTCGGCAAACCTCACTGGAGAGACCAGGAACCTCTCAGTGGGAATAAGCCGTCTGCCATTAGGAAGACCAAGGAAGGAAGAGGCCGGGAAACTGGAAACGAAGAGGATCAGTGTCGAGAGCAGTGACAGGAAACAGAGAGACGCAATGACTCTCAGTTCTCTGAAAACACTGATTGTGTTGCTGGCAACAAGATCCAGACCTCCAGTCTAACCCATTCTAGTTTCCTTTGTTGTTAGAAGTTAGATATGTAAACACAGTGTCTCTAAGGGTGTTTTAATGGCTCATAACATTTGTTTGCTTTAACAAGGCACAGGGACCCAGCCAGCTTCCAACTCAGTCTTTTGCAGACCGTGATTTTCATACCACTGATCTGGATCATTCATTTCAACTCCAGACGGAAAAGAAAAGATCAAACAGTGGTTGGGACCACAGGGAAGCCTTCAGCTGAGGCCAGGGACTTTACCCCAGTGGGAAAACGCTTCTTATTACCTTGTTGTTTAACAACATCCAAGACAACCTTCCTTCCCTGCCCCGTGGGATGCATCTTGGACTGGATGTTTGTAGAGGCCAGTTCTAGATAGACATGGAGCAGGGTTCTGGAAAGATGCTTTACCTTTAAATCCTGAAAAAAAGAAAAGCTTTCAGTGATGGGAACATTAAAATAATCACAAGGAATAAAAAAGATTTTTTGGACCTATGGATACCAGTGGGGAAGGGGAGTGGGATGGATTGGGAGATTGGGATTGATGTGTATACGCTCTTGATACTGTGTATAAAATAGATTAACTAATGAGAACTACTGTATAGCACAGGAAGCTCTGCTCAGGGCTCTGTGGTGACCTAATGGGAAGGAAATCCTAAAAAGAGGGGATATGTGTATGTACAAGGGTAGCTGATGCATTTTTCTGTATAGCAGGAACTAACACAATATTGTAAGGCACCGATGGAAATGAAAGTGTTAGTTGCTCTTTGCAATCCCATGGTCTGTAGCCCACCAGGCTCCTCTCTCCATGGAACTCTCCATGCAAGAAGTGGGTTGCCATTCCCTCTTCCAGGGGGATCTTCCCAACCCAGGGATCAAACCCAGGTCTCCCACATCGCAGGCAGATTCTTTACCATCTGAGCCAACAGGGAAGCTCTATATTCCAAAAAAACAACTTCACGCCAATAAAAACTAATTTTTTAAAAAAGCCTATTTGGAGTAGATACTTTTTAAATTACACAAACCTCCTAGAAAAGTATCTTTATCTGCACAGCACCTTGAAGATCTGCTGGCTCCAGAAGTGTGGTTTTCTATTCCCTTGACATTTGCAGCTGCTTAAGTCGGTTGCCTTATATGGGAACCTTCTGAAATGTTCCAGATTCACCATGTCAGGACTCATTTGTCTCCTCTGTCCTGCTTTTGTTCCTAAATGTCTGTGTGTGCAAAAGTGGTTCAACCCAGAGTTGAAGCATATCAGGGCACCAGTAATGGCACCATCGAAGGTTCTCAGCAGAGGTGACTCTCCAGCAATTCCAGGAGGCACACAGCTCTTTAGGGGCAAAGATGTGGCTGTCTAGACAAGATGCCTCTTGTCTAGTTGCAGAACTCTTTCCCCCCTATCCTGCTGTCTGAGTCAGTGTTTTTCCAAACGAGGTCAGGTCTCTAGGGCACAGCCTCCCACCCCACCCTCTGCATGGCACAGAGGTGGAGCCTGAACACACAGAGCCATCGCCTAGGCTGGACCAGCATCGCCTTCCCACAGTTCTACCTCTCTGCCTGCCTTTCAAGCGACCTGCTCCATTTCTAGCTGTTCCTCTTCTGTTCCTCCCAATCCTGGGATGGTTCAGGGGAACAAAAGCCTGGACTGTCTGAGTTGATGACACAAGGGCAAAAAGCCCTACATGAATTCCACATGGACCCGTTAGTACGTGCGCATGCACACACACACACACACACACACACACAGAGGGGAGCAAACAGCTACCAGCATAGAATCTATCCATGAGCCAGGACATACTCGGCCATTCCAACGGACACAATTCACCCAGCACATCACAGACGGGCTATCCTTGCCCATCTCTGTGTTCTAGGCCCTGTAGCTGGAGTCGACATGGACCTGTTGGCACACACACACACACACACACACACACACAGGGGAGCAAACAGCTACCAGCATAGGATCTATCCATGAGCCAGGACCTACTCGGCCGTTCCAACGGACACGATTCACCCAGCACATCACAGACGGGCTGTCCTTGCCCATCTCTGTGTGCTAGGTCCTGTAGCTGGGGTGTCTCCAGGCTCCTACTGTATTAGGGACAGGATGGGGTCGGGGGAGGACCCGGAGGTAGGCTGGTCTGAAGCAGGACTCGAGGAGAAGAGGGGCTGCAGATAGGGCACCCTCAGCACATGTGGCATCCTTGGGGAAGGAGCAGAAGGTGCCCCGTACAGGTGTGGATTGCACACCTGTGAGGATAAGTGAGGAAAAGGCTGCCAGGGATCGGGGCTTGGTAGAGCTGGTGGGAGACATGGGGCGGGGGAGGGGGTGGCTTCAGTGCACAGGTGCCGTGGAATCTGCCCAAGAACAAGCAGACTCCTCCAAGGACACAGTCTCCCTCCCCCTCCTTTTCCCCTGGAACATGGGGTAAGAGAAGGAAAGCCGAACTAATCAGTGAAAGAAAAATCCAGTAAAAGCAAGAGGGATACCAAGGCAATGATATAAAAGATAACAACCCGGTTTTTCCCAAACACGGGACGAGGTTCCCACCTCTATTACACAAGCGATCCCTGATCTGAGAGTTGAGACAAGGCTCCAGGAATCAGCACTGCTCAGCCACTTCATCTGTGGACAAAGAAACATGGGGCAGTGTGTTTTAGAGGACCCTAGGAGCGCTGCTTTGTAAATATTTTGAGGTTCCCTGAAGTCCTGGGGTGGCTGCTCTTACACACAGGAAAGCCATTAGTTAGACTCATCCTCTTCTCTACACTCTGACCAGGAGGACTCTGCCTGTGCTCACAAGACCATCCATCATCTCTGCCGCCGGACAGTTCAGCAGTGGTTTTGGGCTTTCTCTCCTCCCCGTCCCTGTGTCGCACACGTGTCTTCACCTTTCCCGGTGCATATGTCCTCCTCTGGTGAATTTCCCAGCGGTGGCCAAGGTGAGCCTCGTCCATTTGGACTTGAGCTCCGGGCTTTGCTTCCCCAGGTCCCAGTCAGCCAGCAGCCAGCAAGGCAGTCTAGGCAACAGGGCGATGGAAATTCAGCTGATGGGTGGCGGAGCTCCAATATAAATTTCCCTTTTCTCACCACAGTTTTATAGAACTTTGCAAAACGCACATCAGCACTCTTGCAAGTCCAGCTTGAAAAGAATCAAGCACATCAAAGCTCTAAACTTTTATGTTGCTGTTTTTAATGGTTTGATCAATTACCCGACACATGATGTTCCTGTAACCCTATCCTAGGCCATCAGGGGAGAGTTCCATCACCAGGGTTTCAGGAATGTCGGTGCCACGTCAGCCAGAATTTTATGTAACCCACTTCCTGCTCAGGGATTTGCTTGGTATTAATATATTTCCTCCTGGGTTCTCAGATACTGACCTTTTCCTTCTATCCTAAGGTTTCATTACCATTTTTTTTTTCTTTTTTAGTGTATGAGGGAACACTTGAGTTCTGACTATACAAAACAACATTTCCATAAAGCATCTCTCTAGCCTCTGACCGTAAGCAAATCTCCAGCAGAAAGGGCGGGATAGGACTAAAGTGAGACAGTGTTATGAGCAAGGTGACAGCCCTACCTAAATCCTAGCAAATTCCAAAAATATTTCATAGGCTCTTGATTTCATTCTGCCCTTGTCGGCAAAGGAAGCTTACTCTGCAGTTATGTAACTTTTCTGTACTTCTCAGACAAAACTCTGAGCTCTCGGGTGGGAAAATCAAGTTCATGGACTTGCCTTTACACTTCAAAGTGAATCAAACCATAGTGAATGGCTAGAACACGCTTAGGAGTTGGTGCTATAAGTGTCCTTATGTTTCCTCACTTCTGTGTCAGAACGAAAACTTGGCAAGAGAAATTAATTTGATTTAGAGGTATGACTGGTCTTGTACAATAGGAGCTATCTGAGGGCAAAACTGACATGTACTTCTGTTTTTCTGGTCACCTCAAAAAGTTCTTGCCACTGAATGGAACCTACGCCAAGGGCTGGACAGTCTTGGGGGCCTTGGGAGGTCACAGCACTCCTTGCCCTTGGTCTAGACTTGTACGCACCCCCCACCTGTCTGTCACGATACCACCTGCTCATCTTTCAAGACCTACTTTTTTCCAAGAAGTCTTCGCTGAGCCTGTTCCACCCCCTCCCACCCCCATCACAGTAGAATTGATCATACTGTCCACCGAATCCCCACTACATCCTGTACAATCCTGATACCATCACACTTAACAGCTTTCCACGTGGGTGTCCGTTTCTCAATCAGAGATTCCCTATCTCTGTGTTATTGCCAGTGTGGGCCAGACAACGCTTTGCTGTGGGGCTGTCCTGTGTCTTGTGGGAGTTTTAGCATCATCCCTCGCCTCTAACCACTAGATGATGCCACTAGCATCTCCCCCACCTCCCCAGTAGAGACAACCAAAACCGTTGTCAGACAAATGTCCCTTGGGAAGCAACACTACCTCAGTTGAGAACCACTATTCTGGCCTCGATCAGAGGGTGATGACAATGTTTTGTTTACCTTTAAATCCCCAACACCTAGCACAGTCCTTCTTGTAAAGAGCACCTTTAGTAAGTATTTATTGAATTTTGAGCCTCCAATGAATTAAAGAATGTTAACAAAGTATTAACATTTAGTGCATGTTATTATTTACTCATCTGTTATCTGGAACTATTGCCTGATCTCAGCTACAGGCAGTGAGGGGGACACCCAGCTCCTAACTGAAGGGCGAGGGTTCACTGTGAGATGTAGGTGCCCAGCACCTCTGCTGTGCAGTATCTGCTGACTCTGAACTTCAGATGACCTCTGAGCTGGGTCATGGTCTCTGAAACTTCGGCTGAAGCTCTGGCCTTCTGCCCCCAGGTTTGTCCCAGGGCGCTGGTGATCCTGCCTTCTGGACCCTATTTTAGGTGTCGAGATGTTAGTTCCTTGAGCTTGCTTCTGATTTCTGAAGGAAAGCCTGGCTCTCAACCTCCAGACCACTCACCTACCCTGAGTTCTGGAAAGGATGAGGCCCTCGCTGGTTGTCAGCCTGAACCAAGACCTGTTTCTTCTCATCTCAGTCACACATGTTGAGTTAGCCCATGTCCTGGAGTGACTGGCTTTACCATTTTGGGGGCCCTGTGACTTGGTTATTCAAGAACTGTATAAACCCTGCAAGACCTCACTCACTCATCCTGGGTCTGTGTGTACCACACTAGAAAAAGTCAGTGGAAAAATAACCAGTTCCACTCAACCATGTAAAATCACATGGTATTTTTAGTCTCTGACGGCTTTAGTGTGAGAACATTGTTCATGACCGAATTCAGTATGTAATAAATAATCAAAAGTGGGTTTCCTTCAGACAAAGGATGATGTAAGAAAGACGATGAGTTCGGCTCAAAGCTTGGGCAAGATCAGTCTCCCCAGGACATCTGTTGGCCCCACTGAGCTAGAAACATGACAAAATGGTTCCTACTTAGCGGAGTTACTGTTTACTGTGCTCAGTTGCTCAGTTGGGTCCAACTCTTTGAGGCTGCATGGACTGTAGTCTGCCAGGCTCCTCTGTCCATGGGATTTTCCAGGCAAGAACACTGGAATGGGTTGCCGCTTCTACTTTGGCCACCTGATGCAAAGAGCCAACTCGTTGGAAAAGACCCTGATGCTGGGAAAGATCAAAGGCAGGAGGAGAAGGGGGCGACACAGGATGAGATGGTTAGTTAGCATCACTGACTCAATGGACAAGAATTTGAGCAAACTCCAGGAGCTAGTGAAAGACAGGGAAGCCTGGCGTGCAGTCCATGGGGTTGCAAAGAGTAGGATATGACTTAGTGACTGAACAACACAACTCAGAGAAGTAAACTTTAATAAAAGTTTATGTAGTTTATATTTCTGTCCACCTTGCAAATTCCACTTCTAATTCTCTTTCTTCCTCCCCCTAATAATCATAACAACACACATCCTGTAATAAGGAGTATAATGTTAGCAGAGATCAGAAAATCTCACCTGTGAAAGGACTTTGACCCCCGATAGTATTTCAGAAACCCAGCTGCTCATCTATTTGTTCCCCTAACTCTCCATTCACTCTTTCATTTAATTACCTATTCATTTATTTGTTCATTCAACAGCCTGAGTAGCCATGATGTGCCTGGTGCTGTGCTAAGACACAGCTTTCCATGGTGAGTGAGTCTCTGCTCTTGTAGAGCTTGGATTGAGTGGGGAAGACAGAAAATAACACATAATCCTTCAAATTAACATATAGTCAGCACTGCAGCCGATACTATAATAAAGTAGGGGAAGGCTTCCCCGAGGAAGTGATGCTGAAAATTTTCTTTAAAAACCTGCTTATTTCTAGGAGCCGCCTCCAGAGGTGGCTCCAAATTCGAATCCAGAGGTCTAAGCTTCCCTGGTGGCTCAGTCCCTAAAGAGTCTGCCTGCAACGCCAGAGACCCAGGTTCAATCCCTGGGAGGGGAAGATCCCCTGGAGAAGAAAATGGCAACCCACTCCAGTATTCTTGCCTGGAGAATTCCATGGACAGAGGAGCCTAGTGGGCTACAGTCCATGGAGTCACGAAGAGTCGGACACAACTGAGCGACTACCACTTTCACTTTCTTTTCTTTTCCCGGAAGCGAAGGTATATTTCCTAAGAGCACAACTAAGACTGCATAGCCCTGACAGGCGAGAAGGCCATGCCCACCTAAGGTTCTTTCCATTGAGAAGGTGACACGTGTGCCCTGAGAGCTGTAAGCAGATGCGTAAGGAAACCAGAGGAAGGAAATCCTGGTGAGAATCAATGCGATGCAGTCTTCGGCTCTAAACGCCTCTTCCTAACACATTCTGATTCTCTTCCACTCTTTACCCTTTTAGACGATTCCCACTTAAAAAACAAACAAAAAAAAAAGCTGATGCCCTTCACCTCCGGCTCAAGGAGTTACACCAGTTTCCAGTCCTGTTCAGTGTTCCCCAGGCTTACGTCTCTGTATGTCCTTTTTGCTATTCACTTGTGTCTGTGTGAGGCCCTGGGTCCCCTATGAGAGATCAAGTTTCTTCAGAATCCTAGAGTTTGGAAAATTTGTTGTGATAGTTTATCTCCAGAGAGATGTTGCAGAGCAACATCATACTTACATGTGAGTAATCAAAAAGCAGCATTGTGTTACATAATTTAATTTGCCTTTTTTTTCCTTGTGTGATCCCAACTTCAAATCCAGCAGCAGCACTGAATCCATGAATGGTCTCATGTTACTAACCTGTAAAATCTGCCCATAACCACCCCCAGCCATCACTTCAGTTCAGTTCAGTCGCTCAGTCGTGTCCGACTCTTTGCGACCCCATGAATCACAGCACACCAGGCCTCCCTGTCCATCACAAACTCCCAGAGTTTACTCAAACTCATGCCCATCGAGTTGGTGATGCCAACCAGCCATCTCATCCTCTGTCATCCCCTTCTCCTCCTGCCCCCAGTTGCTCCCAGCATCCAGGTCTTTTCCAAAGAGTCAACTCTTTGCATCAGGTGGCCAAAGTACTGGAGTTTCAGCTTCAGCATGAGTCCTTCCAATGAACACCCAGGACTTATCTCCTTCGGGATGGACTGGTTGGATCTCCTTGCAGTCCAAGGGACTCTCAAGAGTCTTCTCTAACACCACAGTTCAAAAGCATCAATTTTTCGGTGCTCAGCCTTCTTCACAGTCCAACTCTCACATCCATACTTGACCACTGGAAAAACCATAGCCTTGACTAGATGGACCTTTGTTGGCAAAGTAATGTCTCTGCTTTTAAATATGCTATCCAGGTTGGTCATAACTTTCCTTCCAAGGAGTAAGTGTCTTTTAATTTCATGGCTGCAGTCACCATCTGCAGTGATTTTGGAGCCCCCAAAAAGTAAAGTCTGACACTGTTTCCACTGTTTCCCCATCTATCTCCCATGAGGTGATGGGACCAGATGCCATGATCTTAGTTTTCTGAATGTTAAGCTTTAAGCCAACTTTTTCACTCTCCTCTTTCACTTTCATCAAGAGGCTTTTTAGTTCCTCTTCACTTTCTGCCATAAGGGTGGTGTCATCTGCATATCTGAGGTTACTGATATTTCTCCCGGCAATCATGATTCCAGCTTGTGCTTCTTCCAGCCCAGTGTTTCTCATGATGTATTGCATATAAGTTAAATAAGCACGGTGACAATACACAGTCTTGACGTACTCCTTTTCCTATGTGGAACCAGTCTGTTGTTCCATGTCCAGTTCTAACTGTTGCTTCCTGACCTGCATACAGGTTTCTCAAGAGGCAGGTCAGGTGGTCTGATATTCCCACCTCTTGAAGAATTTTCCACAGTTTATTGTGATCCACACAGTCGAAGGCTTTGGCATAGTCAATAAAGCAGAAATAGATGTTTTTCTGGAACTCTCCTGCTTTTTTGAAGATCCAGCAGATATTGGCAATTTGATCTCTGGTTCCTCTGCCTTTTCCAAAACCAGCTTGAACATCTGGAAGTTCTCGGTTCACGTATTGCTGAAGCCTGGCTTGGAGAATTTTGAGCATTACTTTACTAGCATGTGAGATGAGTGCAATAGATTGTGCGATAGTTTGAGCATTCTTTGGGATTGACTTTCTTAAGGATTGGAATGAAAACTGACCTTTTCCAGTCCTGTGGCCACTGCTGAGTTTTCCAAATTTGCTGGCATATTGAGTGCAGCACTTTCACAGCATCATCTTTCAGGATTTGAAATAGCTCAACTGGAATTCCATCACCTCCACTAGCTTTGTTCGTAGTGATGCCTTCTAAGGCCCACTTGACTTCACATTCCCGGATGTCTGACTCTAGGTGAGTGATCACACCATTGTGATAATCTGGGTCGTGAAGATCTTTTTTGTACAGTTCTGTGTATTCTTGCCACCTCTTCTTAATATCTTCTGCTTCTGTTAGGTCCATACCATTTCTGTCCTTTATTGAGCCCAGTTTTCGTGAAATGTTCCCTTGATATCTCTAATTTTCTTGACGAGATCTCTAGACTTTCCCATTCTGTTGTTTTCCTCTATTTCTTTGCATTGATCGCTGAGGAAGGCTTTCTTATCTCTCCTGGCTATTCTTTGGAACTCTGCATTCAAATGGGAATATCTTTCCTTTTCTCCTTTGCTTTTTGCTTCTCTTCATTTCACAGCTATTTGTAAGGCCTCCTCAGACAACCATTTTGCCCTTTTGCACTTCTTTTCCATGGGGATGGTCTTGATCCCTGTCTCCTGTACAGTGTCACAAATCTCCGTCCACAGTTCATCAGGCTGTCTATCAGATCTCGTCCCTTAAATCTATTTCTCACTTCCACTGTATAGTCATAAGGGATTTGATTTATGTCATACCTGAATGGTCTAGTGGTTATCCCTACTTTCTCCAGTTTAAGTCTAAGAAACTCTAGACCCCAGAATGCAGAAGACAAAGCACCACATAGCTGTTCTGCTACCAGCAGAGAATAAAGATTCTGCTTCTCATTTATAACTTTTATTTAACTCTTATATATTGTTGTTGCTGTTGTTTAGTCACTAAGTTGTGTTCCACTCTTTGCAACCTCATGGTCTCCTCTGTTTGTGGAATTTTCCAGGCAAGAATATTGGAGTGTGTTGCCATTTCCTTCTCCAGGGGATCTTTTCCACCCAGAGATCGAACCCAAGTCTCCTGCATTGGCAGGTGGATTCTTTACCACTGAGCCACCAGGGGAGCCCCACTCTTACATATAACAGCTTTAAAGAAGTGATAGCCAAATGGTAAGTTTCAGAGGCTCTAATTCTGACCATGATGTCTCAATGTCATGCAGGATCCAATGAGTCTGTATTTAGGATAAATGCAGCTTTTGGAAAGATTTTTTCATGTGTTGTTGAACTGATGTCAAGGAGGAAAATGTCAAAATACTAAAAATAGACTGAAGTTGAAAGTCTGGCCTCCAAGTCCACAAAAAGTTTATTCGTTTCTCTCATTTTTCATACACAGAGGTAATCTCACGCTGCCACTGTGAAGGAGGGAACAAAGTCATAGGAAAACAATCAGATGGCTTGCACAGAAATTCCCAAACAGGACATCATGAGTGATGAGTGACCCTAAACTGCTCAAAAGATTGACCATCTGCTCCATCTCCTCAGATTTTCCCTCAGTATAAATGATTTTCAGAGTTTGTTATTTTTATCAAAACCATCTCAACTGTACCCAATCAGTTCTAGCTGATTTACACTCATCGACATATATAGAACTGGAAGAGTATCTAAAGAATCTCTTGTCTAGGAATCTTCAAAATGTGTTCCTCACATCACTAAGGTTCTATAGCTATTTCAAGGGGCTTCCAGAAGTTTGAGGTGGAGGCTGAAGAGGAGATAACAGAGGTCAAGGACCAGTTTTGATGCCTCAGCTTCAACCAGAATAGTTACATTTCTGGTTGTATCTCTTACTTAAATTGCCTGTGGTGGGCTCAGTCCAGCCGGATTCCTTGCAACCCCATGGACTGTATCCTGTCAGGCTCACCTATCCATGGAATTTTCCAGGCAAGAATACTGGAGTGGGTTGCAGAAACCTTCTCCAGGGGATCTTCCTGACCCAGGGATTGAGCCCACATCTCTTGTGCCTCCTGCATCGGCAGGCAGATTTTTTACCACTGTGCCTCCTGGGATGCTGAATTCAGATCATTTTGGCAAAGCTGCTGTAGAAACATTATACTGGACTTCTCTGGTGGTCTGGTGGTTAAGAATCTGCCTGCCGATGCAGGGGACATCTTCCCTTCCCTGGTCCAGGAAGATCCCACATGCTGTGGAATAACTAAACCCTTGTGCCACAGGCTTAGTTGCGCCTCTACTGAGCCTATGTAACTAGAACTGGTGACCCACAATGAGAGAGGTCACGTGAGAAGCCAGTGCACTGTGACTTCCACTTGTCAAAACTAGAGAAAAACTCAGCACAGCAATGAAGACCGAGTGTGGGCAAAAAAAATGTTATATTTCCCAACTCAATCATGAAGCTCAAATGTACTGAAGGGTTGAGAATTCCCGAAGATCACGTAATTGAATAGTGGTAAAGTACAGTGGAAACTTCTTCTTCTATGTCTCAATATAGTTTGAAGAATTTTGAAATTTCCATCTTGGTTTCAGATTTCAAAACTCTCTGATTAAACTCTCAAATGTTTCTTTGCAATATTGTATAAAGTCATGCTGCGAACTGACGGGGACAAATTCAGTAAAAGCTCATGTTTTTTTAATTCATTCTCAAACAACAAATCCAAGCTACTTTATTTTCATAAGCAAAAAGCTTTCAGGCACAAACCCAAGTGAAATTCTCCAATTTGGAACTCAACTGAGCGTTTATATAATTTATTCCAGGGAGAGATAAGAGGCTTAGTTTACATACCAATATGCATCAGGTGATAATGCCTGACTGAGAAATATCTTGAGATCATCACTGGCCACAGAGATAATGCAGCAATGATTTTTACTGTCTGCCATGGACATGGAGGAAAGTGTGGTATCCCTTCTTCATCTTTGTCATGCCTGGCCTCCTCTGATTACTACGCTTTGGCTTACAAATTACCTTGGAGTTGTTCTTTTCCCAATTAGATGACGAATTTTCAAATTTAGGGACCGTGACTGAGATGCCTAGTGAATTGCTATATGTAAATGTAGGAGCTAATAAATATGACTGTGTGATGGACTTGAGCTGAGTTGAACTGAATAAAACCGAATTGAACCAATTGAATTAAATGGTTTATCTACAAAAGACCATCAAAAGAAATACTCAGTGGGGAACATACTTCTACTCAGAGGCCAAAAATATTTTCAGCGATATTTTAAAATATTCTAGATTTCATTTGAGAATCTCTCTCAACAAGTTAATTTAAACTGACTCAGGGTTTCCTATTTTTTTTATCTGTTGGGTATCAAAGCATGAGTGAGTAATTACTCACTCAGTCTTGTCCGGCTCTTTGTGACCCCCACAGACTGTAGCCTGTCAGGCTCCTTTGTCCATGGGATTCTCCACACAAGAATGCTGGAGTGGGTAGCCATCTCTTCTCTAGGGGATCTTCCCAATCCAGGGATCGAACCTGGGTCTCCCGCACTGCAGGGAGATTCTTTACCATCTGAGCCACCAGGAGTCTTGGAACAAAATTAAATCTCAATACAATTAAATGTATTGTGTAACTGTGCTCTCTTTGGCTGCTGAGTTATCAGTAGCCATGAAAAATGGGGCCATAGATAATGGAGATCATGGGAAACTGATTTGTGAATATTTCTAAAG
This sequence comes from Odocoileus virginianus, assembly GCF_023699985.2. Taxonomy (NCBI): domain Eukaryota; kingdom Metazoa; phylum Chordata; class Mammalia; order Artiodactyla; family Cervidae; genus Odocoileus; species Odocoileus virginianus. The sequence continues at coordinate 8,093,958 of NC_069707.1, forward strand.
AAATGGTCGGAAACAGTAATGAATTAGATCACCGAAGGGAACCAAGTCCACAGAAACTGCCAACATCTCGAGAATGCACGCTCTTTCCACCATGTTGTTTCTGAGTTAACCGTCCTTCCCAAGGGCCTTTGCGCTCAGCTCTCAACAGCGTCCCATGATTAGCGCAAAGCTGGAATTAGAGTGGAAAGTGTCTGAGTCACAGATAACACAGATTGGGCTGCCTAAATGACAGACTTTATGTCTCCCATTTCTGGACTTGGGTGTACCAGATCAGGAGGCCAGATGTTTGAGTTCCCTTCCTGGCTGGAAGATGGCAGTCTTCCGGAGGGGTCCTCGCATGGCAGGGAAAGATAGAGAGAGCAAGCTCTATGGTGTCCCTTCCTATAAGGGCTCCACCTTCAGGACCGAATCACCTCCCAGAGGCCCCACCTCCTGCCACCACCATTCTGGGATTGGGGCTTCAGCCTCCATGTCCTAGGGGACACAGACATTCAGCACACTGCAGGGTGTGAGAAGACAGGTGCGTCTAGGGATGACCTTGGAGGCAGTCTGGTCTTTTTGGACGCATCTGAAGAGGGTCATCACCAAAGGGCAGAGGCAGTGAGACCACGGAGAAGGAGGGAACGCCGTGGAGGGCAAGGTGTCAGAGTGCCAACAGGGAAGCCCGGGTCCCCTCCTCCCTGCAGTGGAGATGACATGCTAAAGCACCTCCCTGGGCAGTCTTCTGCCAATCAGTGGCAGGCTGAGTCTTGATGGCTTACATTTACTTTCAAGCATGGAAATTTGCTTGGCTGGTCTTCCGAATGGATTTCAAGTACAGACTGTCTTCGGGAAGCAATCTTATTCATGCCTAGATGTTACAAATCTCAGTCCACTATGCGACCAAACCTGCACCTTTGTTTCTGAGCCTCCCTGCCCTGATTCCATTGGATGGCAGAAAATTAATCTCCAGTCACTGGATGCCCCTCCCCTCTCTGAGGTTATGCTGAGTCTGTGGCATGTACTTTGCACCAAGCCTTCCGGTGGGTGGGAAGAGACAGGGGACATGTTAGCTCAGTGTTGTTAGCTCAAGCAGGTGTGTGCTGAGAGCTCCCTCTGCCTATTGGGTCTGCATTATCAGTCCTTGTAGGTCCTGCCAAATGGCCTCTTACAGATCCAGAAGCTTGGCTGTTACTTCTGTCCCTCAGTTTGGAGCACAAAGTACTTTCCCTCTTTTTCTGCAAGTGAAAGTTAACAGTTCAATTATATTTCAAATCTGACAGCAGGTTTTGATTATTCAAAATATGGGGAAACTAATAAAAAGCAGAGACTGAGTTCTTAAATATATTTTTAAATAGATCTTCCACATTCTTGCCCAGTTTGCCGCCTATACACTGTTACATGCGGTAATTATAGCAGCTCAGTTCAGTTCAGTCGCTCAGTCTTGTCTGACAATTTATGACTCCATGTCCTTCACCAACTCCCCAAGCTTGCTCAAATTCATGTCCATTGAATCCATGATGCCATCCAACCATCTCAACCTCTGTCATCTCCTTCTCTTCCTGCCTTCAATCTTTCCAGCTTCGGGGTCTTTTCCAATGACTCAGTTCTGTGAATCAGGTGGCCAAAGTATTGGAGCTTCAGCTTCAGTATCAGTCCTTCCATGGAATATTCAGGACTGGTTTCCTTTAAGATGGGCTGATTTGATCTCCTTGCAGTCTAAGGGACTCTCAAGAATCTTCTCCAACACCACAGTTCACACCACAGTTCAAAAGCATCAATTTTTCAGCACCCTGCTTTCTTCATGGTCCAACTCTCACATCCATACATGACTACTGGAAAAACCATAGCTTTGACTAGATGGACCTTTGTTGGCAAAGTAATGTCTCCGGAGACAGGGATCAAGACCATCCCCATGGAAAAGAAATGCAAAAAGGCAAAATGGTTGTCTGAGGAGGCCTTACAAATAGCTGTGAAATGAAGAGAAGCAAAAAGCAAAGGAGAAAAGGAAAGATATTCCCATTTGAATGCAGAGTTCCAAAGAATAGCCAGGAGAGATAAGAAAGCCTTCCTCAGTGATCAATGCAAAGAAATAGAGGAAAACAACAGAATGGGAAAGTCTAGAGATCTCATCAAGAAAATTAGAGATATCAAGGGAACATTTCATGAAAACTGGGCTCAATAAAGGACAGAAGTGGTATGGACCTAACAGAAGCAGAAGATATTAAGAAGAGGTGGCAAGAATACACAGAAGAACTGTACAAAAAAGATCTTCACGACCCAGATTATCACAATGGTGTGATCACTCACCTAGAGCCAGACATCCTGGAATGTGAAGTCAAGTGGGCCTTAGAAGGCATCACTACGAACAAAGCTAGTGGATGTGATGGAATTCCAGTTGAGCTATTTCAAATCCTGAAAGATGGTGCTGTGAAAGTGCTGCACTCAATATGCCAGCAAATTTGGAAAACTCAGCAGTCGCCACAGGACTGGAAAAGGTCAGTTTTCATTCCAATCCCTAAGAAAGTCAATCCCAAAGAATGCTCAAACTATCGCACGATCTATTGCACTCATCTCACATGCTAGTAAAGTGATGCTCAAAATTCTCCAAGCCAGGCTTCAGCAATACGTGAACCGAGAACTTCCAGATGTTCAAGCTGGTTTTGGAAAAGGCAGAGGAACCAGAGATCAAATTGCCAATATCTGCTGGATCTTCAAAAAAGCAGGAGAGTTCCAGAAAAACATCTATTTCTGCTTTATTGACTATGCCAAAGCCTTCGACTGTGTGGATCACAGCAAACTGTGGAAAATTCTTCAAGAGGTGGGAATACCAGACCACCTGACCTGCCTCTTGAGAAACCTGTATGCAGTTCAGGAAGCAACAGTTAGAACTGGACATGGAACAACAGACTGGTTCCAAATAGGAAAAGGAGCACGTCAAGACTGTACATTGTCACCCTGCTTATTTAACTTATATGCAAGTACATCATGAGAAATGCTGGGCTGGAAGAAGCACAAGCTGGAATCAAGATAGCTGGGAGAAATATCAGTAACCTCAGATACGCAGATGACACCACCCTTATGGCAGAAAGTGAAGAGGAACTAAAAAGCCTCTTGATGAAAGTGAAAGAGGAGAGTGAAAAAGTTGGCTTAAAGCTTAACATTCAGAAAACTAAGATCATGGCATCTGGTCCCATCACCTCATGGGAGATAGATAGGGAAACAATGGAAGCAGTGGGAGACTCGATTTTGGGGGCTCCAAAATCACTGCAGATGGTGACTGCAGCCATGAAATTAAAAGACGCTTACTCCTTGGAAGGAAAGTTATGACCAACCTAGATAGCATATTAAAAAGCAGAGACATTCAGTTCAGTTCACATATGGTTCACATATGGTTGGAGCCTCATTTGGAGGATTTTGAGCATTACTTTGCTAGTGTGTGAGATGAGTGCAATTATGCAGTAGTTTGAACATTCTTTGGCATTGCCTTTCTTGGGACTGGAATGAAAACTGATCTTTTCCAGTCCTGTGGCCACTGCTGGCATATTGAGTGAGCACTTTAATAGCATCATCTTTTAGTATTTGAAATAGCTCAGTTGGAATTCCATCACCTCCACTAGCTTTGTTTGTAGCGATGCCTCCTAAGGCCAGGGCTTCGCCTGTGACTCAGTGGGTAAAGAATCCGCCTGCAATGCAGGAGACCTGGGTACGATCCTTGGGTTGGGAAGATCCCCTGGAGAAGGGAAAGGCTACCAACTCCAGTATTCTGGTCTGGAGAATTCCATGGACTGTATAGTCCATGGGGTCACAAAGAGTCAGACATGACTGAGCAACTTTCACTTCCTAAGGCCCAGTTGGCTTTGTATTCCAGGATGTCTGGCTCTAGGTGAGTGATCACACCATTGTGATTATCTGGGTCATGAAGTTAATTTTCTGTACAGTTCTTCTGTTTATTCTTGCCACCTCTTCTTAATATCTTCTGCTTCTGTTAGGTCCATACCATTTCTGTTCTTTATTGAGCCCATCTTTGCATGAAATGTTCCCTTGGTATCTCTAATTTTCTTGAAGAGATCTCTAGTCTTTCCCATTCTATTGTTTTCCTCTATTTCTTTGCACTGCTCACTCACTGAGGAAGGCTTTCTTATCACTCCTTGCTATTCTTTGGAACTCTGAATTCAAATGGGTATATCGTCCCTTTTCTCCTTTTCCTTTCGTTTCTCTTCTTTACACAGCTATTTGTAAGGCCTCCTCAGACAACCATTTTCCCTTTTTGCATTTCTGTTTCTTGAGGATAGTCTTGATCACTGCCTCCTGTACAGTATCACAAACCTCTGCCCACAGTTCTTCAGGCACTCTGTCTATCAGATCTAATCCCTTGAATCTATTTGTCACTTCCGCTGTATAATCTAATGGATTTAATTTAAGTCATATCTGAATCGTCTAGTGGTTTTCCCTGCCTTCTTCAATTTAAGTCTGAATTTTGCAATAAGAAGTTCATGATCTGAGCCACAGTCAACTCCTGGTCTTGTTTTTACTGACTGTATAGAGCTTCTCCACCTTCGACTGCAAAGAATATAATCAATCTGATTTCAGTATTGATCATCTGGTGATGTCCTATAAAGTCATCTCTTGTGTTGTTGGAAGAGGATGTTTGCTATGACCAGTGCGTTCTCTTGACAAAACTCTCTTAGCCTTTGCCCTGCTTCATTTTGGACTCCAAGGCCAACTTGCCTGTTACTCCAGGTATCTCTTGACTTCCTACATTTGCATTCCAGCCCCCATGATGAAAAGCACATCTTTTTTTGGTGTTAGTTCTAGAAGGTCTTATAGGTCATCATCAAACCATTCATCTTCAGCCTCTTCAGTGTTAGTGGCTGGGGCATAGACTTGGATTGCCATGATATTGAGTGGTTTGCCTTGGAAACGAACAGAAGTCATTCTGTCATTTTTGAGATTGCATCCAAGTACTACATTTTGGACTCTTTTGTTGACTATGAGGGCTACTCCATTTCTTCTAAGGGATTCTTGCCCACAGTAGTAGATACAATGGTCATCTGAACTAAATTCGCCCATTCCAGTCCACTTTAGTTCACTGATTCCTAAAATTTCCATGTTCACCCTTGCCATCTCTTGTTTTACCACTTCCAATTTACCTTGATTCATGAATCTAACACTCCAATTTCCTATGCATTATTATTCTTTACTGCATCAGACTTTACTTCCATCACCAGTCACATCCACAACTGGGCGCTATTTTCACTTTGGTTCTATCACTTCATTCTTTCTGGAATTATTTCCCCACTCTTCTCCAGTGGCATATTGGGCACCTACTGACCTGGTGAGTTCATCTTTCAGTGTCATATCTTTTTTCCTTTTCATAGTATTAACGAGGTTCTCAAGGCAAGAATACTGAAGTGGTTTGCCATCCCCTTCTCCAGTGAACCACGTTTTGTCAGAAGTCTCCATGACCCATCCTACATGGGTGGCCCTACATGGCATGGTTCATAGTTTCATTGAATTAGACAAGGCTGTGGTCCATATGATCAGTTTGGTTAGTTTTCTTTGATGGCAGTTTGCATTCTGTCTGTACTCTGATGGATAAAGATAAGAATCTTGTGGAAGCTCCTGATGGGAGAGACTGACTGTGGGGGAGTCTGGGTCTTGTTCTGATGGGCGGGGCCCATGCTCAGTAAATCTTTAATCCAATTTTCTATTGATGGGCAGGGCTGTGTTCTTTCACTGTTGTTTGACCTGAGGCCAGACTATATAGCATAAAGTGGTAATAGCGACCTCTTTCAAAAGGACTAATGCATGCATTGTTGTATTCAGTGCCTCTGACCCCACAGCAGACCACTGTATACGTACACCTCCAACAAGAGACTCCTGGACACTCACATGCAAGTCTGGCTCAGTCTCTTGTGGGGACACTGCTCCTTTCTCCTGGGTCTTGGTGCACACAAGGTTTTGTCTGTGCCCTCCAAGAGTCTGTTTCCCCATGTGGAACTGTGTAATCAAATCCCACTGGCCTCCAAAGTCAAATTCCCTGGGGGTTCTCAGTCCCTTGCTAGATCCACAGGTTGAGAAATCTGTTGTGGGTCCTAGAACTTTCTTAACAGTGTGAGAATTTCTTTGGTATAATTGTTCTGCATTTTGTGGATTGTTCTGCTCATTGGCTCTATAGTGGGGCTAATGGCAACCTCTTCCAAGAGGGTTTACGCGACATGCCATGTGTCCCGGGTCTGCTGCAGCCAGAGACCCTGCCCAGTATACAAGGTTTGTATAATGGAAACTAAAAGCACTGATGATAGAAATCAAGTAAGATCTATATAAATAAACAAAGATTCATGGGTTGGGGGCCTCAACATTGTTAAGACATTAATTCTTTTCACATCATAGATTCAGTGTAATGCCAATCAAAATCCCACAATAAAATTTTTTGTAGAAACTGACAAGCTGATTCTAAAATTTCTGTGGAAAGGTGAAGGCATTTGAATAGCCAAAATAATTTTTCAAAAGGAGAGCAAGGTTGGATAACTCGCATTATCTAATTTCAAGATTCATTACAAAGCTACAAAAAAAGACAGTGGTATTGATGTAAAAATAAACCAGTGAAACAGAACATAGAGTCCATAAATAGACACACAGGTACATGATCAATTGATTTTCAACAAAGGCAACTGAATGGAGAAAGAGTAACCCTTTCAATAAATAGCATTGGAACATATCTGCCTAGGCAGAGGAAAAGAGCTTCAACTTATGCCTCATACTTTACACAATAATTAACTCAAAATGGATTACAGACCTACAAATAACAGCTAAAACTTCTAGAAGAACTCATAGGAGGAAATCTTCATAATTTCTTAACTATTTCACTAAAATCACAGTTCATAAAAGAAAAGACTTGATAAGTTGAACTTCAGCAAAATTTAAAACATCTGCTATAAAGAAAACACTGTTAAGAAAATATGAATAGAACATTTTCTAACACCATACTCAAAAATAAACTCAAAATGGATTAAAGGTCTAAATATAAGACCAGAAACTATAACACTCCTAGAGGAAAACATAGGCAAAACACTCTCCGACATAAATCACAGCAGGATCCTCTATGACCCACCTCCCAGAGTAATGGAAATAAAAGCAAAAATAAACAAATGGGACCCAATTAAACTTAAAAGCTTTTACACAATGAAGGAAACTATAAGCAAAGTGAAAAAACAGCCTTCAGAATGGGAGAAAACAATAGCAAATGAAGCAACTGACAAAGAATTAATCTCAAAAATATACAAGCAGCTCATGCAGCTCAATACTAGAAAAATAAATAACCCAATCAAAAAATTGGGCCAAAGAACTAAACAGACATTTCTCCAAAGAAGACATACAGATGGCTAACAAACACATGAAAAGATGCTCAACATCACTCATTATCAGAGAAATGCAAATCAAAACCACAATGAGTTACCATCTCACGCCGGTCAGAATGGCTGCTATCAAAAAGTCTACAAGCAATAAATGCTGGAGAGGGTGTGGAGAAAAGGGAACCCTCTTACACTGCTGGTGGGAGTGCAAACTAGTACAGCCACTATGGAGAACAGTGTGGAGATTCCTTTAAAAAATGGGATAGAACTGCCATATGACCCAGCAATCCCACTGCTGGGCATACACACCGAGGAAACCAGAATTGAAAGAGACACATGTACTCCAATGTTCATTGCAGCACTGTTTACAATAGCTAGGACATGGAAGCAACCTAGATGTCCATCGGCAGATGAATGGATAAGAAAGCTGTGGTACATACACACAATGGAATATTACTCAGCTATTTAAAAGAATGCATTTGAATCAGTTCTAATGAGGTAGATGAAACTGGAGCCTACTATACAGAATGAAGTAAGTCAGAAAGAAAAGCACCAATACAGTATATTAATGCATATATATGGAATTTAGAAAGATGGTAACAATGACCCTATATGTGAGACAGCAAACACAGAGATAAACAGACTTTTGGACTCTGTGGGAGAAGGCGAGGGTGGGATGATTTGACAGAACAGCATTGAGACATGTATATTATCATATGTGAAACAGATCACCACTCCAATTTCAATGCATGAGACAGGGTGCTCAGGGCTGGTGCACTGGGATGATCCTGAGGGATGGGATTGGGAGGGAGGTGGGAGGGGGGTTCAGGATGGGGCCACATGTACACCCATGGCTGATTCATCTCTATGTATGGCAAAAACCACTACAATATTGTAAAGTAATTAGCCTCGAATTAGAATAAATAAATGTTAAAAAACAAAAAGAAAAACAGAAAAGGGCAAGCCACATGCTGAAATAAAATACATGTTAATCATGTATCTGACAAAACACTCATTTCCAGACTATATAAAACATTTTATAACTCAAAAATAAGTAAACAATTCAATTAAAAGAAATGGACAAAATATATTTAAAAGATGCTCACTTCTACTATATCTGAATGACAAACAAGAACATAAAGAGATAGTCAACATCATTAGTCATTGAAAAGTGAAAGTCGTTCAGGTGCATTCAACTCTTTGTGACCACCTGGACTGTAGCAAGCCAGGCTCCTCTGTCCGTGGAGTTCTCCAGGCAAGAATACTGAAGTGGGTTGCCATTTCCTTCCCAACCCAGGAATTGAACCTGCACCTCCTGCATAGCAGGCAGACTCTTTACCATCTGAGCTACCAGGGAAGCCATTAGAGAAATGCAAATTAAAACCATAATGAGATATGACTCCATACTTGATATAATGGCTACATGTTTTAGTGAACAAATCCAGATGCTGACAAAGATGTAGAACTGAAACTCTCGCACATGCTGATAAGACTGCAACTGGTACTCCACTTTGGAAAACAGTTTCACAGTTTCTCACAGAGTTAAACACATGTACACTTAGCAGGAGAATGAAAAAGCTGGCTTAAATCCCAACATTCAAAAAATGAAGATCATGGCATCCAGTCCCATCACTTCATGGCAAATAGATGGGGAAACAGTGGAAACAATGACAGACTTTATTTTCTTGGGCTCCAAAGTCACTGCAGATGGTGACTGCAGCCATGAAATTAAAAGACACTTGCTCCATGGAAGAAAAGCTATGACCAACCTAGACAGCATATTAAAAAGCAGAGACATTACATTGCTGACAAAGATCCATCTAGTCAAAGCTATAATTTTTTCAGTAGTCATGTATGGATGTGAGAGTTGGACCATAAAGAAAGCTGAGTGGTGAAGAATTGGATGCTTGTGAACTGTGGTGTCGGAGAAAACTCTTGAGAGTCCCTTGGACTGCAGGGAGATCAAACCAGCCCATCCTAAAGGAAATCAGTCCTGAATATTCATTGGAAGGACTGATGCTGAAGCTGAAGTTCCAATACTTTGGCCACCTGATGCAAAGAACTGAGTCATTGGAAAAGACCCTGATGCTGGGAAAGATTGAGGGCAGGAGGAGAAGGGGATGACAGAGGATGAGATGGTTGGATGGCATCACAGACTTGATGGACATGAGTTTGAGTCGGCTCTGGGAGTTGGTGAAGGACAGGGAGGCCTGTCATGCTGCAGTCCACGGGGTCACAAAGAGTCGGAAACAACTGAGCGACTGAACTGATACTGATACACTTAGCATATCTAAGAAAGTCCACTCCTGGAGAAATAAAAGCTTACATTCACACAATGTCCTGTCCATGAACATTTATAGCAGCTTTATTCATAATCACTATGCATCAGAAAATAGTTCAGTGTTCTTCCCTCTGGGATGTATAATCACACTGCCGAAACTTTCCAGGCAGAAACAGTACTCAGGAAGCAAAAGGAATGAGCTCATGATGTGCGCAACACTGCCCACGGTATCAAAGGTGGTATGCTCGCTCAGGGTGAAGGCAAACTCAGAAACCCACACAGTCACTTTCACATGACCTTCTGGATAAGGCAAAATTATAGAGACAGAAAACAGGTCAGTTGGTGACAGAACTAGGGGTGGGGGGAAAGGAATTTTGGGAGTGATGGAATTTAATTATATTGGTGATCACATGACTATGAATTCCTGAAGATTCATAGAGATGTTTGCTAAAAAGTGTTAATTCTACTGTACAGAAAACAGTTTAAGTGAATAAAAACACATTATACATATGCACATACCTACTCACACAGGAATATTATTCAGCCTCAAGAAAGGAAATCCTGCCATTTGTGATGTCATGGTTGAACCCAGAAGGCATTATGCTATGTGAAATAAACTAGTCTCAAAAGACAAATTTTAATACTTGCACTTACATGAGGAATCTAAAATAGTGAACCTCATGGAAGCAGAGAATAGAATGGTGACTGCCAGGGACTGGAGAGGAGAAAATGAAGTGGTAATAATCAAAGGATGAGTGCATGCGTGCTAAGTCACTTCAGGCTCTTTGTGACCCTATGGACTGTAGCTCTCCAGGCTCCTTTGTTCATGGGATTCTCCAGGCAAGAATACTGGAGCAGGTAGCCATTCCCTTCTCCAGGGGATCTTCCTGACCCAGGGATCAAACCCAGGTCTCCTGCATTGCACGCAGACCCTTTACCATCCGAGCCCCCAGGGAAATCAATCAAAGCGTACAAAGTTTCAGTTATGCAGGCTGAATAAGTCATAGAGATCCACTACACAGCATAGTGGCTATCATAGACTTAGAAATTTGCAAAGAGGGTAGATCTTACACTGTGCTCTTATCACACACAAAAATAATAATAAAGAATGTGGGAGAAAACTTTTGAAGATGATACATAAGTTTGTGGCATAGATCATGGTGATGATTTCACGAGGGCAGATTCATCTCCAAACACCTCAAGTTTTATATATTAACTATATACAGTTTTGGTATGTTAATCATAGCTCAATAAAATGGTTTAAAAATGAAAATAAAGTCTGAATCTGTACTTGGAAAGGTCTCTGGAACTTAGTAAAGATTTATTACAATTGGCTATTACAGATGTATGGACGGATGTACTAATGATATTCACCTTGTATTTGACCCATGAAGCATATTACAAGCTATTTTCCAACTCAATCATTACAAATTAACTCAGAGATACCCTCACTACGGACAAAGCCCTGACTTTGTACCAAGAAACTCTTCTGGACCAGTCAACTAGCTTTGTACCTCTCAGGCCACCATTTGTTTTTCATTAACCAGAACATTCCCAAAGGAGAGACTACATTTTCTGATTCAGCATCAAAAACAGAACAGAGCAGTGGTCACCAAATAAATATTTCCTATACAACGAGGCAGCCCAGAAATGCTGGAAGCGGAATTTAGCGCGTCTCGAAGCAGCTGGGCTTCACACGGACATAGCACAGCGCAGATTACAGCACCCAGAGAAACAAACATAAAACATCCATGACTTACGTGTAACTTCCCCAAACTTTTTAAAATGTCCAGCTCTTCCAGTTGTATTTTAGGGTGAAGTGTGAACTCTGAGATGGCCATGGACTCTACATGTTATTCATTCACACTCCCTGGCACATGTTGTCATGGAAAGTTTGTTGAATTAAAGCATGAATATGATCGGTCAAGGAAGCCTGACGTTGTTTCTAACCATCCCCATGTGCTGAGGGCACAGGAAGGGGCATCCGGTCTCCTGACCTGGCCCTGGGCCTGCAGCTGGGTGCCCCTGTCATGGGCCAGGGTGGGCATTTAGGGAGAAGCTGGCCACACAGGTCCATTGCTGGAGGAATCTCAGTCTACTTGCCCGGTACCAGCTCCCGTACAGAGCTTTTGGAACCATCTCTGAAATACCGCCCCCCCTTTTTCATCCTGAAGCAAATCCATGAATTCCCAAACTTTCCAAGGAGGTGGTAGGAGGTGGGGCTCACTGAGGTCCTGAAAGGGTGGTGAGTGTCCTGGAAGCCTTGCCTGCGTAGGACCAAGTAGGAGGTTGTGAAGGGTGCCCGTGTCCCCAGGGAGAGGGTGAGAAGGTGGGGCGCTCATGAGTCTGGGAGTCACAAGAGGCAGCTGGGACGGGTACCCACAGGGTCACCTTCACATAGGGAGAGGCAAGAACGTGCTTTCCCTGAGCTTGACTAAATCTTTGAGGATAACAAACCCAGCTTCTCCCACTCGGCCCTCAACAGCAGCTAGCACAGTGCTAAGTGCCGAACAAAGGCTTCACACAAATCCCTGATAAATTGAACTAAATGAGAACCTGGTGCTGAATGAAGCCAAATTCATCAACTGAAGCAAAAACTGGGGTGGAAAACACTGACATAATTCAAAGTATCATTTCTCCTCTGTTCCGACCATGCAGTATGGGGCCCTGAAAGTTCAGGGTTTTTTGTGAGCAGTCAAAACTAAGAGACATTGGAATTCCCTGGTGGTCCAGTGGTTAGGACTCCACACTTCCACGGCAGGGGGTATGGGTTCAATCCCTTGCTGGGGAGCTAAGATCCCACAAGCAGTGTAGCACAGCAAAAGTGAAAAGTGATAGTGTTACTCACTCAGTCGTGTCCGACCCTTTGCGACCCCATGGGCTGTAGCCCAACAGGCTTCTCTGTTCTTGGAATTCTTCAGCAAGAATACCGGAGTGGTAGCATTTCCTTCTCTAGAGGATCTTCCCCACCCAGGGATCAAACCCAGATCTCCTGCACTGAGGTGGATTCTCTACCACTGAGTCAACATAAGAGACATTTACAGGAATGAGACCATGTAGTGTGGAGACGGCAAGCAGGTTTGAACTTGACTACTGGTTCTACTAAACTGACAGCACTGTTGAGAGGTCAGTGTTGACAGAGATGAAGCTCCTTCCACCTTGATCCATCAGCAATGTCTGTCATGACCAGGGAAATAGGACTGGTGACCACATGGTCACCCCTGCCATTCCTGCTGGTGGAAGAGATGGGCCTGTACCTCAGTGTGTGAATTTGGCAGGGGAGTTCAGCTTTCTGGGTCTCCATTTCCTTGACTATGTAATAGTTCAAACGAGATGTCCCTGAAAGTCTCTACCAGCTCCAGGAAGAGAAGGGAGTATGAAGGTCCTTTCTATTTAATGAACGCTCTAAAAATCATCCTTAACTAATTTTTGCTGATGATGTCATAATGTACTAAAAGTAACAAACAATTGTGAGAGAGCATTATCACTTCTCAGAGTGGGTGGATGCTTCTAACTTGTGTCTGCATATCTGTCTTGTTCCTTTCTTCAGCCTGCTCTCCGCAGCAGGGGCTGACTTGTTTCACCTTCATCAACCAGCTTCTTTGCCAACTGGCTTCTGGGAGGGTTTGGGCAATGGGGACCCTGGCAGGAAACAGGAGGGAAAGTGGGAGGAAGGGGAAAGATTAAGGGAGGGAGAAGAGTGAGCAGGAGGAAGCCCGGGCTCCCTCCCTGCAGGGTTGCTTTGTCCCTTGAGGGAGGTCATCACTTCTTGAAAGCTGGACTTGCCTGCCAGACTCTCCTGGATTCTGCTAACCAGTCCTCCCTCTGGTCCTCCAAGTTCAGGATGGTAACAGTCCACTGATGCAGTGTTCCCTGTGGTCCCCACCTGCACCTACATCAACAGTTCCTTTCTTAAACCTCCTTTGAAAAGTCAAAGTGTTAGTCGTTCAGTCATGTCCGACTCTTTGCGACACCATGGACTGTAGCCTGCCAGGCTCCTCGGACCGTGGGATTTTCCAGGCAAGAATACTGTAGTGGGTTGCCATTCCCTTCTCCAGGGGAATCTTCCTGACCCAGGGATCGAAACTGTATCTCTTATGTCTCCTGCATTGCCAGGAGGGTTCCTTACGATCTGAGCCACCAGGGAAGCCCTAAACCTCCTTTAATTATCCTATTTTGAAGGTGACATCTGTTTACTGGTGGGATGGTGATCCATCATCTCAGGGTCTTTTATAAGTTAATAAATAATAAATGCTGCTTAATTAATGAGCTGTGTATAAGGTCTATATTTGCTGCTAAGACGGCTGTATCATCTTTGAAGAAATGGGGCAAAGGTTGCAGATGGTAAGGACAGAGAAGAATTGTGGAGCAGAAACCAAGGTTTCTGACTGAGAGTGAATATCTGGACCAAACAGAAGGATGTCACATCACAGGATGTATCATACCTGTAGACCAGCGTGGCTCTTCTGCCATCTCTCTTGCTCTCCAAGCCTCTCAGTGAAAGCGAAAGTGAAGCCACTCAGTCGTGTCTGACTCTGCGACCCCAAGGACCATAGCCTACCAGACTCCTCCGTCCATGGGATTTTCCAGGCAAGAGTACTGGAGTGGGTTGTCATTTCCTTCTCCAGGGGATCTTCCCAACCCAGAGTTGGAACCTGGGTCTCCCATTGCAGGAAGACGCTTTACCGTCTGAGTCACATGGGAAGCTCTCTCTTGGTATCACTGTTAAAAATTTTTGCAGTTTTATTCTCCCTTATCTATCTAGCTAGCTAGCTAACTATCCTTCTACCTACACACCTACCTACCTATCAACTAACTCCCTAAAGGAATAACCTAAGTGATGCATCTCAACTGTCCCTTTCATCTCCCTCTAGTTCCAGTACCATTCTTGTCCAGTAAGACTTGGACAGGGTAACCAACTTTGCTTCTTCACAAAGCTGCTATTCTCAGAAAGGGAGAGTGCATGAAAGCGTAAATTGTAGGTTCTCTGATGGGTCCTGGCCTCAGTACAAGTGGACTACAAAGACATGAAAGACAGGCCATAGAGGAGCAGGAAGGCAAGACATCAACACAGAGACTAACTTGAAAATCTTTCTCACCACCCTTTTCCTGGACTGAGACACTGCTCCCAGGCTACTGGGTGTCAACTAGCCTTCTAGAAGACTGGGGAAGGAGAATACCTCTTGGGGCTGCTCTTTGCTTGAGTTTTTCCTCTCATGCTCAGCTTTTTTTTTTTTTTTTTTGACCCCAACTACATGTTTTCTTGCTATCAGACATAAAGAAAATAAACATAGTAACCTTGAGTTACCAAACTTTTACATTCTAGGCGCTAAGTTACAATGAACCAGCAATCTCATCTCCAATTTCTGAATGGAAAAAAAAAAATTGCAAAAGCCAAAAACATTGTCATAGAACTGGAAATAAGCTAACATAAGACATTGTCGGAACTGGATGAACTTCTCCATGCCAATGGGACTTCCTTGAGAAAATGACCCTGGCCTCAAAGTCTCTGGAATAAAGTGAACAGGGCCAGCAGACTGAACCAAGTAAGACACCACGAAGTGCACTCGGAGGAGAGCAGCAGAGTATGAATTCAGTTGTTCATTTACTCATTCACTCCTGCCTTGGAGTCATTTATTGAACACCTGCCATGGGCCAGGCTCTGGGTTAGATGGCAGGAGGTAACAGTAGGTGAAATAACAGATGTGGCCTTGTTACAAACCAAACTGAGTCTGCTTGGCCATGCACAGCAAAGCTAACCTACTGACACTGAGTTGTGCTGAAAGAAAGTGAATTATTTACTACAGGCACCAAACAAGGACCCCAGGCAGCTCATGCTCAAAAGACCCAAACTCCCTGAAGGCTTTCAGGGGAAGGCTTTTAAAGACAAGGTGAGAGCAGGGGGCTGTGGGGTGTGTGATCAGCTTGTGGGTGTGTTTCTGATTGGTTGGTGATAACTTAATTGGGAGTCAACATCATCAACCCTCTGATTCCAGTCAGTCCGTGGTTATCTACATGCTTGTGGGCAGCGTGTGGTTAACTTCTCCCACATGGTAGGAGTTTCAGTAATAGAAAATAGCTCATAGGCTATCACTCAGAATATTATCTATAACCCTTGAGAAGGAACTAAAAGGTCTTTGACTTTGTTTAATGGCTAAACTATTATTTTTGTTTGACTGCTTCCCTTTCTCCATTTTATCACGTCCCTGATTAAATTTATTCTTTGACTAAAATTTTTCTACAGACAAAAGGCAGAGGCCATGGGGGTGGGGTGGGGGATGTCTGTCCTGGGAAATTCCCATAGGGTCCTGCTTAGCCTCTGCCTTCATGAAACTTAAAATTCAGGGAGTAGTGGAAATTGCTATGGCAAAGTTGTAGAAAAGATAGCCACCAATTAATTTTTCTGTTGGAGGGGAGATTTCAGCTATTCTGGGAAAACTGCAAAAGGACTCTTTTGCCACCCAAACATGAAGTCAGTAGCCAGCCACTCTCGGAAGGAGAGATGAGGCCTGGCTGGGTGATAGAACTGTGGCTGTTGTCTCCCCTATTGACATCTGGAGCTTAAAGATGGGTGATCATTCAGATGGGCAGACTTGGATTTGGGTCAGTTGTCCCTTGGCTAGGACAGGATCAAGAATCACTCCTTCAAGGTGTCAAAATTTTAACAACATAAAGAACCAACTACATTAGTTCTACTGAGATCAAGGATCAGAAAATGAGTGGTATTTTATTATTGCCTTTAAGAGTCAAATCTGAGAGCCCATGTGCCAAAGTAGAAACCCTTTGGTCTCAAGTGTTCTTGGTGCTACTCCCAGACCCACCCCACTTCTCTCTGGCCATTGAGGAGATGCTTTAGGTCCCTACTTGCCCATGACACAAACATCTGCTCTATTTATTCCATTCATTTCCACAAGCCTGCAACTGGTTGCTGGCCCTTGAGTTTCCCGTCTGCTCCGCTAGGACACTGTCTCCACCAGGGAAGGGATCGTGTGTATTTGGGTCACCCTGCAGCCCAGAAGAGGGTCTAGAAGGACGTCCGGGGAGTGTTCTGGATTCAGGTGACATCTGCTGAGTGAAATGAAAAGTGTGATTATCACAGTGTCCACTGCCCAGGTCTCTGTGGCCCCAGAAGGCAAACACCCTCTTACTCCCCACCCTGTGGGGCGGGATGGGCTCAGATAGGATGGACTGGAAACCTCACCTCGCTGTGGTTCAACTTCATCGGCTCCCCATAGTCATCCTCACTCCACCATAGCCCCGGGGAGGCGGGGAGCGGTCTGCTGTCCTCCTCATGGAACCCCGACTAGCTCCCTCCCCCAGGGTGGGGGAACACCGCCTGCCCTGCTCTTACCTCAGTTCCCTCTGCTCCGCCAAGACCCCGGAGCACTCAGCTCTCCCCTTCCCCTTCCCTCTCGGGCAAAGCCAGGCGAGAACGTTGCCTTCAGGTCTGTCCCTAAACGAGGAACAGGGAGGTCCGGCTGCCATTTGGAGCTGGGAGGGAAGATGCAGGCAGGAGAAGGCAAGCAGGACAGACTGTCAAGTGCTGCCACAGGTGACAACAGAAATAACCTGACCAACATTCACTGGATACGGCCACCGGGAGAGACCCGGGCCTGGGCGAGCTGCGCCCGAGAAGCCAGAGTGTGGCCATGTGAGAAGTGCTCCCGAACGAGGAGCGAGAGGGGATGGGTTGATTCATTCAGGAACTCGGCTCGAAGCCAGCGTGGAGGGAGCAGCTGAAGGGGACTCGTGGGCGTGGGCGCGTGCATGTGTGCACACGCGCGCGCTCAGTCGTGACATGGGTGACGGGAAATTTTTTTAATTTAAATTTTAAAAAGTTAACATGAGGAACGCTAGAGCACATCTGAACGTTGGGGTTTTGTCTTCCAAAAGGGAGACACTGCAGTTACAGAATCTCAGAGTGCGGTCCTGGACCTGAGGGTTTCGTGTGAAGATGGCGGAGTGGGCACGGACGCATGCGCGTGTGGAGATCTGCCGTCCTGCGGCGGCCCCGTTTGCTTAGTGAGATGAGGCGGGGTCTCCTGAAATAGGAGGGGAAGTAGATGGAGGTGAGTGGTGACGGGGAGTGTTGTGTGGGGACCATGGGGATGGTCTGATAAACCGTGTGGAAAACCACAGGGAGCTGGGAAGGGAAACCAACAGTTGGTAGCCTGGAAGTGTCCATTCTGCTCTTAGAAAGGGAGGCAAGAGCAACGGCGCACTCCTCTCCACGACCCGGAAGCACCTACTGCAAGTGGTGGAGGTGGGCCGTTATTTCCTGTCCTGGGAACACAGACCAACTTCAGGTAAACCCTTTTCTTAACGATCAGGGCATTTCTATTCTTGGCCAACAAGCAACCTCTCCATGGGAGAGAATTGCTTTCCCAGTTGGGACCAAGAATTTTTTTTTATGTGTAAAATTTATCAGCCTCCATTTCCGTATTAATTTTATTTCACCTTTATCATAAATCCTTATCCTTACAGGCTTAGCTCTCATTATGATTTTAAAATTTTTACATTGATCCCTGGTGGCTCAGTTAAGAATCTGCCTACAATGCGGGAGACCCGGGTTTGATCTGGGTTAGGAAGATCCCCTGGAGAAGGAAATGGCCACCCACTCCAGTATTCTTGCCTGGAGAATTCCACGGACAGAGGAGCGTGGTGGGCTACAGAGTATGGGGTTTCAGGGTCAGACATGCAGAGCGACTAACACTACTTTCATTTTCAATCTTACAACTAAGATTTTAAACCAGATCACCATTCATGACAAGTGTCATTGTGTTTTCATGTTGTACTTTTTAAACTCACTTCTTATCTCCAACTGCAAAATAGTTACATCCTAAGGAGATGATTTTAAGGCCTGAAGATGTTGCAGAAAATGTGGGCTAATTCTATGGGTGGAATCATTTTAATTATACGTAGTGACTAAGACCTGTGTTCTGTGCAGAGAATCAAATGTGTTTTAACGCCATTAATCATCACAGTCTCAAATACCCCATCCTCCTGGACTGTCCAAGATAATGTGACCTGAAAAAGTCAAAAAGGAAAAAAATAAATCAAAACTCATTTGGTAAAATCTGGAAATTATGTTTCAACCAGATGGTTATATTAAACATGCATGAAGTCCTCTAGATCCATAGTATTTCCTGAGACCACAACACAGAGGACTTAACCAATGGGAAGCTGGGGACCCAGTTCAACTGTGCAATGCAGAGTTCAGATTTGATAGATAATAAATATTACTCAAATTAGAGAAGAGCCAGCAAACATCTGTCAAGTAGTAAGTTTTTAAATTTGTACCTTGCTAAAATTGCCTTTAAACCTCAAGAGAACTCTAATCCACAGTTATACAATCTTTGTCTTATAGGGTAAATATTTAAGGCTTAAGAATCACCTTAAATAATTCCAGTGGTTCAGATGGTAGAGAATCTGCCTGCAATGAGGGAGACCCGGGTTTGATTCCTGTGTTGGAAAGATCCCCTGGAGAAGGGAATGGCAACCCACTCCAGTATCTTGCCTGGGAAATTCCATGAAGAGAGGAGCCTGGCAGGCTACAGTCCATGGGGTCGCAAAGTCAGACACAATTGAGAGACTCACACTTTCCCTTTTCACTTTAGAACCACAGACGGTCACTGTTGCATATACAGTGTTTTTGCTTGGTCTGTTTGTTTTGTTTGCAACCCTTTAAATGCACAGAAACACTATTGTGAGCTCACAGGCCAAATTAAGAACAGGCTTAGGGCTTCAAATCAAAAGTGTGGACATCTCCAGCTATATTTCAGCTCTTTCAGTGATGAACATCTTAGTATTTTCCAACAAGGCTCATTTGGTAATTAAACTCTTCTTAAATTCCTCTAGAATTCTAAAAATCCTTGAGCCAACTTTCCTTTTCCTTTAATTCTGACTTGTGTCTACTCTGACCTCCAGAGCTGGCAAACCCTTTTCTTCCTTAAAGCCTTGGAAGTAGATGAAGTCTTTAGGAGAACAGTCCCATTCATTTTATCCTAACTTGACACAGAATGGTTTCCAGACCCTCTACAATCTTGAATGCCCTTCTTGGCATCTTGCTGCCAATGGAGCTCCTAAAACATGTCTTCTGGGACCTCACAGCTCTAGAAACTTCATGTAACCTCTGTGGATGCGTTTGAACTATTGCATAACCTAATTTGGAGGGAATATTGGAAACACTATCACCTTCACATAGATTCAGTGTTTTTGTTTTGGCTGAGCTATAATCTGGCCTCTGTAGTAATTTCCATAAAAAATTGAAACATCTATTTGTAATAAAAGTTCAGATTTTTAGATTCAAATACAGTCAAAGATTCCAGGAGGAGCTCAAAAAATAATTGCATGAGTGAATGCCACTGAAATCTTTGGATTTCAGTGAAGTAAGTGTAAATCCTTCTGTGGGAAATGTGTTCTTTCGTGTATGAAACAAGTATAAAGCCCTTTGGGGTGAGGCTGACCAGGAAGACGGTTTAGTGTATGAAATAGTGAGTCACAGGGGAGAGGTGCCTGCATCTCTATGTTGGGCCCTTGATCCCCCGTCTCTTCTTCAGGAGGCCCCATAATGAAGATGGGTGTATAGGGAAAATTCACTTATCTTTCAAGGTCTTATCTTTGGCTTGGCATTGTGAAGCATGTTTGAAGGTTAGTGTGAAAAATAGGTGTTTTTAAAGACATTCCCTTTTTCATAATTCCACTTTTATGTACAAGAGCCTCAGAAACCCAGCAGATTTCTATCCTAGTGTTTTCCTAGCCATCAGAATGCCTGCGTTTTCTCTACTGTTGTTTACTGCAGGAGGGGATTGTGGGCGTTGCTAACATCCGTTCCTGCTACCCCATCACAAAGACCTGCAGTGACTTGTTTCCTTATGCTTTTTACCTTCACACCTACCAGACACTCCAGGCTTCACTTCTACCTGGCGCTGGCACTGAAAATAACTGACTCCAGTGGCAAACCCGTTTCCACCCTTACATCGTTTACGCAATGGTACAGCCCCTGGGCCCCAGAACTGTGTCTGCCTCTGGCTTGTTCCCACTACGGATTCTTGTTTCTGTTTAAAATTGTTTTGGCTGCACTGGGTCTTCATAGCAGCAGGCGGGCTTTTTCCAGTTGCAGCGTGTGGGCTTAGCTGCACCTCAGCATGAGGATCTTCGTTCCCAGACCAGGGACTGAACCCACACCTCTGACTTGGAAGGCAGGTTCTCAACCACTGGGCCACCAGAGAGGTCCCTCCCACACCCCTGCTGTCTTTCACCTTGAAACTTAGGAGAAGACAAACCCTTCATTCCCCAGAGCTGCCCGAGGACACAGAGGTAACATGCACCCGCCAAGAACACCATATTTTAAGAAGAATTATAATAACGTGTCTCTACATAAACCCTCTTGTTCTGCAGTCAAGAAGGGTAAGATATTTTGAGGACGAGACACTGGGCTCAGCAGGAAAGGGGAAAGGAGTCTTTTTAAACTGGATTTTAAAATCATTTGGGACCTAAAATCTTAATCTGGAAACACACTAGATCTGTCCTCACAGAGCCCTCCGGTTCATTTTTCACATGGGTGTGGAAGGTGGAAATCACTCAGTTTGCTATTGGCTCATAGCATCACTACATCCCAGTCATTTCCCGGGCTTGGCAGCATTCATGGAAAGAACCCACACCTTTCCATTCTTGCCATGTTATACAGAATACATATTCTCTGAAGCCTTCTAAGAAAATGTTCGTAAACAGCGCCTCTGCTCCAAAAAGTCCCGCACACATTTATGGAGTGAACAAGTACAAATTTAGCAATTTTAATCAATGTCCTTGCAGATGAGTGTAGATATGTATATGCATATATACATATATATATATCTCAAAATTGAGAATTTACAAGTAAAATTTGATACATTTGGTCTAGCGGTGGGTAAGTCCACAGAATAAATCTTAAGTAGGCTACATTTCCTTCGGTGGTGTTTTTAATAATTCAGTTCTACTGCATAGAGAGGGATCCAAAGCTTAAATTTAGCTACTTTGAGAGGAGTCCAGTGAGAAAAAAGAAAGCGGGTGGTGCATGAAGCGAGCTGAGCATGTTGATACTGATCCCTGGAGATACTGAAGCATCTGAACTTTGGGCCTAAAGAGGTTGAAAATCACACCGTGCATCCCTGTAGCTGAGTGTCTGTGCCATCTCTGGGACATGCTGCTGTAAGTAAAACCTGTAGAGAAGCAAAGTTAACAGCAACATTGAAGCCGGTGTGTGGTCCAGGCCGAGACGTAGGACTGAGCTCCAGATTGAAGATGCCTGAAGTGTCCAGTGTCCACTGTGTGGCCTTGCTGATGCCGGGGACAGCAGTGGGGCTTGGACACTGCCTCTTTTCCTGCTGGCAGGCCCTCATTCAAGGTAACGAGGGGGTCGGCAGGGCGAGCTTCCAGCACGATCTTCCTGCGGTTACCACTTCCCCGGGATGGAGACCCCACACTCGTACCAGCCCACATAGTAGTAGGGGGTTCCAAAACCTATGTTGCCAAAGCTGACTGGCTCCTGGCGGTACTGGCGATAGTAGCCTGGAAGGTTAAAAAGAGAGAGAGAAAGAAAATGCATCTGTGACACTGTGATTTATAATAGAAAATGGATATTTGGTTTTCATCCCCACTCCTGGCACAAGGCTCCCCAAACCCTTGGAATTTCCTGAGTGGTAAGAGCAATAACTCTGATGTTGAAGCTGAAACTCCAATGTTTTGGCCACCTGATGCAAAGAGCTGACTCATTTGAAAAGACCCTGATGTTAGGAAAGATTGAAGGCAGGAGGAGAAGGGGACAACAGAGGACGAGATGGTTGGATGGCATCACCGACTCAATGGACATGAGTTTGGGTGGACTCCGGGAGTTGGTGATGGACAGGGAGGCCTGGCGTGCTGTGGTTCATGGGGTCGCAAAGAGTTGGACACGACTTGGTAGCTGAACTGAACTGAATTGAAGAGCAATAAAGGTGTCTGGGAAATATTTCAAAATAAACCTCTTCAACCACACGTGGGCTTATGTTAATGAAGTGGCTTCTGGAAAGCACCTGAGGGTAAGGGCTGGTCACCAGAGGACCAATCATGGGAATATGGGGTGGGGGCTTCCGTGCCACCCCCAACCTCAGGGAGGAGAGAGGAGTAGAGATTGAGTTCAGTCACTCATGGTCAACGCTTTCCTCAACTGCAGCTATGTAACAAAGCCTCCATGGGCTTCCCTGGTGGCTCAGCGGTAAAGAATCCACCTGTAATGCAGGAGACACAGGAGATGTGAGCTCAGGCCCTGGGTTAGGAAGATCCTCTGGAGGAGGGAATGGCAACCCACTCCAGTATTCTTGCCTGGAGAATCCCATGGACAGAGGAGCCTGGCGGGCTACAGTCCATGGGGTAGCAGATTCAAACATGACTGAGTGATTGAGCATGCAAGCAATGAAGCCTCCATAATGTGGGTGGGCCTCAGCCAATCAGTTGAAGGCTGTAGTAGAAAAAGACTAAGTTTCCCCGAGGACAGGGGTATTCTGCCTTCAGACTCGACCTGCAACATCAGCTCTGCCCTGGGTCTCCAGCAGCCTTGTTGGGCTACCCTGTAGATTTTGGACTTGCCAGTTTCCACTACCATATGAGCCAGTTCCTTAAAATAAATCTCATTCTCTACTTCTCTCTCTCTCCTCTTTGTCTCTCTGTCTCTATCTTTCTGCTGTTGGTTCTGATTCTCTGGAGAACCCAGCCTAATATACTTGTTTTATTGGAGTTAATAACATATTACAAATTGTTAACTTTGAGATAAATATACTTATTTCCTCTTACAATGCCATCATGAAATAATTGATACACAATCTCCTGAGACATATCCTGGTTGGTTTGCGTTTATTTTTTCTTTCTCTGTACTCTTGTTCATGCCATTCTCCACCTGGAAGACTCTCTAATCTTTGCATGAATTTTTATGACTCAGCCCAGACTCTGCCTCTTTTGAAAACTTCCCTTGGCAGCCTCAAGTGGCTTGCCTCTCTTGAACTCAGAGACTGACTATAATCTGCACAATTAGCTGATAAACCTGATAATGGGACAGTCATGTGACACAACTTGCCATTGTTTGCACTTTAAGTTGTTTGCTCTGGTTACCTTTCATATATTTATCCTCTCTTTCCAATTCTGACTGTTTCCTGAAAGTAGGGATAAGGTCTTGTATCCCTCTGTATCCCTACCTCTCCGAAGTGAAAGGGAAAGTGTTAGTCACTCATCTGTGTCCAACTTTTTATGACCCCATGGACTGTAGTCCACCAGGCTCTTCTGTCCACAGAATTCTCCAGGCAAGAATGCTGGAGTGGGTTGCCATTCCCTTCTCCAGGGGATCTTCCCAACCCAGGGATTGAACCTAGGTCTCCTGCATTACAGGCAGATGCTTTACTGTCTAAGCCATCTCTCCAAGGCTCACTCCAAATACAGCACATGGTAGGAGTACTTTGTTGATTCCTTATTTTTATGATCAAAAATGCTGCTAACATCCATCTTCAAATGGTAAACCAAAGGCAGAGATAGCGTGAATTTTCTCCTTAGGTTAGCCCTCCTCCCCACCCCACCGCCAGTGTAATAGATCAGGCCTTTGTTCACATTACCTTGAATGTTAGGGAGTGCTTCTATGTAGGACTGAGGCCCTGTTCTTCCATCAAGGTGTGAATCCACAAATTGACAGTGGTCTTCGCCTCTTCCCCAACTGTCCCCAATGCTGTAGAATGTATCTGCAAGAAGGAATTTGATGAGTCAGGGACTGGCCCAAAAATACAGCTGATTTAGAAATTTGCACAAACTGGAAGAATCAACATCAAAAAAATATGTCATTTTCATCATAGGGGACTGGAATGCAAAAGTAGAAAGTCAAGAGATAACTAACAGGCACATTTGGCCTTGGAGTACAAAATGAAACAGGACAAAGACTAACAGCAGTTTTGCCAATAGAACTCACTGGTCATAGCAAACATCTTCTTCCAACAACACAAGAGAAGACTCTATACATGAACATCACCAGATGGTCAATGCCAAAATTAGATTGATTATATTCTTTGCAGTCAAAGGCAGAGAAGCTCTATACAGTCAGCACAAACAAGACTGGGAGCTACTGTGGCTCAGATCATGAACTCTTTATTGCCAAATTCAGACTTAAATTGAAGAAAGTAGGGAAAACCACTAGACAATTCAGGCATGACTGAACTCAAACCCCTTAGGATTATACAGTGGAAGTGACAAATGGATTCAAGGGATTAGATCTGATAGAATGCCTGAAGAACTATGGACAGAGGTTTATGACATTGTACAGGAGGCAGTGATCAAAACCATCCCCAAGAAACAGAAATGCAAAAAGGCAAAACGGCTGTCTGAGGAGGCCTTACAAATAGCTGAGAAAATAGAAGAAGCTAAAGGCAAGGGAGAAAAGGAAACATACACCCATCAGAGTGCAGAATTCCAAAGAATAGCAAAGAGAGATAATAAAGCCTTCCTTTGTGATCAATGCAAAGAAATAGAGGAAAACAATAGAATGGGAAAGACAAGAGTTCTCTTCAAGAAAATTAGAGATACCAAGGGAACATTTCATGCAAAGATGGGCACAGAAAAGGACAGAAATGGTATGGACCTAACAGAGGCAGAAGATATTAAGAAAAGGTGGCAAGAATACATGGAAGAGCTGTACAAAAAAAGATCTTAATTACCCAGATAACCATGATGGTGTGATCACTCAGCTAGAACCAGACATCATGAGGTGCAAAGTCAAGTGGGCCTTAGGAAGCATCAGTACAAACAGACCTAGCGGAGGTGATGGAATTCCAGTTGAGCTATTTCAAACCTTAAAAGATGATGCTGTTAAAGTACTGAATGCAATATGCCAACAAATTTGGAAAACTCAGCAGTGGCCACAGGACTGGAAAAGGTCAGTTTTCATTCCAATCCCAAAGAAAAGCAATGCCAAAGAATGTGCAAACTACCACACAATTGCACTCATCTCAAATGCTAGCAAAATAATTCTCCAAAGTACTTAATAATTCTCCAGTCGAGGCTTCAACAGTGCATGAACCAAGAAATTCCAGATGTTCAAAATGGTTTTAGAAAAGGCAGAGGAACCAGAGATCAAATTTCCAACATCCATTAAATCATAGAAAAAGCAAGAGAATTCCAGAAAAACATCTACTTCTGCTTCATTGACTATGCCAAAGCCTTGGACTGTGTGGATCACAACAAACTGGAAAATTCTTAAAGAGATGGGAATACCAGATTACCATACCTGCCTCCTGAGAAATCTGTATGCAGGTCAAAAAGCAACAGTTAGAACTGAACATGGAACAACAGACTGGTTCCAAATTGGGAAAGGAGTACATCAAGGCTGTATATTGCCACCCTGTTTATTTAACTTATATGCAGAGTACATCATGTGAAATGCCAGGCTGGATGAAGCACAGGCTGGAATCAAGATTAGGAGAAATATCAATAACTTCAGATATGCAGATGACACCACCCTTATGGCAGAAAGCAAAGAGGACTAAGGAGCCTCTTGATGAAAGTGAAAGAGGGGAGTGAAAAGGCTGGCTTAAAACTCAATATTCAGAAAACTAAGATCATGGTATCTTGTCCCATCACTTCATGGCAAATAGATGGGGAAACAGTACTTTCTTGGGCTCCAAAATCACTGAAGATGGTGACTGCACCCATGAAATTAAAAGACACTTACTCCTTGGAAGGAAAGTTATGACCAACCTAGACAGCGCATTAAAAAGCAGAGACATTACTTTGCCAACAAAGTCTGTCTAGTCAAGACTATGGTTTTTCCAGTAGTCATGTATGGATGGGAGAGCTGGACTATAAAGAAAGCTGAGCACCGAAGAATTGATGCTTTTAACTGTGGTGTTGGAGAAGACTCTTGAGAGTCCGTTGGACAGCAAGGAGATCAAATTAGTCAATCCTAAAGGAAACCAGTCCTGAATAGTCATTGGAAGTACTGATGCTGAAGCTGAAGCTCCAATACTTTGGCCACCTGATGCGAAGAACTGACTCATTGGAAAAGATCCTGATGTTGGGAAAGGTTGAAGGCAGGAGGAGAAGGGGACGACAGAAAACGAGATGGTTGGACGGCATCACGGATTCAATGGACATGAGTTTCAGCAAGCTCTGGGGGTTGGTGATGGACAGGGAAGCCTGGTGTGCTGCAGTCCATGGGGTTGCAAAGAGTCAGACACGACCAAGTGACTGAACTGAAGAGGGTGCATTACTTACACTGTGTGTCATACTTTCCATGTTTGAAAGATGGTGATAATGGCACTGATTTCAAAGCATTGTAAGGGTTTATTGAGATCATGTATGCTACATACTTAGCAAGTGTTCCTTAAATGGAAACTACTAATATTATAGGCATTTTCAGCCAATAAATGAGAGACCTTTCTACTCTTTGGTTTAAAAAAAAAGGTGGAAGCTCTGATGGTCAGAGAATATTTTATGAAACCATTATGAAAAGCATGAATATGTGTAAAATTAGTGGGACCTATGTTCGTATGTAACTAGAAGTAGGGCGTGTCTGTAGCAGGAGGTGCTGTCCTTGGTCCTGAACCAGGGCTGCACAGTAGGGCCGGGTTGTTTCTCTCAAGCCTGAGATATCAGACATGCCTGTGTAACCTCTCCCAAGAATTCTGAAGCAGAGGAGGAAAAGGGCAGTGTGGGAGAGAGGGAAAAAAGCAGAGAGAAACAGACACTGGTTGCTGGGAGAGGCATAAACACTGAGAAACTGCTGGAGTGGGGGATGGTTGGGGAGATTTTGACATTATCGAGAAATGATGATCACTAGCAAGAAATAAAAGAACAAAATAACCGACCTATGATGAAATATAAACCAACTGCAGAAAATTTTTTTTTAATGTTAAAAGATTAAAGGTTGTGTGAATTTTGCAATATAAAACAATTATGTGTAGGTGGGTGAGACAAAGCCAGCTGGGTAGAAATGGCATTTTGAAATGTTAGGAGCTCAAAGTACATATGTTATTCTCTGTTTGAATCCCCTACCATGATGAAAACAATGGAATTTTTGTTTGGACACAGAATAAAGAGTGCAGCTCATCTATGTTCCACCATCTACATTTTTTTCTCTGTAAAGTTGTGCCAGAGGCAAAGACCATAGTGTGGACTTGTCCTCAATAATTCCAGCTTACATGCATGCCTACTGTTATAGAATCAACAACAAAGAAAAATGGCCTTTGATTTTCTAATAGTATTCTGGACTTCATTCCTAAAAAGTAGATTTAAGATATATACATATATTCCTGGGTACCAATGTGAAAACAGGTCACTCTAGCATAGAGCCTGCAAAACTGGTTTGCATTTGAGCCAGACTGAGACATGACCAGTCCACACCTCAAATGCATTCTGGTGCACCTGCTATGTCAAGTTAGTATCAGATCAACTAGAAACTTTTCATACCTTCTCATAGCGTGCCATCCCCAAAGACCTACCTTTCAGGTTGTCACTGAGGTAGATCTTATACCGCAGCGAATTGCAAAGAACAACTCCCACAAACTTCCTGTACCAAGTCCGCTTCACATACTGTCGGCCGTGGCAGTCCGTGTAGCCAGGGTCGTGTTTGAAGGCAAACGGGATCCAGATGGGCTCACCACCTGGACAACACAAAGCACATCTTCCAAGTCATGGTGCTTCACTGTGTTTATACCCTTGTACAAAGTACCAGACATGTCGGCTTATTCACTGGGCCTTGCCCTCCTTGCGGGGCTTTTCTGAGCAGTTTTCCCATCTCCTGATGGGTGTGCTCTCTCTTCTCTTCTTTCTTTGTACTGAAGTACAGCTCGGGAGTTCCTCACACCTGAAGATATTTGAACTGTTTGCATATCCATAAAGGATTCTCAGAGTAAGAAAAAACCTTTCAGCCTCAAGGAGCGTAAGCTATGATGACACGTTTGACCTTGGGGGTCATACCATCCTACCTGCCCCCCTCAAAGCCCCTGAGCACAGGTGCCTACTGTTCCTGTCACTCCTAAGACCTGTCCTGAACTTAGGCAACAGGTTTTTCTCTGTTTATTTGAAAAACAAAGTAAACATTTTTGTACTCTTAATCCACTTTGTTATCTTTTCAGCAATTTAAAATATTCAAGGAGGTTAGGAAAACAGTTACCGCTTCATAGGTGGCTGGCTGCCCACAGTGGTTTTATAGCTGTTGTCTGTGCAGTGCTGTACTTAGTCGCTCAGTCGTGTCTGACTCTTTGCAACCCCGTGGACTGTAGCCCGCTAGGCTCCTCTGTCCATGGGGATTCTCCAGGCAAGGATACTGGAGTGGGTGGCCATGCCCTTCTCCAGGGGACCTTCCCAACCCAGGAATCAAACCAGGGTCTCCTGCACTACAGGTGGATTCTTTACCAGCTGAGCTACCAGGGAAGCCCAGCTATGGTCTACTAGGGCCCTATTTAACAATTTCCAGACCGTTCTTTTCCCTAGATTAGGAGAGCAGGTGCAAAGAAACCACAGAAGCTGTCAGAAAATTATGACAATACAAAAACGGTTTGGCATGTCTACTTGTGAGTAACCCTAACAATCTCATGTTCAGTATCCAACTTGGTTATTAGAATGTCAAGATTATCCAGAAGAGAAACTTACCTGGTGGCCTCACGACAAGAAGAGGATTATCTGTAGAATGAAAAGGAAACAGCTGATTTCACTATTATGTCATGGAACCACATAACTATGGAAATTTTTTGTAACTGAAAGGGCTAACCAAGTTGAATAGATAAAGAAAAGTGTAAAATTCATTTGGCATATACCAATACTTTAAAAGTTTTATATCACAGTCTCAGAAGTTACATTTATATCCTTCTACTCTCCAATTTCAGCCCTCAGTTTCTTGATAACTATTTAGATTTGAATTATTTGGGTTTTTTTTTTTCTATAGACCTTTATCATGTTAATTCCGATAGTTGCCAAAAGACCATGTTATTTTTAGGAAATGCAGCCATGAACATAGACACATTATTGTAGCAAATTAACCACTGATAAAGGTTTCCTTGTACTCTTCCTTAATTACTAATGAGAAACACACTTCTTAGATGAAACAGGTAAAAACACCAATTTTGAAGTCCTTTGCCAACAGTTCCAGTATAAAGCATATTCTCAAAAAAGACTTTTTCCATATATTTTGATTTAGTAGATTTAAATCACTGCATTTAAAAATATCTTCCAACAGCAAATGTTCTGGGATCAAGCTACATGTAGGGAATGATCTAACCAAATGGAAGCAAGAGCCACACTAGTGTGCAGCTGACACTGCTGGGCTTCTCGAGGTCTTTGTCTTGGGACCATGGGCACCAACTCTCCCACCTGGCTTCCTGTACAGAGAGGCTGCCAACCCAGGAACTGCCACCGTGAACCAGTTGTGTGTACTGCCTCAGACCATGACCACCCGACACTGTGTGTACTGCCTCAGACCATGACCACCCACCATGGGACACTGTGTGTACTGCCTCAGACCATGACCACCCACCACGGGACACTGTGTGTACTGCCTCAGACCATGACCACCCACCACGGGACACTGTGTGTACTGCCTCAGACCATCACCACCCGACACTGTGTGTACTGCCTCAGACCATGACCACCCACCACGGGACACTGTGTGTACTGCCTCAGACCATGACCACCCACCACGGGACACTGTGTGTACTGCCTCAGACCATCACCACCCACCACAGGACACTGTGTGTACTGCCTCAGACCATGACCACCCGACACTGTGTGTACTGCCTCAGACCATCACCACCCACCACGGGACACTGTGTACTGCCTCAGACCATGACCACCCAACACTGTGTATACTGCCTCAGATCATGACCACCCAACACTGTGTGTACTGCCTCAGACCATGACCACCCACCACGGGACACTGTGTGTACTGCCTCAGACCATCACCACCCGACACTGTGTGTACTGCCTCAGACCATGACCACCCACCACGGGACACTGTGTGTACTGCCTCAGACCATGACCACCCACCACGGGACACTGTGTGTACTGCCTCAGACCATCACCACCCACCACAGGACACTGTGTGTACTGCCTCAGACCATGACCACCCGACACTGTGTGTACTGCCTCAGACCATCACCACCCACCACGGGACACTGTGTACTGCCTCAGACCATGACCACCCAACACTGTGTATACTGCCTCAGATCATGACCACCCAACACTGTGTGTACTGCCTCAGACCATGACCACCCACCACGGGACACTGTGTGTACTGCCTCAGACCATCACCACCCAACACTGTGTATACTGCCTCAGACCATGACCACCCAACACTGTGTATATTGCCTCAGACCATGACCACCCACCATGGGACACTGTGTATACTGCCTCAGACCATGACCACCCACCACAGGACACTGTGTGTACTGCCTCAGACCATGACCATGGGACACTGTGTGTACTGCCTCAGACCATCACCACCCACCACGGGACACTGTGTGTACTGCCTCAGACCATCACCACCCACCACGGGACACTGTGTGTACTGCCTCAGACCATCACCACCCACCATGGGACACTGTGTGTACTGCCTCAGACCATCACCACCCACCACGGGACACTGTGTGTACCTCCTCAGACCATCACCACCCACCACGGGACACTGTGTGTACTGCCTCAGACCATGACCACCCGACACGGTGTGTACTGCCTCAGACCATGACCTCCCACCATGGGACACTGTGTGTACTGCCTCAGACCATGACCACCCACCACGGGACACTGTGTGTACTGCCTCAGACTATGACCACCCAACACTGTGTATACGGCCTTAGACCATGACCACCCACCATGGGACACTGTGTGTACTGCCTCAGACCATGACCACCCACCACGGGACACTGTGTGTACCTCCTCAGACCATCACCACCCAACACTGTGTACTGCCTCACACCATGACCACCCACCACAGGACACTGTGTGTACTGCCTCAGACCATCACCACCCACCACGGGACACTGTGTGTACCTCCTCAGACCATGACCACCCACCACGGGACACTGTGTGTACTGCCTCACACCATGACCACCCACCACGGGACACTGTGTGTACTGCCTCACACCATCACCACCCAACACTGTGTATACTGCCTCAGACCATGACCACCCACCACTGTGTATACTGCCTCAGACCATGACCACCCACCACTGTGTGTACTGCCTCAGACCATGACCACCCAACACTGTGTATACTGCCTTAGACCATGACCTCCCACCACGGGACACTGTGTGTACTGCCTCAGACCATGACCACCCACCACGGGACACTGTGTGTACTGCCTCAGACCATCACCATCCAACACTGTGTACTGTCTCACACCACGACCACCCACCACGGGACACTGTGTGTACCTCCTCAGACCATCACCACCCAATACTGTGTACTGCCTCACACTATGGCCACCCACCACGGGACACTGTGTGTACTGCCTCAGACCATCACCATCCAACACTGTGTATACTGCCTCAGACCATGACCACCCACCACGGGACACTGTGTGTACCTCCTCAGACCATCACCACCCAACACTGTGTACTGCCTCACACCATGACCACCCACCACAGGACACTGTGTGTACTGCCTCAGACCATCACCACCCACCACGGGACACTGTGTGTACTGCCTCAGACCATGATCACCCAACACTGTGTATACTGCCTCAGACCATGACCACCCACCACGGGACACTGTGTGTACTGCCTCAGACCATCACCACCCAACACTGTGTATACTGCCTCAGACCATGACCACCCACCACCGGACACTGTGTGTACTGCCTCAGACCATGACCACCCAACACTGTGTATACTGTCTCACACCATGACCACCCACCATGGGACACTGTGTGTACTGCCTCAGACCATCACCACCCACCACGGGACACTGTGTGTACTGCCTCAGACCATCACCATGGGACACTGTGTGTACTGCTTCAGACCACGACTGTGGAACACTTCACCGAAGGTTCTGAGAGCTCTGCACACCAGCAACCCAAAGTAGGGACATCTTCTGAGTGACACTGCTTGCAGGATGGATAGCATTTTAATTAAACCCTCCATATTAAGTAGAGATATCTTTGTCTCCTAGGAAAGGAAGCATCCTAGAGATCTGACTGATTGAAAGAAGCAACTGCCCCTCAGATCACATGACATGTGTGCCCTTCGGCTGCTTGCAACAACAATAAAGAAATTACCTCTGCAACTAGATGGATTCAAAGTTATCTTTCCCACATGGCTAAAAACTAGATTTTCTTCCCTTTTCATTGGAATTTGCTCTTTTCACTTTTCAAGCAGTTCCAGTGAAGACTACTTTTATTATCCAAGTTTTAACTTAGCAGAAAGAAAATCATGTTTATCTTATAAAGTGACATCCAATAAGAACTGACTAAACAGAAGTTTGCTTCTTCAGTTTTCTATTATAGGCCTGATTTCAAATTATTTGTTTTTCAGAACATGAAAAAAAAAGAGCATGACGTCACCCATACCTGATTCTGTAACAAATGAGACTGAAGAGCTGACAGGTCCATAGCCGTGAGGATTTTTGGCTTGAACTCTAAAATAATACCTGAAATCCGAAGAAAACATATTTTGAAAAAGAACCTTGCTTAATTTTTGTGTAATGAGACAGCCAAACTACTGAGCACTCACTCTGTTCTAGGGTTTGAGTCTTATCTTTTCACAAATGCATACACCATCGCTATTTCTTCATGTTATTTCTAAACTTTCTCATTTTCAAATAACTTTTCAGGACAGCATAATGAACAGCATAGACATGTTCCCACTAGGAACGGAGGGGCGTACTAGGCAAACAGGTCACTTGGACTGTGTGTGTTATTTAGAGCATCAAGGGTTCGACCGCCCCATGCAGGCCACGCTCTGCAGGCCTGCCGTTGGATGGTATGGTCCGCTTTCGTCTCATCTTGAGTTCTACCAGCAAGAAGGAGAAGCTAGAGCAGGAAGAAATGCTTACCGAGCAGAATTCCAGTTCTAGCCTAAGTCTCATCCCTGGACTTTGTGTATAAAAGCAGGATGTCTGACGGATTGATGATGATGCAACCTGCTGTTGGCAGGGAGAGGCTGAGCCCGTCCAGAGGCTGGCCTCCTCGGGGAACTAACATGACAGCAATGTTCTGGGCACAGGACAGTGCTACGCTTGGCTCTGGAGCCTTGAAATCACCAAGTCTCCAGCCTCTGTGCCTCAAGGAAAGAGAAGCGAGTCCAGGAAGGGGAAGCGGAAAAGGCCTGCAGAGGCTCTGCTGGGGAGTAATCTTTGTCTTGGAACAGAGAATGTGCTAGAAAAAGCACATGGTCTGAATCAGCCTGTTCATCCACAAGGAGATAAGCCAGTTCGGTCAGGAGTCCAAGAGCATCTTTCTTTGGACTCTCGTGAGCTACAGGACCAAAAGCAGTGATGAGAAAATACTGGAAGCCAACACAGTTGAGACCTACTCTACCTATGATTAATCTTTATGTTGTCCTCCCCCCTGGAATCCTAGGTATTATCTGTGCCCTCTTAGTCCTTAACTGGGGCTTCCCTGGTGGCTAAGATCATAAAGAATCTGCCTGCAATGCGGGAGACCTGGGTTCGATTCCTGAGTCGGGAAGATTCCCCTGGAGAAGGAAATGACAACCTACTCCAGTGTTCTTGCCTGGAGAATCCCATGGACAGAGGAGCCTGGCAGGCTATAGTCCATGGGGTTGCAAAGAATCAGATATGACTGAGCAACTATTACATACAGTCGCTAACTGCTTCCAGGTAAAGAAAGAGGGTTAAAAAAAAAAATTGGGCAGGGGAGTGTGTCCACCACCTCAGAGAGTTCAGAAGGGGCCTTGGCTTCTGGGCAATAGGAGCTACACTTCAGTGTTACAAGACCCTATGTTTAAATCAGACACACAGATCACATTCACTAATTAAGATGCACTAAAGTTTTAAAAGGAAAACTATTTACACCCAGAGAGCAAAGGCGCATGTCTGTTGCACCTCTGCCCTGGCGCCGAGCCTGCTGAGCATCTGAGCTGAGGTCCCCAGGGGAGCCTCTGGCCTCACAGTTAACGCGGAGGTATTTGACTTTGGGTTTGATTGAACAGAGAGCAAAGAAAAAGTCCATTTGGTAAAATCAAGTCTTCTCTTAAGCTTTTCAAGAAAGTATATTCACATCTCATTTAGGACAGAATCCTTTTTAAAATTTCATTAAACAAACAAACAAAAAATTTCGTTAAAAAAAAAAAGATATGCACAATTAAGAACATATGAGCTCCCAAATCTCAATTCTCTCAGCACTTTGTGTGTTCTCAATTGTGCATACTTCTAACTCAGCAGGCGTGGAGTTATTTAAGGCAAACTCCGCTGGCAGTTCAAACAGGGGGTTTGGCCTACATCAATGATAACAGTCAAACTTTACAGACGCCTTTTCCTTAAAAAAAAGAAATCGAAACCTAGGGCGTGATACTGATATTCAGAGGCTACCGGGGACATTTATTTCTGCTGCATGTTTCTCAGGCCATCCCTGGAAGCAAGAGGGAAGCACCCTGTGCGGAAGAGGAGACGGCAGAGGGGTGATCCACTGGCTGGAAGAGCCTACTCCAGTTTCTTAGTTGTATCCATTCTGTTTTACCCTGAAACCTAAGTATTCTCCAAATCGACCCTCCTGTCCACGCAGTGACTCCATTCCTCCACAGAGCCCATGTGGCCCAATTCTAAAGATTTATTTCCATTTGAACTCCACCTACTGTGTCAAAGTAAGTTTAAATATGCTGAGCTACAATTCCAGAAAAATAAATGACCCAATCAAAAAATGGGCCAAAGAACTAAACAGACATTTCTCCAAAGAAGACATACAGATGGCTAACAAACACATGAAAAGATGCTCAACATCACTCATTATCAGAGAAATGCAAATCAAAACCACAATGAGGTACCATTACACGCCAGTCAGGATGGCTGCTATCCAAAAGTCTACAAGCAATAAATGCTGGAGAGGGTGTGGAGAAAAGGGAACCCTCTTACACTGGTGGTGGGAATGCAAACTAGTACAGCCGCTATGGAGAACAGTGTGGAGATTTCTTAAAAAGCTGGAAATAGAACTGCCATATGACCCAGCAATACCACTTCTGGGCATACACACCAAGGAAACCAGATCTGAAAGAGACATGTGCACCCCAATGTTCATCGCAGCACTGTTTATAATAGCCAGGACATGGAAGCAACCTAGATGCCCATCAGCAGACGAATGGATGAGGAAGCTGTGGTACATATACACCATGGAATATTACTCAGCCGTTAAAAAGAATTCATTTGAGTCAGTTCTAATGAGATGGATGAAACTGGAGCCCATCATACAGAGTGAAGTAAGCCAGAAAGATAAAGACCATTACAGCATACTAGCACATATATATGGAATTTAGAAAGATGGTAACGATAACCCTATATGAAAAACAGAAAAAGAGACACAGATGTACAGAACAGAATTTTGGACTCTGTGGGAGAAGGCGAGGGTGGGATGTTTTGAGAGAACAGCATCGAAACATGTATATTACCTATGATGAAACAGACCACCAGCCCAGGTTGGATGCATAAGACAAGTGCTTGGGCCTGGTGCACTGGGAAGACCCAGAGGGATCGGGTAGAGAGGGAGGGGGGAGGGGGGATCGGGATGGGGAATACATGTAAATCCATGGCTGATTCATGTCAATGTATGACAAAACCCACTTCAATATTGTAAAGTAATTAGCCTCCAACAAATTTAAAAAAATGTTTATTATAAAAAATAAATAAATAAATATGCTGAGCTGAAAAACAATACAGAATTATAAAAAAAGTAAAATTTTGAAAACCACATTTAATTTTTTTCTACAGACTAAAATATATATTCCATACCCTGAAGTATCTTTGTGTCACCTAAGTAACAAGAGCATCCCACGCCTTGTCTTATACAAGCTACTGGCACCTTCTTTTGAATAGGTTCCATGGTGACAGATTTTTATACTTTAGGCTTCCCGGGTGGCGCTAGGGGTAAAGAAACTGCCTGCCAATGCAGGAGACACAAGAGACGTGGGTTTGATCCATGGGTTGGGAAGATCCTCTGGAGGAGGGCATGGCAACCCACTCCAGTAATCTTGCCAGGAGAATCCCATGGAAAAGTTGCCTGGAGGGCTACAGTCCCTGGGGTCACAAAGAGTTGGATGCAACTGAAGTGACTTAGCACGCACGCAGGCACGGAGGGGTCTGAAGGAAGTCCTCGTAGGAGGAAGCCAGCAAGCACTCTCCCTCCAAAGGATGACAGACCGGAAGGCCACGCGTGGGGAGAAGCCCCAGTGGCCGCTGCCGCTCCTAGTCCATCTCCCAGGGACCCCAGCATGGGTGGACGCAGGACACAAGCCTCAGGGGACCCTGGGGCCCATCTGCCACCGGCTGCTCCAGCTGCCAGCCCCCTCTCTCCTCCGTCCCCCCAGCCACATCGGCCTCCTGCTCTTGTTCAAACGCACCAGCTTCCCAATACCCTTCCTGCCTCAAGCAACTTGACAGCTCACTTACCTTCTCCAGGTCAAATGCTGCGTATCTTCCTCACCTGAATGCCCCTTCCTTACCCCCAAGCTCAGGGAAAAAAGCCCCCTATTACACACTCACAGCACAGGGTACTTCTTCCTCAGGATGCTGGTCGGGAAAAGTCCATATCTACGTGTTTATAAACTGTCAGTCTCTGTCAGACTGTGAGTGCCATGAGGGGCCATGGCGTGTTGTAAGCCCCTCCCCGACCCCTCCGGCTCTTCCCTCTTTGGATCTCGGGGCCTGGCCCTGAGCACTCAGGAAGCTCTCACTGAGTGAGCTGTGGACACTCATTCATGCCTTTTGGAAGAATGAATAAACCATCCCACATAACCATCCCCTAACAGTACTCAAGACTCAACATCAGTTTGGTACCAAAAGTTGTCACAAGAAAACTGGGCTGTGGGGGCAAGGGGCAGCAGGGGTCCGGGATTTACAAGTAGCCAGGAGGCCAGATTTCTCTAAGGCCTCTTTCAGCTGCTCCTGAGGCTGTGCTGTAAAAACATTCACTCTGAACACAATTTAAAAAAAAAAATGGGATGCTGACTTTGTTTTCTTTAGTTTTGTTCTTGGTTTAATGAGTCAACTTTTCATTACTATCAGGGAAGAGCTAAGAAAAGGGCTTTCTCAATTTCCTGATTTTTTAATTTGCTGAATCCTGAAATTTGTAATAGTTTATGAAAGCTCAGTTCAAGCGAGCCCAGGGCATTAACAGGCCCTGAGCAAAGTTCTCCGCTAGTTCAGAAGTCTCTCGGTGCCCAAGGCTATTGTCCAGTTTCTATCCCTTTCAACAGTTCTGCTTAAGGTTCAACATTTCTGTTTAAGGAGAGCATTTTGTTCCAATCTCCTCTGTGTTCCTCTGATTGTATAAAAAAAAAAAAAAAAAAATGGGAGACCTCGGGCCCAAATCACATCATTCGGAACACTTTGCTGTGGAAATATGGTGGCTGGACCTGAGATGGTGTGCTGGAGCCACACTACAGGCTTCAGAGAGCCGATCGTTAAATATCAGCAATTCTGCAGGCCCAGCCTAGCTTGAAATTGGCAAATACCATAAAGCAGCTGTTACTTTTTTTTCCCCAGACAGCCAGTTTACGAGCACACCACAGCACGACCACTGTGTCCTTGGTGTTCTGCCCACGTTCACCCACCAAGGATGGAAGCTTTGCTGATGGTTGTTACCAGCAAGACCAGAGAATATAAAATAGGAAATGCACACACACACTGTTTGTACCCTTGAGACAAGTTCTGCACATTTCACACTGAGGGCTAAAAACTCACTCCCAGATGACCCTCTGGCTGCCAACCCACTTCTCCATGTAGGAAGCCATGCATCTTATAGCTGATATTAACATGTAAAATACATCTTTCTTGAAGGATGTGAACTTATACATCATAGAGCTTGAGTACCAGCTATTAAAATGTTTAGCCAGTTCATACAACTCAACAACAACAATAAAACAAACAACCCACTTGAAAAATGGGCAGAGAACCTAAATAGACATTTATCCACAAAAGAAATACACAAGGCCAACAGGCACATGAAAAGATGCTCAACATCACTAGCTATTCAGTTCAGTTCAGTTCAGTTCAGTCGCTCAGTCATGTCCGACTCTTTGAGACCCCATGAATCGCAGCACTAGCTATTAGAGAAATGCAAATCAAAACTACAACGAGGTACCCCCTCATACCAGTCAGAACAGCCATCACCAAAAAGTCTACAAATAACAAATGCTGGAAAGGGTGTGGAGAAAACAGAACCCTCCCACACCTCTGGTAGAAATAGATAAGCTGGTGCAGCCACTACGGAAAACAACATGGAGGTTTCTCAAAAAACTAAAAATAGAATTACAGTGAGATCTAGCAATCCCACTCCTGGGCATATAATGTAGCTTTATGTTCATAGGAGCACTATTTACAATAGCAAAGACATGGAGACAACCTAAATATCCATCAACAGAGGAACAGATAAAGAAGATATGGTACACATATACAGTGGAATACTGGGAATATAACTCAGCCATAAAAAAAGAATGAAACAATGCCATCTGGAGCAACATGGATGGCACTAAAAATTATCGTACTAAGTGAAGTAAGCCAGAAAGAGAAAGATAAACACCACATGATATCACTTATACACAGAAATTAAAATATGATACAAATGAACCTAGCTACAAAATAAAAACAGACTCTCAGACTCAGAGACCCAGACCTGTGGTTAACAAGGGTGGGGGAGGCATGGAGTGGGAGGCTGGAGTTAGCAGGTGTAAACTATTACATATAGAGTGAATAAACAAGAAAGTCCTACTGTATAGCAAAAGAACTATATTCAATATCCTGTGATAAAGCACAATTGAAGAGAATATAAAAAAGAATGTGTGTGTGTATGTATATATGTGTGTGTGTGTGTATATAACGGAATCACTTTTTGGTACAGCAGAAATTAACAAACATTGTAAATCAACTATACTTCAATAAAAAATGCTTCTCAATTGCTGCTCCACTAATGTCACATACGAAGCTTGTGCTGCATAAAGTCACCATGTTGGTGACTGCAAATAGATGGATTCCCTTTCAACACACAGAACAATCTTTCCTTTCCCAACTGTAGGCAGTTTCGGTCTCTGGAAAACAGGGAACAAAATATAAACACAATCACCTAACAATCACAAAGCAGATAGTCCTTTCTCCGAAGAAAAGAACATGACACATGGTAAGTATTCACTTACAGTCTACGAGAAACAACTGAGAATTCAAAAGAAACCGTAAGAACACTTTTAGTCAGTCCTTTCCTTTTCAACCTAAGGATATCCGTGACCACGCACACAGGTCTCATTTCCTGTGTATAAATGATGGACGCATCATACCTTGTGTTGGGCTTCAGGTTCTCAATGGGCAGGTGAGTTACTGATGAAGCCTGGGTGGACCACTTGTTCCTGATGAAGTCTTCATAGGATGCACTGTAAACCAAGTAACCTACAGGAGGAAAGAAGGCGGAA
Organism: Odocoileus virginianus; assembly: GCF_023699985.2. Taxonomy (NCBI): domain Eukaryota; kingdom Metazoa; phylum Chordata; class Mammalia; order Artiodactyla; family Cervidae; genus Odocoileus; species Odocoileus virginianus. Next base: position 8,134,184 of record NC_069707.1, read on the forward strand.
CCCAGTGAGCGTCAAGGAAGCACATCACCCCAGAGGCATAACTCAGGGGAGGGTGGAAGGAGCCGTGGGGTGGGGGCAGCTCTGTGGGAGAAGTCTAGGAGGGGAGCAAGCAGTGTGTCGGGTCGGGAGCGGGCAGAACGCTGGTGCCCACTGCCGATACCAGATGCAGGTTAACGGGCAGAGACACTTCCTGACGACTAGCCGGTCCCCTACTTTTCTTCCTTCTCCTGATCTCCCACAGTCCCGGGCTTCCTCATCTCCTCGGAACGAATCACATCTAACCATGAACGCACAGCAAAAGGAAAGAGCAGTGACCTCCACACAAGTGTTTGAGAAGTTCCTGGTAGAGGCATATACAATTGTCCTTCACCATCTCTGATGGTGAGTGCTGTGTCTTGTGATTCAAAGATCCCAAACTCCATAGGTCTCTCACCTCTTGTTACAGACGCTCCTGTGGTGTGTAGTTGTTGAAGCTCTCTGCCTGCCCTCGACCATGACGTCCAGTGACAACAGCCAGGCAGTTCTGCCTTCTCTGCTGTTAATGGAGCTCAGCAGAGGGACTCTGGACCCTGACACCTGCCCCGCCTGCCAGGCCGCCCCGGACAGCTGAGTGACAGTCCTGTCGCAGCGTCACACATCCTTTATGCTGGTCTTAAGGAAATATTTCTCAAGTACTTCCTCTGCACCCAACATAACGCCAAATACTTTGGATTGGGTTTTACTTTGATGAATTCTCCTGACCTTAGGTTTCTCTGTCTGTCTCCATTCTGACATAGGAGGAAACTGATTCTTAGAGGTCAAATATCTGGTCCAAGTTCATATCTGTTAATTCAACAAATATGTATTGTGTGCTTACTGTATATTCATTCAACCAATATTCATTGTGTGCCTCCTGCAAGTCAGTGCTACTGTATACTACGTGCTAGAGATTAAATGATCATTCGTTTTACTGAAAACTCCAGGAGCAGCAAGGGAGACAGACAAATAGGATTATACTGCTTATTTATACAGCCTGATGAGGGCTGTGTGTTGGGGCGTGGGGGTGGGGAGAGCTGGGCACAGACAGCTTTCCCAGGACCACGAAATCGGGCTGATGATAACTAAAGGATGCTGCTGCTAAGTCACTTCAGTCATGTCCGACTCCATGCAACCCCATAGACAGCAGCCCACCAGGCTCCCCTGTCCCTGGGATTCTCCAGGCAAGAACACTGGAGTGGGCTGCCATTTCCTTCTCCAATGCATGAAAGTGAAGAGTGAAAGTGAAGTTGCTCAGTCGTGTCTGACTCTGTGTGACCCCATGGACTGCAGCCCACCAGGCTCCTCCGTCCATGGGATTTTCCAGTCAAGAGAACTGGAGTGGGGTGTCATTGCCTTCTCCGAACTAAACGATAGGAAGCAGTTAAGATGCATGGTGGGAGGCAGGGAGAACTCCAGGTGGAGGGAACACCTGGGCAAAGATGCAGGCGAGGGAAAAACCAGGAGGCAGGAGGGCCTCAAAGTGGCAGGTGAGGGGAAGGGCGACATGAAACGAAGCTAAAAAAAGCATCAAACAACAACAACAAAAATGCAAGGCCCTTTGGTTATGAAGGCGTTTGCTTTTCATTCCAGAAGAAAAGGAAGACATTCAAGGGGCGACACAAGAAGACTGTCTTCTGTGTATCTCTCTGGTGCCGAGCGGAGGACCAGACAGGTGTGGTATATGGAGGGGATGCTCTAGCAGGACAGTTGTGACAATATCCAGGTGAGTGGTCACAACAGCTCAGGTGCCGGGGTGGTTAATGGAGAGCAGTGGATGCGTGCAGGAGAAATCTGAAAGGAAATGGTGATGGGATTGAGTGATGAACTGAATACGGAGGGGAAACAAAGGAGATTGGAAGATGACTCCAAAGCTTCAGGGTTGCAAGAATGGACGGAGAGTGAGACAGAAAACCCAGATGAGCAGGTGTGTGTCTGGATCATGAGTCTGATTCTGGATAGGCGGAATCTGAGAAGCTTTGGAGACATGACGGATGATAATGTCAAGTGGCCGTGATTTTTCAGTTTGAGGCTCAGAGGCGAGCATGCTGGGTCCTGACCTACAAACCAATGACTCACCACCAAGAGGCACTGAAACCATGTGCATCGGAACTTCCGTGGTGGTCCAGCGGTCAGGACCCTGTCTGCCATTGCAGGGGACACAGATTCAATGCCTGGTCCAGGAAGACCCCACATTCGGAGGGGCAACGAGGCCCAGGCACCACAACTACCAAGCCTGTACTCTAGAGCCCTCAGGCCGCAGCTGCTGAAGCCCATGTGCCCCACATCCTCTGCTCGGCAGCCAGCCGCTGCGATGCGAAGCCCACACACAGCAACCAGACAGCAGCCCCCGCTCACCACAGCTAGAGAAAGCCTGAGTGCAGCAATGAAGACCCAGCGCAGCCAAAAATAAACAAATAAAAATTTCAAATGCTTGTAAATATATATATACATTTTAAAAAGACATGTGTGTGGGTAAAATCTTTCAGCTGAAGCTGAAGCTTTTCTTCTTACTCTATGTTTTCTTTCTCCAGGGTCTTCATTGCTGCACTCAGACTTTCTCTAGCTGTGGTGAGCAGGAGGCTACTGTCTAGCTGGACTGGACTGAAGGACTGATGCTGAAGCTGAAACTCCAATACTTTGGCCACATGATGGGAAGAACTGACTCATTTGAAAAGACCCTGATGCTGGGAAAGATTGAAAGCAGGAGGAGAAGGGGATGACAGAGGATGAGATGGTTGGATGGCATCACCGACTCAATGGACATGAGTTTGAGTAAGCTCCAGGAGTTGGTGATGGACAGAGAGGTTGGCATGCTGCAGTCCATGGGGTCACAAAGAGTCGGCCACGACTGAGCGACTGAACTGAACTGAACTGAACTGAAGGAGAAAAGCGACTGAGGACCATGCCTTAAGCAATTCCAATCTTTAATGTTGGGTCAAAGAGGATGAGCCTGTGAGGAAAACTTGGGCTGAGAGAATCAGATCACAGGTCAAGGAGGAGAAGATGAAGAAAATCAAAGGCATCGAAGAGGCAAATGGCTTTATTCAACAACCTGTTCTCGCCGATCGCCTCCCCAAGGGCTATTCTGGTGATGGGAAGAATGGATTAGAGTCACATAGCTCCTCCCCAGCACGCGGGGAGCAGAAATAGGGGCTCTGGGCTCTGAAGCCTTTTCAGAGAAATTCCTTCTTCTCTTTTTTCAACAGTTATTTCACAGGACCTGGGAAGTGTTGCTGCTCTCTCCATAGGGTACCCTCCTCCTCTGAGGATGGTGACGTCTTCAAGCCACATGAGCTGACAGTAACGCTGTACCCAACGATGGTCCAGCCGGGGGCGGATGTGCCCAAGGAGCCCTGGCTTCGATGGGTCAGCCCGGCTCATCCTCTTTGACCTCGTATCCATTAGAATGCTGTGCTTCATCCCATATACTACTCAGGTTTCCCTGCTCATCCTTGTGTCTGGATTTTTATAATGTGCTTGCTGAGCACATGTATCTCCTGCATTCTCTGTTCTTATCAAAACCAGTCCTGAAAAGATTCAGAGACCACCACGAAGGTGATTTCCCATGGAGTCACTGCTGATGAAGAGACAGCCTCATTCATTAGGACTGATCAGGGTAGGCAACGGGTCGTGGACCTATTTACCTTGCAGGAGTTTTGTGTCGTTTGGCCAACATCTGGTTACACGCTGACTCAACTGCGCGTGAAAGAAAAGAACTGCTGGTGGAAATCAGCAAAGCGCTCTACATCTCACACAGTTACCAGGACCCAGCGCCCTGCAGTGGGCCGGGAAGTGTGATCTTCCCTTTGGGTCTAGGAGGCATCTGGCCATCCACTTCCTCATCGGTCTACAGCTAAAAGAGCTGGTGCCTGATTCATTAACTGATGCAGCACTCCCATGCTTTTCTCTTTTAACCTCTAGGGTCTAACATGCTTCTTCTGCATATCACAGGGCTGTCGTGCACTGAGATACTCCACAGTAAGCAGCTTGGCAGGAGTTGGCATAACTTTCTATTGGGACCTGAAACCCAGTAACACCTCAACCTTATTATTTATGCTCGTGGCATGAGTACTCGTGATTATGGCCCTGGGACTTGGTTTGGGATTCGATGATGGGGGTGTGTGGCGATGAGATGACCCCAGTCTCGGGAGCTTCGGAAGGCCGGCGATGCAAGGTTAACAGGAGCGTGTGTTTCAGAAGCACGCCCTCTATGGGATGATACAGGAACTGCATCGGAGTTAAGTCCCGCGACATTTACAGTTCTCCGAAGGCTCCTCACGCTCCAGCCCAGGGGGCATGTCTAAGGTTGCCGGTCCTTTCATCCTGTATCCATCCTTCTGTTTCTCAGAAGCCCCGTGGCTCAGGGCACAGGGGTATATTTATGTTAAGTAACATCTGTTATGCAAAAGATCAAAAGCTAAGTAGCTTAAGATAAGGTTTTCCATGATTTCTTTTTTCCCTGTATGCTTGCTTGCTTGCTTTTCAAAATTGCCATTCATAAAATCATATTCAGTTCATAAAAGGATTTTCTGGTTGTTTTGACTACAAGCTTTCTTCCTTCCATTGATTTATTTGCTTTCTATTAGGAACACACTGGACCACAGAAGCTGGCCCCAGCAGTCCAAGCAACTTGTAGGTTAGGGGACCAGCAAGTATAGTTACACCAAGACTCAGACCCCTTGATCTGCACTCTGGCTCTCCATGGCCTTACCATCTTGCCTGGCACAATACCCAGGCATTCTGTCCTGTGTCCTTTACCCTGACTTTTGGGCTGCTGTGCAAACTTCATTTAAAAAAAAATAGCTCTCTGGCTGTGCTTGGGTATTTTTTTCTCCTTTTAAGAGATCATACTGGGGACTTAAAGCAAAAGCATTAGAAATTTCAAATTCGATGAAGGACACTAGCATGGTAGTCACATACTATGTCAAACTCTGACTTATCCCACCATCCCCAGTCCTGAGACACACACACACACACACATTCCTTCTTCTTATATAACTCACTGACCCAAAAGGAATCATCTGCAAAAGATGGGTGTCTATCCAAAGAAAACATTAACTCTTTTCTGTAAGAACTCATCTCAACAAATTTATCCTCAAGTATGTCTTTGGCAGAGTCGAATGAACACATGAACTTCTCACAGACCAAGATCTTGGAAGCTCAAGATCCCTAGGCATTTTCTCCTTCACATCCAGTTCCCACCTAAGGAATTCAGCAAGGGCCAAGACTGATTTGGAAGCACCGAGCTGGCCCGGAAAGAGCCTGAGTCACGACCCCAGGGTTGATCGTAACCCCGGGCAGCGCGCAGTAGGAGCGCTCCATTACCCATACTGCAGGAGCTCATCTGACAAGTGGCCCCGAAGACTCCCGGGCTACTTGCAGGATTACAGGGTAAGAGGCCTAACGATATTTTGTATAGGAGGAGACCAAGGTCCAGGGAGAATGAAGTAGTAGCTCCAAGTCATACAAAACCCATCTGGGACTAAGATTCAGGACTTCTGACTTCCATCCAGTGCTCCTCATACTGCCCTGCAAGGCTCCCCTTACTGCCTCTATTTCATCCTTTTAAAAAAGAATATCTGCATTCGTCCATCCAATTCATCCATGCATCTCTCCATCTAGCTATCTGACTGATCCACCCATCCTGGCACCCACCCATCACTCATTTCTCCAATCCATTCATTTATTTATTCATCCATCCATCCACCCTTGCCTCCAGCCATCATCCATTTCTCCAATCCATCCATCCATCCATCCATCCATCCATCCATCCATCGTTGCGTCCACCCATCATTCATTTCTCCAATTCATTTATTTATCCATCAATCATCCATCCATCCATTTTTCATCCATCTACCCATCCATCCATCCATCCATCCTTGCATCCATCCATCATTCATTTCTCCAATCTATCCATCCATTCATTTTTCATCCATCCATCCTTGCATCCATCCATCATTCATTTACTCAATCCATTCATTTATCCATCCATCCATCCATTTTTCATCCACCTACCCATCCATCTATCAATCCATCCTTGCATCCATCCATCATTCATCCAATCCATTAATTTATCCATCCATCCATTTTTCATCCATCTACCCATCCATCCATCTTCCATCCATCCACTCATCCATCATCCATTCATCCCTTATTGTCTGTATTTCCCACCTGCAGATCGACAGAAACTCTGAGCACCTGCCTTGGACTCACCTGTTATCATATCTCCTGGGGCGGCTTTGTCCCAGTCCACAATGACAAATGAGTGGCAGCCTTCCACCGCGACAACAGTGATGTTGCGGGGGACATGCTGAGGGGGCGTGTCACTTTTCTTCAGGTCATTTGGAATGATTTCATCCAGGCTGTCCACTTGGAAGTGATCCAGAGCATCAGTCAGAGAGCATGGGGCAGACGGGTCTTTATTTAGGTACGTCACGTAAGGAGCTGGAAGAGAACAAGGATACCCAGCTGGGTTGCTGAAGGCTTTCTCTGAGGGCAGAAACATGATGTCTGCTCCATGGAGTAGACCCAACATTCAGCCTCTTTCTGCTAAACATCCAGGGTCATCAGCCCTGAGGCCAAACACAAGTGCTCATCCCTAGCTCTCCTGAAAGGATCCACGTATTTATTATATCTTTCAATCTGGTGGTTTCAAAAGATCCCATTGCCCCATCAACATCGATGCCCTCATAGTGGTTTTGAGACCTCTCCAAACTAAAATTTAATGTCTAGTAGAAGTCTGCAGCACTCTGCCATTCCTGTGCCCTCAAACTTGGAAAGGTACAATTGAATCCAATTTGGAGTTCTCTCAACACATTTCATTCTCTAGACTGTCTTGGGACCAGAAAAAAAAAAAAAAAAAAAAACATACACAAGCCAAGATGTACAACCTTAGCCTCAGTCCTGGCTGGCCTCCCCTGGGACATCAGGGGACTCACATAACCCCCTGAAATGTCTGCACAGGCCAGGCCTGAACAGCCTTCTACAACATTACCGCTCAGGACGGTAACAGCAGCTCGCATTTATGGATAGCTTCAAGCTTTTCCTACACACATGATCTCAGCAGATACAAGGGCCCCAGGATTAAGGCAGGATAAGAACTGATAACCCACGCTCCAGCTGAGACTAGCGGTGCTGAGAAGGAGCCCACAAGACTTCTTCTTATATATGCACTAGAACTTAGAAAAGCCAAAGGATTGGATTTGGGGCTTTACACATTCAAGACCCCCAAGTGCTCCCACATAACAGTTCCTAGAACTTTCTAAACATCCCATTGCATCTCTTCATACAGCCTCTCATTCCCAGTGGCTGTTAGAACTGAAAGCTATTTTTATGGTCCTCTGTTTTCCAATAATCCGTACAAAATTAGGCGTTTCGAGCTTGTGCATGGATTTGATCAGGAAGTTTGGGGGAGCTGTCTACTGTGCTTTATAAAGTTATAGGCATATGAAAATAGCCAGACAATAGTAAGCCTTTCAGTCTTTGAAGAGGTCTTCGGAACAGCTAATAATAGCACTGAAAGCATTTCAATTTCTGTCATGGAACCACAGAGAGAAAAGTCAGAACATTCGGTGAATTCAGCCAGGCCGAGGCATGCCATGGGCCAGCATTACCACGGGCCTCAGGAATCCTCCTTCCAATTAAGATTCTTGTTCTTCAAGTATGAGTAGTTCAGACACTCAATACTACATCTTGGCTGGCAAGAGTTGTTCTTCGCTGATGGCAGAACATTTGTTTTGGAAACAGAAAAGTGTGATATTAGTTTAAGCTGTTGCCTGTCTCCACTCAGTAATAAATTATTTTTTTTCCACTTAGTGATATGTTAATCTGCCTTGTTAGCAAAGTTCATTAAGGGCATGGGAAAAGAAGGCTCCCAAAGGGAATGAAATACAGTTTAGTGACATAGAATTTCTTCCTGAAACTGTTTTAATAACTGAGAAAGAGGAATATGGTCAATTTCTAGATCGCAAGTTCTTAAAGCTAATGAAAACTATAGGAAATGACCTCAAGAAAACAGCTTCAGCTCTTTGAGACTGTAAGATATACTAGTAGCTCAATTCAACAATCTGCTCATCTTTTAGGAAGAAGTTAACAAACAACACACAGGGGCTTCCCTGGCAGTCCAGTGGCTAAGACACCATGCTCCCAAAGCAGGGGACCTAGGTTTGATACCTGGTCGGGGAACTAGATCCCACATGCCACCACTAAGCCCCGAAGCAGCCTAAATAAATAAGTAAAACAACAAAACAAACAAACAAAACCAATGTGCAGGCAAGGCCTAGTAAAAGTCTCATCTCAGAAAAGTTGGCTATAACAAAAATACTTATATTTCCGGGACTTGATGATTATCAAGTGTCTCTTACTCTTCATCTACACAAGGCAGCTTCTCTAAACTCTGCTCCATCAGATACCAAATGTTCTCTTGCGAGCCTGCTCCCCTGACTTCTGCAGAGAGCAAGTTCACGTTTAGAAAGCATCTAAACAGGACTGACGCACTGACTTTTCAAGTGGAGACCTCACCCTGGGAAAAACCTCTGCTCCAAACGAGCTGCCACGGCCAAGCCGAGAGATGCGTTCTGCTTTTCTTCAAAGGATGAGAGCTACAAACTCATGCTTCTCTGATTAAGGAACTTCTACTTACCGACAAAACGTTTCTTCCCAGCCAGATCAAATTCTTCTTCGGGGTAGGAAATGATGGAGCCTTCAGGCGGGATGACGGCCGGCATGGTGGTGGTGGTTGTGGTGGTTGTGGTGGTTGTGGAGGGCTGGGTGGTGGGCGGCGGCCCCGAGGTCTCAGCTTCGTAATCTGAAATGATACGATGGTTCTGTAACTGAGCACGTCCAGAAAAGGGCACCATGTGCCATCAAAAGATACCTTAAGATTGAACGCGACACTAAAGTGTATATGCACACAAACAGATTCTAGAATTGGAGAAGGAAATGGCACCCCACTCCAGTACTCTTGCCTGGAGAATTCCGTGAACAGAGGAGCCTGGTGGGCTGCTGTCCATGGGGTCGCACAGAGTCGGACACGACTGAAGTGACTTAGCAGCAGCAGCAGACTCTAGAATAAACTCTATGACTGAACAGAATTTGTTGCTAACAAAACAATACCACCCCCCCCAACCCCGCCATTTTTCAGTCCTTAGGGAAAAGCAGCTGCAGGTAGAAGAAAGGAAGGAGAAAAGTAAAAAAGAAACATACATGACAAGAAAAATGAGATTTTTGGAATCAAAGCTGGACAGAACCTTAGAACTTACCCAGGTTAGCATGCTCCTGTTACTGGTCCATGACCATTCTCTGTCTAAACAGTCTTCCCTTTTAAAGCCATAAGAGTCACACAAGAAAAGAAATCCGATTTTTAAAAAATTTGTCACCTGCGTACGGGTTATTTTCTGAGGGGGAAGTGGGACTAATCCTATTAAGAGAACTAATCCATTAACAAAAAAGAAAAGAAAATTCTGCTCCCTTTTCAACAGCTCCAAATCATAAAGTTTTATTTCCAAAGGTGCTAAGAAAACTTCCTTTGCTTTCTCACATCTGCTGTTTTTCTTTCAAGTCTGATTTTTTTTTTTTTTAAACTGGGAGATTAAATCACTACATTGAAGACCGTGACTGCATCAGAGGTGACCTTATTCCCACATTTGTGACTGAAGAACCTTGAATCTACAACCAGCAGCCGGCAGACTGAGCACATTAGTGAGGCTGACACCCCAAGTGTCAAAGGCTGCAAAGGGGACAAGCTTTCTACTCGAATTTCCTTCCATTTCGGAGGCAATTTACAAAACACAAGAACAACCACAGGGAGGTAAGTACAATCACAGCAGTGATTACTGTGAATGGAGTGACCTTCTTCATCTTAGAAACTTCACCTTCGCTTGAAAAAATCTGATTTTTTAAAATAATCAGCACATCTACCGCATTGCTTTTTTAATGTAATTAGAAAAGGACAGGAAAGAATGAGAGTGAGAAGAGCCAAGAAGGGAAGCTGGAACTGGGTTAAACTAAGTCGTTTTCACTAACGTGGATGGGTGGGGGAGGGGGGCTCAGACTGGAGTAACTCCAGAATTTCCAAAAGCAGGAGGAGAAGATTCGGGAAGGAGGGAAGGGGGCCCCGGGGTCTTGTCTGGAGGCTGCATCTGTGTGTCAAGCACATAGTTCTCCTCTGGGTCAAATCTGTATGGGGCGAGGGGAGGTAACTTGGAAGGGCAGTAGCACCACCCTTCTCGAAGCGGTGCCCTCCAGCCGCAAGTTCCGAGGGAAACAGAAACTGAGACCATCCACTGACCCCACCTCGCCTTCCCAGGGCTTCCAGGTGGCTCAGTCCTGAGGAGTCCGCCGGCCAAGCCGTAAGTCACAGGAGACCCGGGTTCAGTCCCTGGGTGGAGAAGATCCCCGGGAGAAGGGAATGGCAACCCACTCCGGTATGCTTGTCTGGAGGATTCCACCAGAGAATTCCTGGTGGGCTAACAGTCCATGGGGTCGCAGAGCCAGACACGACTGAGCGACTGTGCATGCACTGAGTAAGGAACATCAGCCTCCCTCATCAGAAAAGTACCCCCGGCGATGTGCTTGGAATCACTCATACCTTCATCATAGATGACGTACGCCTCTTCTGTGGGCTCTGCCGTGTCCGTCTCCAGCCCCGAGAAATCATCTAGGAAGGAGAAGGCAAGGGCGGTCAGCAAATGCCCCGGGCTCTGTTCTCAGCATGGCGCCAGTGGCATGGCGATCCAGCCCCGTGCTGCTGGCTTCCAGGGGGATAAGCCTCCCCTGCCAGGGCCGCCTCAGCTTCCTCAGGAGGAAGAGCCTCGGAACGCGGAGGTGGAACGGGATTCTCTCCTTTGTGCTGAGGAGGGTGCACTGGAAAAGACACTTCCCAGCGCTCCCGACCCTCCAGCAGAGGGCGCTCTTCCGGACCAGGGCGGGGGGGCAAAGAGGGGGGCAGGGAGCGGGGGAGGGGGGCAGGGAGCGGGGGAGGGGGGCAGGCCTGAGAACAGACATTCTCCGAGGGCAGGGAGCTCCACTGTTCATGGCCTTTGGTGGCTCAGACTGCAGAGACTGCCGGCAAGGTGGGAGACCCAGGTTCGATCCCAGGGTGGAGAAGGGAATGGCTACCACTCCAGTATTCTCGCCTGGAGAATTCCATGGACAGAGGAGCCTGAAGAGCTGCAAGTCCATGGGCTCGAAAAGAGCAGGACACAACTGAGCGACTCACTTTGATTTTTCACTCATTCTCTCCATCCCCTGGTCTTGCCACTCACATGATCCAGGTGCCCTCCTGCCTCTCCTCTGTTCTATTCTGGCTTCGCTGCTCCCTCTAAGCTTCCATCCCCTCTCAGTGACTCAGGAGCTAAATCTGCAATGATTAGAACTTCTTAACTTGCCTATGAAGTTTGGAAATAATATTCCAATGATTATAAACATCTCTTTACAAACAAGTTGGGTTTTATTTATAAAGCCACTAGATCTGCTATGACTACAGAATTATCCTATACATGCAATCTGTAGACCTTTTTTTTTGCAATCTGTAGTCTTTTATATCTGTTTTTTTTTAATCCACCAGGAAGCCCTAATTATAAGAACCATTGTCCAAATGATTATTATTAATGGTTTCCCAGGTGGCTCAGCAGTAAAGAATCTACCTGCAGTTCAGGGGATGCAGGAGACGTGGTTTGATCCCTGAGTCAGGAAGATCCCCTGAAGAAAGAAATAGCATCTCACTCCAGTATTCTTGCCTGAGAAATACCATAGAGAGAGGAGCCTGGAGGGTTACAGTCCATGAAGAGAAGTGAAAGTCGCTCAGTCGTGTCCGACTCTTTGCGACCCCATTGACTATACAGTGTATGGAATTTTCCAGGCCAGAATATTGGAGTGGGTAGCCTTTCCCTTCTCCAGGGGATCTTCCCGACCCAGGGATCGAACCCAGGTCTCCCACATTGCGGGCGGATTACCAGCTGAACCATCAGGGAAGTCCAGGAATACTGGAGTGGTTAGCCTATCCCTTCTCCAGCAGATCTTCCCGACCCAGGAATCGAACCTGGATCTCCTGCACTGCAGGTGGATTCTTTACCAGCTGAGCTACTAGGGAAGATCTTACAGTCCATAGGGGTTGCGAAAGAGTCAGACACGACTTAGTGACAAAAAACAACAAAACTGATTAAGAGCATGGATGAAAACTTGGTTCAAACAAGTGGGTGATTGAAGCAAAAAAACAGTTTTTTGCCTCCACGAGCTGGGTACTGCTTTAAGCAGAAGCTGTTTTGGGAAGATGGGAGGAAATCCATACATGACTTCTCTGCTTGGGGGAGACAGATGCAGCTAAAAAAGGAGATTCTTTCTCTGCAGTTGGTGAAATATTGAGGCAAAAGATTTCCTAATTTAAAAAAAAAAGGTTCAGAATTCCTTCGCTTCCTTTGACCTGAAGCCGCAGCAAATTATACAGAACTCTCAATCCAAGGCACACTTAAGAGGCAGAGAGGGTGAGTGAGGAGACAGGAAGCAGGAAGTAGGATGTATCACATGCCTTTGGGGCATCGGGCACTGTCAGTTATATATTATTTGAGTTAATCCTCACATAAATCTCCAGATACGTGGGGTTGATTATACCCACTTCTCAGCCAAGGACACCAAGGATTTATAACATGCCTGGAGTCACACAGCTGGTAAAGGAGAAAGAGCTAAAACAGAACTGAACTGCAAAGCCTCGGTTCCAAAGACTTTATACTTTATACTTCATCAACCTGCCTCCACTATTTAAAAGTTGGATGAACTCGTCTTTTGCTTGTAAACCTTCAGGCACTTTATTAGAATCATCATTCTGCAGCATAATGAAGGGGGAATAGAACTAGAAAAGTATATAAACCCCTTCACTAAAAAATTACAAGCACCAATTTTGAATTTTGTTTATGGTTAGGAAATAACTGATCATTCCCCTGAAATATTCTACTAGAATCCTTCTATTAGGCTTTTTTGAGCCTACTTCGAATCACTTCATGAATGTGATGCTGCCAGAACAGCTCCAGCAGCGGAGGACAACGGCGACCTCGCCTCGCCTGTCTGGCCCCTCTGGATCATAGTGAAAAGCCCCGTAGATACCTGAGGCCCATGAGATGTATGGGCCTCCTCACCATGGAGGTGGTGATGCTGGGTGTGTTCTGATGTGGCCAGCAAATGTCATCAAAGAGAGGTTGTAAAAGATCCACCCTTTTCAGAATGGGCATTTTGAGAAAAACGATTAGACAAGATTTTTTTTTTTTCCAGTTCATTCCAATGTCAATATGCCTGGATCCAAGAGGAATTACTTCTGGGCTGGTTTAAATCAGAGTTTTCGAGTTCACACCACCTAGCATTTGGGGTTATCTTGCTGTTGTTTTCCATGACACCATTTTCTTTCCCTTGTCTATTAACTTTCAAGAATATAGTCCTCCTGTGGCTTATTATCAGCTCAGATTCATTTCATTTCGTTATTTTTGGTCAGATCAAAATGAATAAATTGTACAACTTTTGCAGTCCAGAGTGAATGAGAAAGAGGGCAAGTCTAGGGCCTCCTCTGTGGATTCCTGATACTAAGTACAATTCCTCAAGGAGCTGAAGCACTCCGGTCCAGCACCAGACCACAGAAACCATGCCTTTCACCTGCGAACCTGGATCACTTCTTGAGACGAGTGACCGTTGAGCCTTCTGGCAAAAGTAAACACCTTACTGAGTGGTTTAGGGCTCCTTTTCTTGTTTTAAAACCAAATAAAGTCAGAGATAATTTTTCTAAAATAGCACCATCTTGATTCCAAGTCAAAGAAACTTCCAGATGTAATGAAACACATTTCCTTCTTTCTTTTTGAAAAGTTGACCCTCAGAATTTGCCCCACCTGAATGCCAATGTGGAGTATCTGGAGCTACATATAACTGAATGTTTTTAAGCCAAACCAAAATCGATGTCAAAAGCTTCCACCTCTTCAAATAAAAGTAGCAGCCAGCCACCAACCATGTGGTACAGTTTATATATGTATATTTTTCGAGTAGCTTTATCCAAACAGTCATGAAATTTAAAAAAAAAATAGAGTGCAAAATGTTTGGGTCTTAGTTACAGAGATTGAAAAAAAAAAAAACTGTTCAAGTAGATTTCTCACTAAAAGTTTGGAGAGAAGGTAAATTACAGTTATTTGAAACCCAAGGATATTTGCAGATTATTTGGTTGGTCCAGCTCAAGTGAACTTTCAGTTATTCTCTTTGTATTTCTGTCTTGCGAGTGAGCTGTGACAGGAGGGAACTGTTTTCCATAATGACTGATGTTCTTCTAAAACATGCCCCAAGGTCATGTTACAAATTGTTGAAGATGTTCAGCTGGCGTATAACATTTCCAAACACACACGATACCATCAGATCTGCTGTCAAAATGGAACCTGAAAAAAAAGAATCACTGGTAAAAAGACTTCTCAAAAGACTTTCTAACTTCTCTGTTAGAAAACGGAGCATGCCTATGGCTCAGGGTATGGTTTAGATATCCAAAGATGCATAACTGGGTACCACAAGGAATCTGAGATGAAACAGAGGATGCTGTCTCTACTGCAAGGATTTTATTACTTAATAGAGGAGTCACAGCAAGCAATAAATTGTGCATGCGTGTGTGTGTGTGTGTGTGTGTGTAAAGAGAGAAAAGGTGTCAATACACTGGAAACAAACATAATATGCATTTATGCATACGGAATATGTGTAACTATGGTATCTAGAAAAAAATGCTTAAATTACTGAATAATTTAATGACACAAGGTTGTTCCCAGAACACTGTTAAAGCAGCGTTTTCAAGAAAAAGAGGGGACTGATAAAACCAGGAGAGCCAAGACTAACATACTTGAAAATATGATTTTTAAGATTGGAGGGCTAGAAATCTAAATGCTCATTGACAGAGGAATGGATAAAAAAGATGTGGTACATATATATATATACACACATATAAAAAACAGAATATTACTTGGGCATTAAAAAGAATGAAATCCTGCAGTTTGCAGCAACATCAGTAAACCTGGAAAGTGTCATATCCAGTGAAGTAAGTCAGATAGAGAAGGAAAAACATTGTATGACATCCTTTATATGTGGGATCTAAAAAGAAATGATACAGATGAACTTACAAATGATTCAAAGGCAAATGAACTCATGGTTGCCGGGGGGCGGGGGGTGGGGGTGGGAAGGGAAGGGATAGTCAGGGAGTTTGGGATGGTCATGTACACACTGCTACAGTTATTAATACAACGGATAACCAGCAAGGACTTACTGTACAGCACAGGGAACTCTGCTCAACATTATGTGCCAGCCTGCATGGGAGGGGGTTTTGGGGGAGTATGGATACATGTACATGTATGGCTGAGTCCCTTCACTGATCGCCTGAAATTACCACAACATTGTTAACTGGCTCTACTGCAATATAAAATAAAAGTCCAAAAAAAAATTGGAGGTCTAGAAACAAAATGTTAGGACTTTGCCAACAGAAGGTAATGACAAACGGTTGCCTAGCTGGGGGCTGAGGAGGGGAGTCTCAGAAGGGCGGGTATTCTCACAGTGATCACGGCAGAGGGTCTAAGTCAGCATCCTTACAACAATTTCGGGTGATTAGGCTGCAAAGCGCCATGGCCAAAACGCACTTTGTAAAAAGCACACATGTGTACACACAGAACCCCAGCACCTGTGAGTGTACACTGACTGAACTACGGTGCACATGGGGAATTGGCCCAGAAGCCCCTGTGAATACCAAAATCCATGGATGCCTAAGTTCCTCCTATAAAATAGTGTAGTACAAGGAATCCAAGCTACAATGGCTAGAATGAAAAAAACAGATAATAACAAGTGCTGGTGAAGATGGAGAGAAGCTGGATGCCTCATACATTTCTGGCGGGGAATGAACATAGTGCAGTGCTGTGGCGCTTCCTCGAAAAGTTAAACATAAAGCAAATATCGAATATTAACACATATATATGAAATCTAGAAAAATGGTACTGATGAACCTATCTGCAGAACAGAAATAGAGACAAAGACATAGAGAACAGACTTACAGACACAGTAGGGGAAGGTGAGGGTGGGATGCATTGAGACAGTAGCATGGAAACATACACTATCATATGCAAAACAGATAGCTCGTGGAAAGCTGCTGTATTACACAGGGAGCTCCACTTGGTACTCTGTGACAACCCAGCAAGGCAGGACGGGGCAGGAGGTGGGGGGGAGGTTCAAAAGGGAGAGGATGTATGTATGATCCATACTGTTGTATGGCAGAAACAAATACCACATTGTAAAGCAATTATCCTCCCACTAAAATTTTTTAAAAAGTAGTAGGGAGACAAGTTAAACACAGTTACCAACCAACAAAACAACTCTACACAAGAGACTTAAAAAGAGATATTCAAAAAAAAAAATGTGTACACAAATATTCACAGCAGCATTATTCATAATAGACTAAATGGATAAAATGTGGTCTTTACACACAATGGAGTATTAGCCAGCAATAAAAGGAATGAAGTACAGATAACTTGAAAACAAACTATGCTAAGTGAAAGAAGCCAGACACAAAAGGACACATTTCACATGGGATTCCATTTACACAAAATGTCCAGAACAGACAAATAGAAACAGAGAGAGAGAAAGGAGATGAGCGGTTCCCAGAGCTGAGAGGAGCAGGAATGGGGAGCGACTGCTAATGAGTATAAGGTTTGTTCATGGGGTGATGAAAATATTCTGGGACTTGATAACGGTGAAAGTTGCACAACTCTATGAATACGCTAAACTCTGTACACTTTAAAAGGGTGAACTTTATAGCATGTGATTTTTATGTCAAGAAAGCCATTATTAAAGATGTTTTTCATAAATAGAAACAACTATGATTAGAAATAATATTAGGAAGAAAATATTTAATGAAATTGCTAGTGGAGCAGCAGAAATGAAAAAGGAAGGTAAGGTGTAGTGAAGTATTTTTAAATAATAAATTATGGACATGTAATTAAGATATAGTGCTCTCCCCAAATTTAACTTTTTCCAAGACTTTGCCCTTATTTTCAAAATGCTATCTAGAGGGAAACTATTACTAACCTTAGACACTAATTTGGCTTAGACTAGGCTATCAGACAAATGCACAGGAGTAAAGTAAAAACATATACATCTCTATCATGATTTGCAAAGAAAAGAAGAGACAAAAATATCAAGAATCTGACTTTCATGGCAACTAAAAGTCCAAAATTACAAAGTAAATGAAAAGAACATGAAAAGAAACAAAAAGACCTACATAAAAGCGAAAGAAAATTTAAAATATTAATAATAATAGTAGTAGTAATTAGAAGCAAATCCAAACAGCAACTCTTCTGTTTATAACCTATAAGTAAAGAAATATGTTATAATCATACTTCAATTAAATAATAACCACACCAATGTATGCTGAAGAAGCCAAGGAAAGTACAAGATACTTTCATACCAGAAACCCAAAGGTAAATTCAAATTTGTACTCACTTTTAATTGGTGGTGTCAGAATTTTCTTCCCGATCGTCCTCTTCTTCAGTATGTTCCTGTTCTTTGGTGTGAATTTTTCAGATACGTCAGATGTTCCTGTTCATTTGGAACTTTTTCGTGGAAAGACTAACTTCAAGCAGAATTCTCAACTTGGAGACAGCATTCACGTTCAGAGTGATTAGGTTTGAATGATGGTGCGCTACAAATTCAGGGAACACTGTGATTCCTGAAATGCAGGGTCTTCACTCTGCATTAGCTTAAAAAGACAGAAGCTTTACAGCCTGCATGGCAATTCACTTCAGCCTGAGGGGAAGGAGATGAATTTGCCTTCTGGAGCCTGAGGCAAATACAGATGACCTCCCCCCAAGCAGTGCGAACAAGGACAAGCAGAAAAGATGATAGCATCTCGGCTCCACCGTGACTTGGCCCAAAGTGTCCCCAGGTTCTGTTCTTTAGGGGAGCAGTGGAGGGGTGTTCTCAGTAAGAAGACCCAGCAGGGATACAGGACAGCTGGGACTGGGTGTCCCAGATCAGGAAAGGGCTCAGTCATAGCCAGCGGACAGCCCCGCTCCCGTGAGAGCCAAGTCATGTAAGCATAAGCATTTTTCAAAGGGAAAGAAGTGAAAGTGTTAGTCGTTCAGTCATGTCTGACTCTTCGCAATCCCATGGACTGTAGCCCACCAGTCTCCTCTGTCCATGGAATTCTCCAGGTAGGAATACTGGAGTGGGTTGCCATTTCCTTCTCCAGGGGATCTTCCTGACCCAGGGATCAAACCCAGGTCTCCTGCACTGCAGGCAGATTCTTTACCGTCTGAGGGATTGCTGTTCAAACATGCTTGGGAAATACTACTATTCTTGGAAATTCACAATGAGACTATTCAGTGGTGAGTCCAACAGTCAGAAATTCCTTTAACTTTGTCTGAATCACATAGCTAATCACAGAACTTTTTCTCTAAATTATTATTGTAACAAGTACTAATCTACTAGTGGAAATGGCAACCCACTCTAGTATTCTTGCCTGGGGAATCCCGTGGACAGAGAAGCCCAGCGGCTACAGACCACAGGGTCACAAAGAGTCGGACATAACTGAAGTAACTTGGCATGCATGCATGATCTACAAATATCCAGTGGAATACACTTTGGGAAATGCTGGTCCAAACCAACAATGTCTCATGTTTCAGACAAATTTTTGACTCGGGTGGGGACAAGGGTTGCCAGATAAAACAGAGGAAGCCCACTTAGATCTGAAGCTGTACGCCTCACTCACTGCATCCGGCAGGCTCTGCAACCCCCTCTGAAATGCCACTCTACCACGTGAGTTTTCAACAGAACAAAGATGGTTACCTTCCTCAGGGTAGCACTCCGGAACCCCACGTGAGCCCATTATGAGGTTGCCATCTTCGTCATGCCGTTCCAGGGTCCCGGGGGGACAGGTGGGGACGGGGGTTGTGGGCTCCGGGGTGGTGGTGGTGGTTGTCTGGGTCGTGGTCCGGGTGGTCGTTGGGCGAGTGGTGGTGGTGGTTGGCCTAGGGGTCGTGGTGGGCCGACGGGTCGTGGTGGGCCGACGGGTCGTGGTGGTAGGTCTCGTGGTTGTGATCGGGGCTTGGGTGGTTGTTCTGATGACCTCCAAGCCCACCAGGGGCTTGCCTCCAAGACTCAAAATGGGCTTATCCTGGGCACTGGCCAAGGGTTTGGCATGGCGCCCCTGTCCAAAAAGCGGGAGGCCGTCGGGGCTCACCACAGGAGTCCCTCCCAGATCTGAAACGAAATCAAATAAAAGCCATGCACCCAGGTGAAACAATCTGGGGAAGTAAAAGGCAAGTGCAAAGTATCTACTCAATGTCTTATATTTTAATCAATAAAAGGCAAAGAAATAATGAAAAGGATACCAGCTGAGGTCACAGTACCTGCTACTATCCAGAAACTTCTGGGCTTTTTATATTGCCCGTTACTCTATACTAGTTTATAAAAGTATACAAATACCTCATTGTTATGCCCCATTACCTGCAATAACTCTAAGTTTCTAGGAAGGAAAGTGATTCTTTCCCCATCCTTATTCCTACCACTACAGACTAAAGTGTTACTTTGGACCAGTGGTAGCAAAGTTATTCTGCAAAGAGCCAGAGAGTAAATATTTTAAGCTTTGTGTTGCCACTATTCAACTCTGCCACTATAGAGCAAAAAACATAGACAGTACACCAAGAAATGCACGTTTCTGTGTTCCAAGAAAACTTTGTGTATGGAGAGTGAAATATGAATGTAATATAATCTTCACATGTCACAAATATTATTCTATGATTTCTTTGGCAATCATTTAAAAATGTAAAAGCTATTCTGAGCTCACAGGCTATACAAAAACAGGCAGCAGGCAGGGTTTGACTTTAGAAGTGGTGTTGCTGAAGTCTGCTCTGGACTGCCCAATCCCAAGAATGAAGTCAAGAGCCACCTCCTCTAGAGGGTGGAGTCTGTAGGAAGACAGCTGGATCAGGGAAGAAGCTAAGCTCCACCCCTTCCAAGGCACCTCCTTGCCATATGGTTAATGTAACTGGACCAAGGACCCCCGTTAAAAATGACGAGGAGGAGGAAGAGAGAAGTTGTTACCCTGCAGATGACTCAGGGCACTTTTGTTCCCTGAGAACCATTCTCACTTACCCACAATGGTTCGACCATCTCCTCCTAGTTTAATCCGAAGAGGATTTCCTTGTGAATCTTGTAGGTACCTTCCTTCTGCATTCAATACTAACCCACGATCAAGATCCACGACCTAAATCCATGACACAGATTAAAGGATGTATTGAACATTTCAAAACGTTCACATTAATCCAACTACATGAATATAGGGGAATAGGAAACATTACTTTTGCCAGCATCATTAATAAGGTATAATAGGAATAAAGTACAGTCATATTTCATAATTGTTTGTCCATATAACATAAATTGTTTCAAGTTTCCTCAAATATTCAAAAGATGTTCAAAATACTTTTAACATTGAGTATGTTGTATGTCAAAAGCAGGAAATGACCTAGGTGTTCATCAATGGAGGAAAAAGATTAAATAAATCATGGCCCATCCATACAGTGAAATACTGTACAGCCAGTGAAAAGGAGTTGGAAATTCTGAATTTATCATGAGATATCCTGATGCAGACATAGATTAAAGGACTGATTATTTTTGCAAAATGAAGTATATTCACTTGTATATATAAGCTTAAAAGTGTAGAGAGAAAATTCTGGACAGATATGTCCCAAACTGTTAATAGTGGTTATTTCTGAGAAGTGATTTGGGATGCTTATTATCTTTTTATACATTTCTGAATTGCTTATATTCTTGCCATGAACACGACGGGTTTCCATTTTGCTGTGTGTTAAAAATCAAAGTTGTTATATCAAAACCAGTTTAATTTGTAATTAGCCTAATATAGCACACACGAAAAACTGTCATGTTCTAAGGAATTATACAACTTGGACAAAAGGCATTATTATCTCTGTTAAGAAACAACTCATGTGGCGCACTAGTGGTTCTCAGAATATGGTCCTGAGCCAGCTTCCCCAACCTCACCTGGAAACTTGCCAGATATGAGAATTACCTGGCCCGAACCAAATCATACTGACAAGCTTCCAGGGATTCTGACGCCCATCAGTGTTTGAAAACCATGACTCTGGACAGCCGAGTCACTGGAGGAATCCCTGCAAGCAGGCCACTTGCTGGGTACTATCTCAGTAATTAAAACTTACACAAATAAACCCTACTTTTGAAATCTACTCCATACGGTTTCAATTCAAAATTGTTTACAAAGACACTTTGCTTCTATATGTATTCTTCTTTCTATAAATTTCTATTCCTTTGAGAAATGATAAAATGTATCTTGAGGCTACCTGTGACGGAAAATTCTTTGAAGTTCATCAATATGTTTTCCTAAATCTTACTGCTATAAATGAGAAAATTTGACTGGGAATTCCACTGTGAATAATCTTTTTGATTCTTTGAAAAAATATTTTAAATCTCTGAACATTCTAAGTGTTCTGTCCATCACCCTCAACCCACCAAAAACTCCTAAACATTTACCTTAACCCCAGGAAGTTAAAGTCATTTAGCTTAAACATACATAAAGTACTAATACTTATTTTTTATTTCAGTCAAACAAGAATTATTGGAAGATTTAAAAGGTGATCTGATAAAAACTGCCTATTTGATTTGGAGATTTTTGTTTTGGTTCAGTTTTTATCTTGCTTCCTTTTACAAAGGATTTGAGATAATTTACAGAAAATATGTGTTCTGTTTAATTGAACCATAAAGAAAAAATAAAATAAAGCTAAAAGGAGTGGGAAAACAGAAATTCATTGGAGAGGCTGTGCCTCAGGTTTTGTCTGACTAGTTGGCCTAAACACTTGTGTGACTTTCTTAAACAGTCAAGAAGAATGGGAACAAATGCCCATGCCTGACCTAATTAGCTATGAGAAGAAAGCAAAGTAGTTTTCAGGAGAATCAAAGCCTTTTCCAAGCACTGGAAGAAACAATACAGTATAAGTATACTGACATACAAGTGGTTAAAACTAGAGAAAAAAAGACTGCTTCATTTTTTATTACACAACGCCCACCACTTTTCTCTTCCCAAACAGCATGAAAACAACTAGTATGTGTAAAGAAGTTTACCCTACCCACTTTGTTCCTTGAGGGCCATTGATAATTCTTTGTCGACTTGGTTTTCCATTACTACCAGGAAGTACTCTCCCTTCTCCATTTGGTCTTCCATTATAACCTACAAGGTCCCAAAAAAACAAACAAAAAATACAGAAGCTGGTAGATTCAACACTCCTGGAAAGTTGGCTTCATACCACCCTGTAAGTAGTAACATATCATTTCAAACAGAAACACTAAACAGAATGTTGAACCAATAGCTCAAATGTATTAGCTAATGATAGACTGAAATTGTGATTTCTACGTGACAAATAAGAATGTCTGTGAAGAGTACGGTACAGTCAGTTTTCTACACTATTAGGGGAATGAGGGTGTTTGGCGTAAGTAAAATTTCCAGGTAAAGTTTAAGACCGTAGTAGTGGTAGCTTCGGAGAAGGCAATGGCACCCCACTCCAGTACTCTTGACTGGAGAATCCCATGGACGGAGGAGCCTGGTGGGCTGCAGTCCATGGGGTCGCAAAGAGTCGGACACAACTGAGCGACTTCACTTTCACTCTTCACTTTCATGCATTGGAGAAGGAAATGGCAACCCACTCCAGTGTTCTTGCCTGGAGAATCCCAGGGACGGGGGAGCCTGGTGGGCTGCCGTCTATGGGGTCGCACAGAGTCGGTCACGACTGAAGCGACTTAGCAGCAGCAGCAGCAACAGTTGTAGCTTTATTTTAGCCAGCTGGAAGGTGGAGGGAGGGAGAGTTGGAAGGACAGGGAAAATTCTCTCTGACATCTACGAGATACCGTGCTGCTCTCCTCCGCAGATTACACTAAACACAACCACTGTCTCTAGCTGACTCGGGTCTAGATCATCCATCGCCGAGTATAAACACACAGTCCTGACTCAAAGCTTGCTGACTTCAGTGGAGCCGCAGAAGGATTTGCTCAGGGAGGAGGTAGCAGGCCCTTTAGTTGCTATCCGACTGTTGCTTGCACCTGCCCTCTCTCTTCACCTCCTGCACTTTCTGATCACCTGCAGTTTGGTTGAGGCCTCCGCTGGAAGCATCTGCTCTAGCTTGGCCCACCAGATAAACTGCCTGGGCTTCCCAACAGCTATCTGCAGGTCAGAGACATTTCTCTCACTCAAGTGGTTAATGAAAATTAAGAATCTATTGACTTTTTTACTATGTACAAGGAAATGTGACTTTTACATCTATTATTGGGGTGTTCAGTTCAGTCGCTCAGTCATGTCCGACTCTTTGCGACCCCATGAATTGCAGCACGCCAGGCCTCCCTGCCCATCACCAACTCCCAGAGTTTACTCAAACTCAAGTCCATTGAGTTAGTGAGGCCATCCAGCCATCTCATCCTCTGTTGTCCCCCTCTCTTCCTGTCCCCAATCCCTCCCAGCATCAGGGTCTTTTCCAATGAATCAACTCTTCGCATGAGGTGGTCAAAGTATTGGAGTTTCAGCTTCAGCGTCAGTCCTTCCAATGAACACCCAGGACTGATCTCCTTTAGGATGGACTGGTTGGATCTCCCTGCAGTCCAAGGGACTCTCAAGAGTCTTCTCCAACACCACAGTTCAAAAAAGTATGCATAAAACAGTCTGTTTTAATGGAAAACTGACCTCCTAGTTGGGGCACTGTTCTAGGGCTTTACATTGAGCTAAATTAACAGTATATTGCATGGATTAACAACTGCTAATACATTTAATCAAGAATGTCCTATTATGCCCCAAATCCATGCAAGAGGAGTGCAAGGCACCACTTAACCAAATGCAGATTTTAGGTAAATACCTTAGCTCCTGCTCTGGGGTCCACATAGACTCCAGCTCACAGCTGTCTACATGCTGCCCAAAACCTAAGTCACACATCAGCAAGTTACTCCTCTGTGCGACCATCCTCTCACAGTCTTTTCTGGAGGTTTTAAACAACCTTCAGTGATTGCAACATCTGAGCAATCCTCACCCAAGATAATTTGAGTTTGTCCCAAGATATTTTTTAGCTGAGAGGTTTACATGCAGAATAACCAGAACAAGTTCCACCCTCCACAGGAACTAATCCTTCCTGTGGATTCCTTAATACCCCCTGGCACAAGAACAACCTAAAACATAGGAACCTGAGTGTGGCATCATGGCTATGACACACATTCACAGATTTAGAGCTTAAGGACTCAGAGAAGCACGATGGGATAGCAATGTCACCCCACTCCAGCATTCTTGCCTGAAGAATCCCACGGACAGAGAAGCCTGGTGGGCCACGGTCCACCAGGCGGCAAAGAGTCGGACACAACTGAGCACGCACACACACACCTACCAGTGGGTTGTGGAGTCGGTGTTGGGATCGGAACGGCCGCTCAGCCACCTCGACCTCCAGCAAGCCACTCAGACCCCTAAACCCCGGCTTCCTCATCTGAAGACCCGGAGAAGCAACGCAAATCCAGGAGATGGTTACCAGGATGAGATCGCATTTACATCTCAAAGCTCCTAACCCAAAGCTTAGACAGAGCAGATGCTCCGTAAGATAAAAGGTTCTCGGGAATTGCTATGAACCCTGCTGAAAACCGTCAAGACAACGTTCAGGTAAAAACAACTCACCTGGTCTCGAAGGGGGTCTCACCGGCGCGCGTGAGAACGGGTTCCGGAACCTGGAGTTCATCATCCGCTGGCGCAAGGAGAGCATCGGGGTGGTGGGGGCGGACGGGGCGGGCGCGCGCGTGGTGACCTGTGGCGGTGGGGGGGTGCCCACCGTGGGACTCGGGGTGGCGGCGGGGCTGCGAGCCGGGTGTCTGGGCGGGAGGTGCGAGGCTCTCGGGGAGCTGCCCAGAGGTGGAGAAAGAGGCCGCTTCACCGGGGTGGCGTTCTCGTCCTGCGGGGAGCCCACCCTGGGGGGCGCCAGCACGATGGCTGGCTCCGTCTCCCCCTTAGCGAGGGTCCCGTCCACGTGTTTGCCACCCCTGGGGCTGAAGGAGGAGGGCCACTTCGGAGCAGAGGAAGACTGCGGATCCTTGTCCTTTCCTCCCTTAAAGAACATCACGTCTTCATTCTCCTCCTCGGCTGACACCGACTGCTGCGATTTGGACGGCAGCGGCTCCTTTTTGATTGGCGAGGCCTGGGACGCCCCGTCCTTCCTCCCTGCCCACTGGGGCCCTGCTCTGCCTGGGACCCTGGTGCGGGCGTGGGGGTGCAGGCTGCCGGGCCTGCCCGCAGGCCTGCGGAGGTGACCATCGCCCGCGCTTCCTGCCTGAGCCTCCACCTGGCGGTGCTTGGGAAGGGACGGGGTGGCGTCCTTGGCACCTGCCGAGTACGCGGGCGCCCGGACGCCCCCGGTCTCCGCTTCTGCGCTGTCGTCGTCCAGATTCCGGGGAGACGCCGCACGGGAGGACTGTCCGCCTCTGGACGAGTAAGAGTCTGAGAAGGAGGCGCTTTCCTGCGACATGGGGTGCGGACGGCCGGCCTCGGAGGGGAACGCAGGCTGGGGTCTGAAAGGCGAACGCCCCACTTCCTTGCTCTGTGGGCCGTGGGGCTGTGGCTGGGACGCCGGGACGGGCGACTTTTCCAGAGCAGCGGACCCAGCACCCATCCTTGTGGGCCCCGGGTGTTGCGGGAACCGTGGCCCAGGCTGCCGGCCACCCAGCTGCGTTTTGGGAGACCCGCCCTCCGCACCCGCGTCTGTGCTCTGCTGCGAATCCTGAGCCTTAGAGGACGGAGGTTTGGCCTGAGGGGACACCCCGGCCCAAGTGCCCGCGGATTTGGGGTTCTCTGGAAGGGGTTCCTTCCGCTGCAGGCTCGCCCCTCTCTGGGGGCCTCTTCTCAGATGGTCCGCGCCCCGGGAGGCAGGCTGCCTGGAGGAGGAAGACACGTGGTCGTTCACCACGGTGGCAGGAAGTGGCTTTTCGTCTTCCGCCTCCTCTTCGCTGTCTTCTTGGCCTCCGGGGCCGTGCCGTCGGTCAGAAGCTTGGTGAGAATCCACTCTGGGGTGAACCCGGGGGGACGCGGTGGACGGAGGGGAGCTGGAGGGGTGCAACCGGGGTCCCCGGCCGTTGCCAAACCTGTGTGGATATCTGCCGTGGGCAGCGAAGGGCCTGTTTCTGAGCGAACTGAAGTGTCCAGAGACTGGAGGGCCTGCGGGCAGCCGGGACCTAAACGTTGGGGCAGTGGCTGCAGCTGGCCTCCCTCCCTCTTCCGCATCACTGTCACCATCGCCATCGGAGTCACCTGCTCCTTCAGAGGCCTGTGTCCTCGAGGAGGGACGGGAGGAGGCCGCGGACGGCCGAGTGGACCCTGACGGCGCATTGGACCTGGCGGCCAGTGCGTCCTGACCCTCCTTCCAGCCCCGGGAGAGCGGAGACCCGGGCTGTGGTTCGGTGATCGGGAGCCGAGATGACCCCCCAGGAGATGGAGAAAGTCTCGAGGGTGGGGCTGAGGCCCTGGAACCTTCCTCCCTATCCTCGGAGTGGGGCGCCCTCCGGGCAGGCAAGGCTGGTCTCGTGCCATGGTGCGCCACGCTTCGGTCGCGCAGGGCGCTCCAGGCCGGGTGGCGGCCGGACGACAGGGCGGGCCGAGCGTGCGCCGCGCTCTTGCCCGGCAGGTGTTCCAACAGAGCATCCTTGGGGTGCGGGGAGCGCGCAGGGGTCTCCTCCTCCTCTGGACCCACTGAGTCATTATCAGTAGAGCTGGAAGGCCGGCTGGAGGAGGGTCCCCCTGAAAGGCGGTGAGCGCTGCTCTCGGGGGGTGCACGGGAGGCAGAAGAAGATGCGGAGGGGGGCACCCCCGGACGAGGGGGGGAGGTGGGCGAGGAGCCGCGCTGGTCCATGCCTTCCTTTCGCGGCAGCACGGGCGCGCGGGCCCTCACTGGAGTCCTCCCGGCGGCGAGGACTGGGTGGACAGGTCTGCTTGGTGGCCTCTGCTGGGACTTCTGGCCTTCGGTCTCTGGGGGCGAGGTTGGTGGGTCCCCGCGGGAATCCGGCTCCTCTTCGTCGGTGATTTCTGTGGACTGAACACCCGAACCTCCGCTCTTCCTGGGGGGAAGCTGGGCTTTTCTGAGCAGTCCACCGTTAGCCAATATTTTGTTCTTCAAGTCGAGAAGCGGGCTCTTGACATTTCTCCCTTGGGGAGAAACGGGCAAGTGAGTATGTTTTGAGGGAGCTGGCGCTTTAGGAGATGAGGAAGGTTCAGGCTTTTCAGGTTTGTGCTGATCTTCCGTGTCTGTTTTCCGTTGAACGTCAGACTCACTGGTAGGGGCTGTAACAGATTTTAAAGAATTTGCTGTCAAAGAAGCAATTTGAAAGATGGGCAATGAAAAATGACTAAGATGGCAGTATGGAGGTGCTGGACACTAGTAATAAAACTGATAACTTCTCCTCCTTTAGACACTGGACATTATTTTCTCAATTATAGCAATCTCCTTTAAAGTTCTAGTTTGCTTTAAGCAATATAGCCCTTATATTGCCATGCCCTTTTCCAGGGGATCTTCCCAACCTAGGGATCAAACCCAGGTCTCCCACATTGCAGGAAGATTCTTTACAGTCTGAGCCGGGAGGGAAGCCCTGATAACTTTTAAAGTTCTATTTTGCTATAAGCAATGTAGTCCTAGAGAATATGTGTGCTGAGTTTCTATAAATTGAATCAGGCTATGCCACAGCTTATTTGAAGGAATTCTAAAATGAGTGCTTTGAAGTAATCCATTGAGTTCATAAGTACAAAATCTTATATAGAATTTTCTTAGTATGTCAAGATATTACAAATGCAGTATAGCTGTTCCTTACAGTGTAGGCAAGAAATACACATAAGCCTGGTACAGATTCTTCAGTGATCTCTACTTAAAGATGTGTTGTGTGTAATTTGCAAATAAGTGGGGTGAGTTACACATTTGTCATTTTTGAGGCATTACAAAGACTTCTCTATTCATGACATGTCCTTACTTGCTTTTTTATGGCTTAAAATCCCTTTAATGATGGATACATTTGTAATCCCACAATAAAGCCTAAAATAAAAAGACCCTTGGGATAGGCAAAACATTATATTATGTGTACCCTACAATTTACTCTTTCTGGAGAGCAGGGTTGAATCAAGGAAAGGATGCTGTCAGGGGAGGATTTATTATAGCACTGGGGGATCCAGAGAGAGCAAACTTCATTTATTTCAGCTTTTTGAAGCTAGAACTGCAGTAGGCTGTGGATCCTCACAGCATATAATGAAGGAGAAAGCTACCAACATCTGTTGCAAACTCAGAGAAGCAGGAAGGAAAATACATCCCACTCCAGTTTTGGACTTTATTGACCTGTTGGGTTTTGATACTGAGCAGATAAACAAGGTAACTGAAATTCTTCCGGGTACTGCTGCACTCCAAAACCATGGAATACAAACTATAAAAATTTTATGTCTTATTTATTCACTGAAATGGGACCAACTAAAAATGTCCCATTATGCCTGTAAAATGTTCTTCCCCTGTCGTCATAAACCCCAGATTACACAATGATATAAGATTAATCACAGATGAATACATTAATCACATAATATGTAATTAATATCATAATAATCATTAATGTCATTAGCAATCAATATCATTTTAGGGTTTGGGGAGACCAATTTCTGAAGGGACCACAGAAAATATTTTAGATGTCAGAATGGCACTTTAACCCCACAATTCATCAACAGAGCAGTTCTAAACCCATGAGCATGATTCAGAATAACACACCAGAATTAGGAGTAATGAAGAGAGAGAGAAAGAGAGTCACAAACACATCATGCTTACTTGGTGGCAGAGCAACAATGAAGGCTTTGGAATGAGGCCCCAGTCCTCTCCTGTTGGCGGCCCGGATTTTGAAAAGATAGCGTTCCCCAGGCTGCAGACCTTCTACCCGGGCAGACGTCGTCTCTCCAGAATAGGTGAGGGACTTCGCTCCAAATGGTTTGAGAGCCGGGGCATATGAAAGAATGTACTCTGAAATGATTTGGCAGACGGTTGGAAGGAGGAAACTGAAAACAGTCCTGTGTCCAGCAGACAGACTGTACGGGCAGGATGAATTAGAATGCGCATTACTAAAATTAATACTCTAGCTATGCATGCCAAGTCAGCAGCTGGAGCATAAAGACACAGTAGGAGGTGAACCGGCGACTCAATCAGGCTACCAGACCGTCAATCAGCTGGCAATTTTCCATTTACTGCAAACTCAGCATATGGACCCCAGGAGGCCAGTCTTCATACAATGTACCAAAAATATTTACACTGTTTGGGTTTTTTCCTCATTGTGTTTATTTACTAATTTACCAGGACAGAATATAGCCAGAATAGAAGAAATCGGGGGTGGGGGGTGGAGAAAGACAACCTCTAGGAACTGATTCTGAATAACTGCTGACACCTCTAAGAGTTTTATTTTATGAATCGGGGCTGTTTGTATTTGTACATTTAGCCAGATAAATTCCATATTTGAAATATATTTTCACTTTTGTAGGAATTAGGGAAGTTCTTAATATATTCGGAAAAGGATTTTTCACAGTTTTTAAAATTGTAAGGACAAGTTGCTGAGTCAGACATAGACTTAGGTGATGTTTAATGTTTCCCTATATCTACAAACATATTATGCCTTGGGCTTTGAAAATCACAGCAAATTCAGTCCAAGGAACTAATATATCTCTGCACTTATGCGGAAATACTGCAACATAAGGAAGCCATGTTTTGAAGCCATCCATTCCAAGGCTTCAATACCATGGTTGAATGGCATCACTGACTCAATGGACATGAGTTTGAGCAAACTCAGGGAGATATGAAGGACAGGGAAGCCTGGCATGCTGCAGTCCATGGGGTCGCAAAGAATCAGACACAACTTAGCGACTGAACAACAACAAGGTTTTGAGGCATAATTTTCATCCTCAACTAAAAACTGTGATGAATATTTTCCTGCCAGTAATTCAAGATTTATAACTTACTGAGTTAATATGAGTAGGAGCTAACCAACGGGGGGGAAAAAATGAATTACAAAATAACCATGCAACCATCATACTTCTTAGGGAAGCATGGATGGTCTTTCCTTTTTCCCTAAGCTCTAATCTTTAAAAAGTACATTAGTTAAAAAACTTTCATCCAAAAATCCTTTTCAGCATTTGTCTGAAAAAAATAAATAAATAAACCAGCATTCTTTTCTTGTTGAAAATGAACTAACTAGTCATTTGTGGTGGTCAAAAGTAAGAATTTAAAAAACCCACTGTCTAGAAAATTTTGTAACTCAGATTGTTTTTATGGATTCAATTCATCTGGAAAAAATTTGACTATGTCAAAGTATATTCTTTTATTACATTTTCTTTTTCTCAGATGTAAAAAATGCCCCAGGATAATTGTGAATTTACAATTCCACCACTATACCTTTAGGTTAGTGAGGTACATGAGTTCTTTTGGACATAAAAACTCAGTAGCTATTATTACTTCTGGCAATATTTAATGGACTACCAGGGAGTTTCTTTTGCCAAAGAGCTATAAATGTAAAGTAAGATGTGGGAATGTGGGGGAAAAGTAAGTAACTTGGTAATAAGGTCACCAAGGAACAATTATTGACTTTTTTTTATAACTAAAAAAAGTAGTCAGCTAAATATGTTTTTATTCAGGTTTCAGAAGTCTTTTCAGCATCATGATAATAATACAGAAGCCAATGTTCAAATTGTCATAAAAGAAATGATTAAAAGGGGCCAACTATTTCTTCATTTGTTTCTGATTTATTCCAACAAAAAAAATGAGCAAGAATAGTACAATATATTATTTAAAAACCCATAAAAAAAAAGCATTGCATTTTAGAAAATAGTTTCTTCTACCTTCTGTAATTTTTACTGTCTCATGAAAAGATATCCTTATAGATTAGCAAAGGTAACTTAAGGTTGAATACAAAAGAGAACCATCCATTTTCTTTAATTAAGAAATTCTCAAAGGAGATCAATGATAATTTGCTGAATTTCTTTCAGCTTACACAAACTTTGCATATTAAAGTTTTCTTCCAAAATCAAGCAACAATAAAAAGTACCCTTAGAGTACATTTGTAGAGCCGGACCCTAACCCTCAATTGTCATTTAATTGCTAAGTCATGTCTGACTCTTTGCGACCCCATGGACTGTAGTCCACCAGGCTTCTCTGTCCATGGGATTTCCCAGGCAAGAATACTAGAGTGGGGTGCCATTTCCTTCTTCAGAGGGTCTTCCTGACCCAGGGACTGAACACACATCTGCTGCGTTGGCAGGCAGGTTCTTCATTGCCACCTGGGAAGCCTAATTCCTAATACCACTCTTTTAAATGTCTCCAAGTAGATTTCCAACAGGTTTCTGAATGTTTTGACATTAAAAAGAAATCATTTGTGCTTTTATTTAATGTTCTCAACACACTATTTTAAAATTTATCTGGTTGTGACTATTTTATTCTATTTTCATTATTTTTAATCTACAGTATTTTTTTTCCTGTTTTAAGGTCATTTTTTTCTTCAAATCCCACCCCCCCCAAAATGCAATTGTTAAAAATGTTGACAAATAGGAAAAAAAAATCTATATCACATTTTAATTTTCAAGAAGAAGGGGGCAACTGAGGAGGAGATGGTTGGATGGCATCACAGACTCAATGGATATGAATCTGAGCAAACTCCAGGAGAGGGTGAAGGACGGGGAAGCCTGGCGTGCTGCAGTCCATGGGGCTGCAAAGAGTCGGACACCACTGAGTGACTGAACAATAACAACAAATATCTGTAGCCCATTCAAGACATTTATGATCCCATGGGGTTCCTGCTCAGTCTGACCTGCCATGATCTTAACTGGCACAATGAAAAGATCCATAGAATGAAAAACAAGGTGTCACTTTGTTTGGTTAAAGGTTATGATGTCACATCCATACAATGAACAACAGCCCTCTTGATAGTAGCATCAGAATCCCTGCATACAGGGGGCGATGGAAAATCATCTGAATGATGACCCCGATCTAACTGACAGTGAAAACCCTGCTGAAATACCGTTGTCCACTGGGTTGGCATTCCAAATCCTTATGTTACCTCCCTGTTGCTTTTGCAGTCGCCAAGCCTGCGATTAGAACCAGTGTTTATCAGAGTCAATGCACACAGTTCCCTTTGGGTATTTCACACCCATGTGGGCCTTATACTCTCAGTCATGGGGTTCCTACCTTTCACTTTCCCCTCGGTCTCAGGCAGAGCATCCCAGGCTACAGTGACAGCTGTAGGCTTGCCATTGACTGGCCAGACGTTTAAATTTTCAGGAGCTGTCGTAGGAGCTATAAAAGGACAAAAATCCAAGGTTTAAAAAGGCCCTTATGGGTGTTCTAAAAGAAAATGACATATGGTCCCTACATACACATGTTTCATTGCAGAGCTACTGTGTTAATTTTTATTATAAATGAGAGAAAATTCTCCACTTGCTCTTTGTGTATTTAGCAGTTTCTGTCAGCTTTACCAACTCATAGAGTGAGGAGTTAGACACACAGCGGGAAATGCTTTTAGGAATTCAGAATTTCTCTCATTGCCGAATACTGAAATATACAAAGAACAGTACAATCCAGTTCCAACTTCCTCTGGATAAAATTTTGGGTTTTTTTTTCTGGACAAAGTTTTTAAAGACACAGTTTAAAAGAAAATAATTGTGGCCTTGAATATGGAACAAATTTCTCCCTCAGAATCAAGCACAACTTGAGTCTTAAGAAAGGAGAGTCTCTCCAATACTCTGGAACCATGTGTTTGTCACACAGGGGCGTTCACACAGACAGCAGGAATTTATGAAGGCTCCACGTGGTTTTAATGCGCTCCACATGTCAGAAAAACATGCTCAGGAAAATAGCCAGTAAAGGCTAAAGCATGGACCCAAGGAAGCTTCTCACAAGATTTAGGGGTAATGCTACTTTGAAAAATGCCTCTCCTGGCCATTATCACTATGGCTCCCTGAAGTGTCTTTAAATCTCCTTTTAGGGGTAATTCCCAAGTTGCAAGTCCAAAGCCATTCTGAATACAGACCAGACTCCGGTGTTCTCTGGAAGACAGATGTACTCCACCTGCCGTCTCGTTCACCCTGGGAAATGCGGACTGCAAATTCATACATGGTGTCTGGAATCAGGTTCTCAACCAGCACGCGTCTGTTGGAGACCTGCTTGTAATCCCATCTCGCCAACTCCCCCTTTTCCCGGTAGCGCACGGTGTACTGCCTGTAAGAAAATGCAAAGCAGCCACACACCCAGCTGACCGGCGCTCTGCAGGTGGACACTGCTGTCCTTGGTGTTTTCCCTTCCCCGTAAGTGATGCCTTCCAGAGGTAAGTGGTGAAATCAAGAAGAGAAAGTTCTAAACTTGTGATTTTGTTATTAGTTCAAAATTAAGTTCCAGGGAGGTGTGTCTAAAGTAGCCCAGGAAAGACAGTTTAGTGTCTTTTCAAGACCAAAACATTTTATTGCTCAAAAGATCAAGCAGAGATTAAAAGGGAGGAATAAGGGGGGACTCTTTTTATGAGGCAAGTGCCTTATTAGGGGGGATTGGGTGTGTGTGTGTGCACACGTGTGTCTCTGTGTGGTGTGTGTGTGTACATGGTGTGTGTGTGTGTGGTATGTGTGTATACGTGATGTGTGTGTATGTACACGTGTGTCTCTGTGTGGTGTGTGTGTGGTATGTGTGTACATGGTGTGTATGTATGTGGGGTGTGTGTATGTATGTGGTGTGTGTGTGTACACATGTGTCTTTGTGTGGTGTGTGTATACATGGTATCTGTGTGTGTGTGGTGTGTGTGTGGTGTGTGTGTGTACGTGGTGTTTGTGTGTGTATCTGCGTGTGTATGTGGTGTGTGTATGTATGTGGGGGGGTGTACATGGCATCTGTGTGTGTATGTAGTATGTGTGTACATGGTGGTGTGTGTGTACATGCTATCTATGTGTGTATGTGGTGTGTATATGTGGTGTGTGTGTGTATATGATGTGTGTGTACATGTGTGTCTCTGTGTGGTGTGTGTGTACATGGTGTGTGTGTGTACATGGTATCTGTGTGTGTATGTAGTATGTGTGTATGTGGTATGTGTGTGTACATGGTATCTGTGTGTGTACATGGTGTGTGTGTGTACATGGTATCTGTGTGTGTATGTAGTATGTGTGTACGTGGTATGTGTGTGTGTACATGGTATCTGTGTGTGTACATGGTGTGTGTACATGGTATCTGTGTGTGTATGTAGTATGTGTGTACGTGGTGTGTGTGTGTGTACATGGTATCTGTGTGTGTACATGGTGTGTGTGTGTACATGGTATCTGTGTGTGTATGTGGTGTGTGTGTACGTGGTGTGTGTGTACGTGGTGGGTGCGTGTGTGTATATGTGGCAGGGGTGTGTATGTGCTGTGTGTGTGTGTGTACCTGGTGTGGAATGGGCAATATTAAGAACCAGATCCAGCCCAAAGCACCTTGGCTCTCCAGAAAAGAAAGACAAGACTCACTAGGTACCAAAGCAGGCGTGTTTTCTTTGAGTTCTGTAAGGAAAGGCAGCCTGTAGTAAAGTTCTGAGTAGACTTGTTACCGTGAGATGGAACAAAAATGCACCACAAACAGAGCAGGAGAGAGCCGCTTACACGAGGAACTCTGCTGTGTGATTATCAGGCAGAGGAGTACCATGTGACCCAACACAGTCATATCTGTCAGTCCCAGGCAGAAGACACCCTCAACACTCGACGTTACAAGTTACAAACACCATTTATTGTTGTTCAGTCGCTCAGTCGTGTCGGACACTTTGCAACCCCATGGACTGCAGACCACCAGGCTTCCCTGTCCTTCACTGTCTCCTGGAGCTTGCTCAAATTCACGTCCATTGAGTCGCTTTTCTCAGAGGTTTTCTTTGTGGCCACCTTAGAGTAGATGGCATTTGATGCCTAAACGGTGTGCTACTCATCATGATATTTCATTGGTTAGCGTAAGACTACTGTGTCTGACTCTTTGCGACCCCATGGACTATACAGTCCATGGAATTCTCCAGGCCAGAATACTAGAGTGGGTAGCCTTTTCCTCCGGGGCATCTTTCCAACCCAGGGATTGAACCCAGGTCTCCCGCATTGCAGGCAGATTCTTTACCAGTTGAGCTACCAGGGAAGCCCTCAGTTGCAGACACAGCTCACCAATTAGCAGTAAGAGTTCTACCAAGAAAACTCAAGTCTTCTTTTGTTTTCATCAGAATGTTGGAAATCAAAATCCATGTTGATCAGGAGCACTTCTTGCTGGGGGAGGCCCTATGGCTTGGGAGAGAACCACTATGCATCTTCTGAGGTCTCTGACAAGAAGCAGATGTCTTTTTTTACTAGCAGTGACAGAAGCTCTAGCTAGTACAAATAATATATAATAAATATATAAAATGTAGAATAACATCTATATACTATATATATATACTCAGCATTATATTCCATTCATTTCCTAAAGTATATTCACTTTCCCTGGTTACAAATAGGTTAAAAAAATAATATATAATGACTAGACCACCAAGTCTTTGGCTTTCTCTTGGCTGTGTGCTTTCTCTTGGATGTGTGCTAGTCATTTAATGCATATTTTTATGACTGTTGGTCTACCACTAACTAGAAATGGCATTCACCAGTGGCCACTTTGCTGACAAAGGTCCGTATAGTCAAAGCTATGGTTTTTCTGGTAGTCCTGTAGGGATGTGAGAGTTGGGCCATAAAGAAGGCTGAGTGCTGAAGAATTGATGCTTTTGAACAGTGGTGCTGGAGAAGACTTCTGAGAGTCCCTTGGACAGCAAGATCAAAACAGTCAATCTTAATGGAAATTAACCCTGAATATTCATTGGGAGGACTGATGTTGAAGCTGAAGCTCCAATACTTTGGCCACCTAATGAGAAGAGCCGACTCATTAGGAAAGACCCTGAAGCTGGGAAAGACTGAAGGCAGGAGGAGAAGGGGTCGACAGAGGATGAGATGGTTGGTGGAATCACTTATTCAATGGACATGAGTGTGAGCAAGCTCCAGGAGATGGTGATAGACAGGGAAGCTTGGCATGCTGCAGTCCGTGGGGTCACAAAGAGTTTGACATGACTTAAGGACTGAACAATAACAGTGGCCTTTTTAACACAAAAATTATTTTAACCTCATGATTGGTTTTTCCTCCATTACTATTGCAAATGACTATAAAAACCAGAAGAGAATAACATCATGGGTTAAGACAAAATAAAGCACATTTTGTTACATAGGACAAAAGCCAGGCTTGAAGACCATCTAAAGAGGAGTCACTGTGCGCAAGGCATTAGACACATGCCTACCACTCTACACAAGACCCTTCCTGATGCCACTATCCCCAGATACCGTGAAGATGGTAAGGCTCTTCTTCCTAAAATGGACCCACATCCTCTGTGCATGAACAGAACATTCAAGAGACAAAGCAACACTGGGGGCAAAGAATGAAACAGAATCTAGGAAAATCCCAGACACAAGATCAGACTATGAACAGATGAGATGTGAGGGCCTGCTGCCACATCTGATCTCTGGGCAATGTGTACCACCCATGGAATCAGCTAGATTGTCCTAGAACAGTCTACCCGCCAGCTACAAATGAGGTTGGCGTTCATGTATGTCTGAAAATACAGTCGTTCAAATAAATACATGTATCTTCAGGGCCAGAAAAACCATGTCTCTCATACAGAAAATAAAGAGAAAGAAAGAAGGAAAAGTACCTCGATGCAACAACTTTCTTCTGTTTTTCCAAAACAGGATCCACCCAGGCTACCAGCACAGACTGGGACGACATAACCCGGACGTTGATGTCTTCAGGTACGTCCAGTTCATCCTCTTCTTCTGCAATAACAGTGGGGCATGTGGAAAGGCTGTCCCTACAATAGGCTCTGCCCTGAGTCCCGCTGGTCCCGAGCCTAGTTTTTAAATTGCTTATGCTTGATGTAGATAAATGAATAGGAAGTCAAGCAATTATTTGATTGGTCAATGCAGAAAACCAAAAATCTCCTTTCTTCCTCTTCTTAAACACATTCTAAGCTGCCTAATGCAATCAACATAAGGACAGTCGTGCAAAAGCAGATGCTTTGCCTTGGTCAGAGATGGTCTGGATCACTCAGAGCTTTCCCAGTATACACTGAGTTTCTGGGAAATAATACTGTTTTTACAGGAAGCAAAAGTTTGGGGAAGAAAAGTTCAATTCAGAGCATGTCCTGGGTGATTATGGCATGAAATAAAAATTCTAGCTCAACAACTGCACAAATCACATTGAGTTCGGTGTCCTCACAATTTAGAATATATGATTCCAAAGCAGATTAAATGTTATATTCAGACAGAAAAGAGAATTCAGTTTGCCAGTTTCCAATGGACTACATTAAAGTCACAAAGTTTATGTGTAGTCTGTAACATTGAGACTCACAAGATGTCTTCAGTTTTGCTTTTCTGAGTCTCTTGGAGTTTTGCGGTTTTTTCATTTGTTTTGTCATTTCAACTTTCAGGGATCATGTTTCAAAAGGTTGTGGCTTTTACTACAAGTAGGGGAAGCTGAACTATGTAGCCTTTAGAAAAGTGATACAGGGACTTCTTCTAGAGCAGCAATTAAAGAATTTTTAAAAAGTGAAACATACATGTATGACTTTTGTTATACAATATACAATTACAGTAACTATCAATATAAGAGTATACCATATAAATATATTATTTAAATCAATTGTGAATTCATGA
Organism: Odocoileus virginianus; assembly: GCF_023699985.2. Lineage (NCBI taxonomy): Eukaryota > Metazoa > Chordata > Mammalia > Artiodactyla > Cervidae > Odocoileus > Odocoileus virginianus. Next base: position 8,171,997 of record NC_069707.1, read on the forward strand.
ACATCATTATACCATAAGAATTTTTAAAATGTGAAATATCATACATGTGTGACTTTTGTTATACAATGTACAATTATAGTAACTATCTATATGAGTATACCAGATAAATATATTATTTAAATAAATTGTGAATTCACGAACACCATTATGTCATAGGTTGCCTCTTTAAATTAAGGCATGTGATCCAGAAAAGGTATATGTAATCTGTTACTGATATAAAAAACATCTGTGAACAGATGTGGAAAAAACTATCCCTAAGTAAGTGACCAATGACCGGGCTATCAGCAAGCCAGTTTTACATTTTTCCTCACTCTTCTCAATGCTATTTTTAGGCAGTTTTAGCTGAAATAAAGTGTGAGGGCATATCTTGTGTGCTGCCCCGTCCACACCTACCCTTCTGTCTCTCTTCGTTCCCAGTCTATCACCAAGGGCAATTTATGCGTGAATCAGACAGTGCCTGTAAGTGGAATAAATGCTTGGGGCTCTCATGAGAAATCTGAAGGCATTCAAATATACAGAGGGATAGATTGTATCACAGGAACACTCTAGCCTGAGTAGAAAAGAAACACGCATTCCTCCAAAATGTGACCAAGTCTGCCCCCTGCTTCCTCGTATACCCAATAAAATCCATGTACGTCATCACCCGGCCAGCATCATTTGAAAACAGCCAAGCCCTAGACTACAGCTTTACCAGATGCATCCCTGGAGACATACCTGAAATCTTCCGCTTCGTTAGGGCAGCCCTGTAGACCGGCTGACTCTGCCCCCGGGAGTTCATGGACTGCAGAGAGACCACGTACACCGACTCGGAGGCTGCAGACCAACAAGCAAGGGATGAGGTTCTGCTGCTGGTTCGCTTGTCGGTGTCCCCCTCCCCTTACCTCCTTCCCTTCTCATCTTATTGGCATTCTAACTTATTCAGGACAACTACAGATGAGACCGAGAACTGTAGGAACTAAACTCAAACAGAACACAATTTTTGTCAGGAAACGTGGAAGTGTTTTTTACGTACAACCCCTGAAAAAGTGGGTTTCTATTGCATCAGCATCAAAGAAAGATGAACAATGTTTAAAAAAAGAAAAGAATAATGCATTTTCCCATGTAATTCCCTAAATATTTTTTTACCTCCAAACAGAGAGGAGGGAATGTCTCTGTTTTTATTTGTCATCAAATAAAGAGGAGAGAGATAAAGAGTAGCAAGTCCACCACGTGGGACATCTCAGCCCAAGTGGGACGCTGTGGCCTTTGAACTGAAATCCTCAGAACGGCGTCTCTGAAGATGAGCTAAGAGCAAACAGAGGAATCTAAACTCACCCTTTATTTCTAGATTGTTCTCTCTCGTTCACCCCCACTCCCACCCCCCTCAACTTGTACATTGGGCCCACTAATATCCAATATAATCTAAACTTGAAAACATTATTTGGAAATAAACTATGAGAACTAAAGCCTACAGTTCTCAAGTACTATGGAATCACTGAGTCTGAGACCCAGGTACAACTCTGGCTATCTTCCAATTTGAACTTTCTTATTTTACGAATGAGGACAGAAAACCACAGAAATGGATCGACTTGCCCAAAGTCACATCCCTAAAAGAACTCATGCTGCTGCTGCTGCTAAGTCGCTTCAGTCGTATCTGACTCTGTGCGACCCCATAGACGGCAGCCCACCAGGCTCCTCCGTCCATGGGATTCTCCAGGCAAGAACACTGGAGTGGGTAAGAAGGACTCGTAACCTTCCCTAAATCCAAAGTTGCTAATACCCAACTCCAAGTTCTATCATCCTTGTTTCCTATAGCAGCCTTGATCAGTTCAAGAGTAAAAATGAGGCCACTTGACATACTACACCTGGAGAAGGAAATGGCAACCCACTGCAGTCCTCTTGCCTGGAAAATTCCATGGACGGAGGAGCTGGCGGGCTACAGTCCATGGGGTCGCAAAGAGTCAGATATAACTGAGCGCCTTCACTTTCACTTCAATTCTGACATACTACTCATATGGATAATTATACCATCAGGTAATACGTCAGCACATTAATAAGATGGCATGTGTGTGTGCTCTGTCACCTGGTTGTGTCTGACTCTTTGTGACCCCATGGACTGCAGTGCACCAGGCTCCTCTGTCCATGGGATTCTCCAGGCAAGAAGACTGGAGCGGGTTGCCGTTCCCTTCTCCAGGGGATCGTCCCAACCCAGGGAACAAACTGGTGTCTCCTTCATTGCAGGCTGATTCTTTACCATCTGAGCCACCTTGGAAGCCCAGAAAGGTTTCACTAAGATCCTAAAGAAAATGCATAACACTGGTGGCCTGCCTGCTGGAATGGGGAAAGTCCATGTGGCAATGGCAGAATAAACCTGTTGTTTTTACAAACAGTAAACATAAAAGGAGACCCATGTTCAAAAAAGACTCACACAGAGAGCCCTGTTTATGTAAACTTCTATAGACTAATCTCATTTCAAGTGAAGGAGTAACATGTGACAAGCTGCGTGGTCTCTGTGTATCTATACGTACATCAGTTCAGTTCAGTTCAGTCGCTCAGTCATGTCTGACTCTTTGCGACCCCATGGACTGCAGCACACCTAGCCTCCCTGTCCGTCACCAACTCCCAGAGTTTACTCAAACTCATGTCCATTGAGTCATGCATACATAGGGCAATGAGACTCACACTGCGGCCAGAGTACATTATGAGGCTGAGGCTCTCACATCTTATTCTCTCAGAAAATTCTGAAATGTTATGTTTTACAAAAAGGAAGGATCAAGTTTGTAACACTTGGATTCCCAGAACGTTAAATGTCTCAACATTGGAGTCCCTTCAGATCTGTTAATCTCTTGGCGCTACTGACAAGCACACCAAACGTCAACAAAGAAAAATTTTACTGCTTAATTCACAATCCAGGAATGTGTATAAAGAACTAAATGTGGAAAGCGGTGGCTCATCGTTTATCAGGAACCACCAAGAAAAGACCAGTTTCCCACGACGGACTCTTCTGCATGTCTGCAATATAATTGTTAAAGTTCTTGATTTGCTGAATGCCCAGATTCTTGATTTGCTGTGCTCTCCAAGCCAGTGAGGCCTGGGATGATCTCCAAGAAACAGGCAGCACTGTTTAACAGTCTAACACTGGCTCATGTGTGCCGGGTCTAGTCTCTGTGTGGGTTAAGCATTTTATCTCAGTTCCTCCCTTAGTCCCGACAAAGCCCCACGAGGAAGACACTCTCATCGTCTCCTTTTCATGGATGGGGAGCCAGCTCAGTGGGGTGAGATGACCCCAAGGACATGGCCCAAATGCTAGGCTGATCTCAGACAAGCCCTGGGCTCTTAGGTGAGAAGGGGCAGAGAGCCCAGAGCCCACGGGACACTGACCCTGGGCTGAGAAAGCTCCTGACAGCTAGGCATGCCGCAGTTCACCACTTTTTCATAGAAATACCATAAAGACCCAGTGGTATACAAGCACACTTCTTCCCATGCTCCTTTAGCATTGAATAGAGTAGCAACAAAATTTCCAAAACGAGCGCAGCATCACCACCCAGGGGACCCCTGGGGCCCCAGGTCCCACCCCCGCTCCTCAGAGCCACCGACTCCCCTCACTTCCTGACCTCAGTGTGACATGGCAGAAACTGACTCCTGAAGGTCGGCGGAAATGTCCTGAAGCACTCCAAAGGCTCGTTACTGTCCGGCTCCCACCTCCTCGGCTGGCTACCTCCTCCCCCTCCGTATTCCCACCACCCCCGGGGGCTCCTCTGACGACAAGATTCAACACTGGTGGCGCCTCGCAGAGGCCAGAGAGCCGCCCGCCCCCAATGCTTCTCTGTCCCCTGCAGCTGCTTTCACAACAGTGATCTCTACGCACTCTGGGTACCATCTGCCCCCGTGGGGGACTAGGGGGAGGCCATGCCAGGACATTGCCTGACTTAGAAGAAGCCCAAGAAGATGTGTTTGATGAATGACTCCGAGGCCAGGGTTTCTGCTGACGGGACCACAGGCCCATTTTTCTCCCCAAGTTTCCTTAAGGTTTGGCCATTCCCTGCAGTACCATGCTTTCCGTGGCATCTCTGTTACCAGTGGAATTAAAATCCTGCACAGGATAAAATAAGGAGACCGGCATCCTCGAACACAGCAGGCCACTCCGACATCCCCGGGAATCCACATCGCCCCATCCTCCCAGACAGGATGAGCTAGTGTCCAGTGAGACCTCCTCCTACGTGGTCACGTAGATCTTCACGATGGCAATCCAACACTTTCTATTTGGTGAACATTCCAAAACTAGCAGGTGGAGTTCTGAGCTGTCTGTTCAGGCTGGGATTGGGGCCTACCCCTCACCTCAGTGCCAACATTTGCTCAAGTTCAGGAAGCAAAAAAAACACATCCTTCCGCTATGCTCAGGCAAGCCAGGGCTTCACTACTAAGGAAACAAAAAGTGAACAGAACCAGTCAGATGAAACACTCGTGGACACCAGAGGACACTTGAATGTGTGGTGTCTAGGAAAGAGCTCCGAGCAGTGAACACTCTCCACTGGCACAGTGCTCCCCTGCAGTGTCAGCAACGCAAAGAAGGGGACTCGGCTCTCTGCTGATGTTCTGTGTAGCATTTGGCCTGACTCCCCAAAACCGCCACGTAACCAGCACAGCACAACCACTCAGGGCTAGGGGCAGGCCCCGGAATGGATGGATGAATGAATGAGGTGTCAGGCCTCTAGCTCTGGGTCTTGCTGCTAATACTGAAGCCAGCCTTCACAAAACATGGACCACTCAGATTTCTCCAGTCTCTCCCGCAATCCCTAGTGGTGGCTTTGGAGCACACAGATGCTGGAAAAAGCCTAGCATCTACTTTGAGGCTTCGATGCCATGCCCGACTCATGGCTGCCTGTGCCATCACGTGGAGACCCTGTAAAGCCCACAGGATGCCAGGCTGATCCTGCCCTGGGAATGCCCAACTGACTTTTCCAATAGCAGGTGTCTGAGCGGAGCAGTAAGGTAACTTCCGAGGATCTTTCGGGGAGGAAATCCAGGCCGGCCTCCCGCTCAGCGCCTCCAGCAGCTCAAACCTGCCCTTGTAGCCTCCGGCCTCTCATTGCGTGTGCTGGGAGCTGGGCCACAACTGCGTCGTGATGAGACCCCAGTACCCCCTGGAGTCTCAGCAGGACCCAGTAAAATCACAGCCTCTCCCTCGCCTGAGCACTGATTCAGTTAGGAAGGGGACAAGACTAAGCGGGGGGCCACAGCACCTCTTGCTGGAACACACCGAGCTGGAGAGCTTGGGGCAGGTGCGCTTTCTGATACCAAACCCCAGAGGCAGACGGGCCTCATGGCCCCAGCACCCCTGGGCCCCCCACGACTCGGGCACAGAGAAGCGGAGCAGACTGTGTGCTCTGCACCTCGGCTTCCCCTAGAGGACGCGGAAGGAAGGGCCCAGCCACGCTTGCCAGTGCCTCCTGCCAAACTCGTCATGTAGATGGGGGGGCGTAAAGGAAGGCGGGAAAGCACCAGTGTTCTAGGAGTGCTGCAGGGTGTCCACCCCCAAGGAATGCCAGGACCAAGGGATCATCGCTGCCCCACCTCGGAGCATGGTCGTGTCCATTCTCCAGGCCTGTTGATGAGCAAGGAGAGCAGGCCTCGAACCAAGCAACCAAGCTCATAACCTCTCCCAGCAAATGTTCCTTCAGCCTCCACGGCCAATGCTTCAATGCCTCCTTCACCCAGTGAGAGTTTGCAAAGAGGAAGGAGGGCAGGCGTGGTCCACAGACTCCATCAGCTGCCACCACACTTCATCTCGATGGGACCCAAGGTCCAGTGCCCCAGGATCTAAGATGAAGCTTAAAAACCTAAATGATGGGGCTTCCCTGGCGACTCGGTGGTGAAGAATTCTGCCTGCCAACGCAGGAGACATGGGTTCGATCCCTGATCTCTAGGAAGATCCACAGGCCTCAGAGCCACTAAGCCCGTAGGCCACAACTATTAAGCCTGCGCTCTAGAGTCCACACACCACAACTACTGAAGCCCACACACCCTAGAGCCCATGCTCCACAACAAGAGAAGACACTGCAAGGAGAAGCCCGTGCACCGCAACGAGAGAGGAGCCCCCACTCGCCACAACTAGAGAAAAGCCCACACAGCGATGATGACCCAGCACAGCCAAAAGTAAACAAATGAAATTATATTTTAAAAAAGCTAAACGATGAACTCAGAGCCAAGATGGAAAAAGCATTAGACTCACCACCACCAACCGTCCCCGACCCCCCACCACCAACCGTCCCCGACCCCCCGCACATCCAGAAAACTGACCCATAGCATGGCATCAGCATGACCCCGGTCGGGAAGTCGCTGATGGGCACTTGTTGGGCGGCCTTGTCCCACCACTAATGAAGGTGAAAAGGATGGAGGCATGGAGGGAGGACAGAACAAACAGTGAATATCTGAAAAACTGTAACACCTGGAAAATGGACATCCTAGCCGAAAGACCACGTTCTGTTCAACGGAGCTTCAAAATCTAAAAATGATCGCCAAGATCATTAAGACATCGAACAACAATGAACATGAAACTCACCTAGCTTTTTGATTTCATGCGTTCGCTCATCTCTCGTCAGTGGGACGTAATTCATCTTCCGGCCACTTTCTCCGTAGCCCAGAAGGAAGCCCCGGGATCGGCGTGGACTCTTGGCTCCAGACAGGCGTGGTGCTTTCCACGCCACGGACAGTCGGTCGTCGGATGAGCGGACTCGGACCCGCAAGGGCTTGTTGGGCACGTCCTTTTCTTAAAGAGGACACGACACAAGACCATTAAACAGCAAACCCCGGAGCTCCCAACAGAGGAGGGAAAAGCGTGCCCAACACCCACTTTGGGTAACCAGTTCTAGTAAGAACATTCTTCCCCCAAGGGTATCGACACTTGGTGTCCACCCCACACAGGAGGCTGAGAGGTCTCAAGGATTTAAAGTGAAAACATACCATGTGTGAGACTGCCAGCCAAAAATCCTGATGCTTTACAATGTTCCTTTTCATCTATTTCCTCTTGCCCCCTTAAAGCCAAAAACTCTATATCCCCTGGTGAAAGCAAAGGGTCAGCGTAAAATATAGCAAACACACTTTCATGCTATTTTTAACTGTCTTCCTGGAAGCTTTTCCACTATAAGTTTGAAAAAAAAACTGGGCTTTCCTTGTCTTTATGGTGACTCGCTAAGAGCTCGATCCTGCTTTCTGGTTTTGATCTTAATTTCTCTGGCATGTCCAAGTCATGCCCCTTCAGGCAAACCCTGCTGCTATGCCCCACATCTACTGTTGCCTTCCTCCTTAATCAGTCCATTTCCAGCACTCTTACTAAGCTGATAAGTCTCAGGAGTCACTCTCATTGTTAACATTCTCAAAGCAAGGCCAATACTTAGTGATCGAAGTTTTGCTTTTATGTGGATTAAGAGCTGACGATACGTTTGGGAACAAGAGCTACAGACTATGTGATGACTACAGTGCCTGTTTCTGACAGCAGGCCACATCCTAGCCCTTTCAGGGGACCCAGAGACCCAGTGACCCAGTGAGTGTCTCTCTGGCTATGTAAGCCAGGTATGTTTCCCGGGCATCCTTCCTCCACTATGTACATCACCCCATCACCAATTCCAATTTTATTAGACTGGAAAATTCCCACCTAAGTGAATATTTTTTTTTTCTAAGTGAATATTTTAACACTAACTAAAACAAAACAAAATGTCATGAGTTAGCGTCAGTTTCAACAGCACAATACTAGCCATTGGAGATGATTATGCCAAGAAGTCAGTCACCTGACTGTGTCTTTGAACCAAAAGGAATATCCTTTTGTATATTAGCTGGAGCTACCTAATCAGTCACTGGGCACCCTCATTCTTAAAGGCTGCTAAGAGAACATCATATTACGGTTCAACAAATATTTTCCCCAATATACAAAGTAGTGATTATTGAGATTTTTTTGTTTTTAATCCAATAGCACAATCAACTAACTATATAAAATTTTGTCTTGCTCCCTGGTGACGTGAGTGTAACCACTTTCACTGGGGTTCTACTAAACTGAACTCAGTGTTATTCCAAGTTCAGAGGTGGGGCTCTCCACTTCAAGAATCTAACCTCTATAAAAATTAGGGACCACCAAGCAATATGGAAATGACAAATATGCTCATCTCTATAACTGAAAAGAAAAAAACTGTCTAAAGTGTTTAGTACGAATAGTCCAATTCATTAACAGCACAGTACTGATTCATTGAATGAGTTCTTACATTAATCCTATGAGTTGATTTTTCTTATGAGTCCCAGTGGGGACCTCTTCCTTCATACTCCTAGAACAGGATGCTCAATGTTTCTAGAAAGATCCAGACTGCCAAGTCTCGTTAAGCACTTGCATTATCTGTGGGTGACTGTGGATTTTCTTCATCAGCATGTGTCACTGCTGAACAGACCTTGTCCACATGGGGCTAGGGTAGGAATCATTTTTCAAAAGCCGGTAGTGAAAATATCTGGTAAAAACGACTTACGAGATGGAAAATCTGGACAAGGGGTGGCATGCTTAGTCTCGATGAAACTTTGGTTTGGTTTTTGAAGTCAGCACGTTTTTGGATGACATGCATCAGAACAAAATATACAACCAAGTTTAACTTTTCAGGAATAGTGTTTGAGTCATTTTCAGCTTTATGCAAAGTTATGAAAGAAACGTGACATGAGCCATAGGCAGGGGAACAGAAGTCGAGAGAGGAAATTTTAAAGGAAGCACAAAACTTGGCTTCTTTCTCGTTACATCTGAGTCACATTTTACTCTGCATGCCTCCAATACGAACTATCACCACCAAAACACACTGTTGTAACAGAAGCCCCTCAGAGGAGTGAGCCCACAGCCTCTCCCAGGTGAAGCCCCTGAGGCTGGTGTTTGGTTCCAGAGTGTCCAGCTTTGGGCAGGCAACAGGGCTTTTCTTTTTAGAAGTCTATAATGTGAAAATGATGTCTGCCTAGAGAACTGACTTATGAACAGGGTGGCAGGGAGGAAGGAGAAGGTAAGACGTATAGAGAGAGTGGCATGGATGCATATACACTACCATATGTAAAATAGGCAGCCAATGGAAATTTGCTCTGACTCAGCAAACTCAAACTGGGGCTCTGAAACAACCTAGAGGGTGGGAATGGGCGGCAGGTGGGGGGGACGTTCAAGAGGGAGGGACCTATATACCCCTAGGGCTAATTCATGCTGATGTACGGCACAAACCAAACCAATACCGTAAAGCAATTATCCTTCAATAGAAAATAAATTATTTACAAATTATGTCTGCCAATCAGTTCAGTTCAGTCACTCAGTCGTGTCCAACTCTTTGTGACCCCATGAATCGCAGCACGCCAGGCCTCCATGTCCATCGACAAACTCCCGGAGTTTACTCAAAACTCATGTCCATCAAGTCGGTGATGCCATCCAGTCATCTCATCCTCTGTCGTCCCCTTCTCCTCCTGCCCCCAATCCCTCCCAGCATCAGGGTCTTTTCCAATGAGTCAACTCTTCGCATCAGCTGGCCAAAGTACTGGAGTTTCAGCTTCAGCATCAGTCCTTCCAATGAACACCCAGGACTGATCTCCTTTAGGATGGACTGGTTGGATCTCCCTGCAGTCCAAGGGACTCTCAAGAGTCTTCTCTAACACCATAGTTCAAAATCATCAATTTTTCAGCACTCAGCTTTCTTCACAGTCCAACTCTCACATCCATACGTGACCACTGGAAAAACCATAGCCTTGACCAGATGGACCTTTGTTGGCAAAGTAGTGTCTCTGCTTTTTAATACGCTGTCTAGGTTGGTCTGCCAGTAATACACGGTATTCATTTTATGCTTAAGAAAAGCTCATACCTCCTCAAGGGACCCTCAGTGATGCGGACGTGAGAAATGACGCCTGCCCAAGCTGCCACAGGCCATTTGCACTGCTCTTCTTCCCAGCAGGACTGGCAGGCTCCCCTCAACCCCCACAGTGGCCACAGTCTATCTCCCCAGGGCAGCAGGGAATGCGGTGGGTGTCCACGGTGCTGTCCCCGATGTGCCCAGCCTCAGGGCTGCCCTCATCTCTCTTGTCCTAAAGCCCCGGGTGACACAGCCACTCTCCCCACCACTGCAGAGGGCCCCCCTGCCCCCATCGGCCTGGGACTTCTGGGATGATCTCCAGCAACACGGGCAAGTTGACCGAAAACACATGCATAGTGTGGGTCTAACAAGATTCAGCTAAGAAGTAAATCGCTGGGCAGAGGTGGTGTTCCCCACTCTGTGGCCCAGTCCCCGCCCTGAGGCCCGCCCAGCATCTACTTTACAGCGGAACCAGCATCGGTGGAGAGCAGGCCTCGCCTCGGGGCCTTGGGGCTTCCCTGGCGGCTCAGACGGTGAAGTATCCACCGACAGTGAAGGAGACCCGGGTTCAGTCCCTGGGTCGGGAAGATCCCCTGGAAAAGGGAATGGCTACCCACTCCAGTATTCTTACCTGGGGAATCCCATGGACAAAGGAGCCTGGCAGGCTACAGTCCATGGGGTCACAGAGCGACTAACATGTCTTCTTCATTTGGGGAATGCGGTGGGCCTATGCTCCAGAACAAATAACCCCTGACACTCAAGAGCAAAATTCTGAACAAGCAGAAAGAAGGAAAAAGACCACTGGGATGTCCTGAAGTGCCGGGGTCCCTGAGGAAGAGGAACGGGGGAGGTTCCAAGAACAAGGGGCTCCGTCCCAGTCGGCACAGGGTTTGGCCTGAGATCCTGACCCAGGCCAGGCCCACTAAATCTCAGCCACACTGCCCAGTGGCAGGGACAGCCGTGGCCCCCTCAGACTGCATGGGCTCCCCCCACAGGCTCCGGGCTGCCGTCCAACCCTCCACACCAGGGTTCCGGAACAGAGCCAGGCCTGCTGAGCAAGCTTTGGCAACAGGGCTGAGACCAGCCCTTTGGACCAACCACACTGCCTCTTCTACACAGAACCTCACACTTGGTTACACGCTCTCACGTGGTTCATTTTAACTGTCCTTCCAACATCTCCCAGACAAGAAGGCCAGATGTCATAATCCCCACAAGAAAACTGAGGATCAAGAGGTGAAGCACCTGACCCAAGGCCACATGGCTAAGCAGCAAGCAGCGAGCTGAATGCAGCTGCCCTGATGCCAGTCTCCCCGCTCGTCCACCGAGACCCCATCCATTCAAGCCATCTCACCAGCCACCCAATCTCTTCTGCTAATAAACGTGAAACATGGGTTCTAAGCTGGACAGGCCCCCTTCCAAGTGTGAGCATAATGCCTTGCACAGTAGGCCTCATATTTGCAGGCATGTGTTTTGTTTGTTTAACTCTGTGGATAGCAAGGAGATCAAACTGGTCCATCCTAAAGGAAATCAACCCCTAATATTCACTGGAGGGACTGATGCTGAGGCTGAAGCTCTAATACTTTGGCCACCTGATGCGAAGATCTGAGTCATTGAAAAGACCCTGATGCTGGGAAAGACTGAAGGCGGGAGGAGAAGGGGACGACAGAGGATGAGATGGTTGGATGGCATCACGGACTCAAAGGGCATGATTTTGAGCAAGCTCTGGGAGATGGTGAAGGGTAGGGGAGCCTAGCGTGCTGCAGTCCATGGGGTCATAAAGAGTTGGACCCAACTTAGCAGCTGAACAACAACAACAATTTTGTGTTGGGGTATAGGCGGTGAACAATGTTGGGATAGTTCCAGGTGAACAGAGAAGGGACCCGGCCAGCACGTATACGGTTTTTCAGTGGATCAGACAGCATAGCTAAGGAACCAGAGAAGCTACTCAGCAGGTTGCCCTTAGCAACCAGAGAAGGCCACTGACTCTAGAAACCAGAGTGAGGTGACAATGTCCTTCTGCTGTACACAGCCCTAAAGCCAACCCCAATTTTTCCAAGTACTTTGAAAAGTTCCTTTCTTTAATGTTCTGGATGAAACACCCTGTCAATTAGCTTTTATAGATCTTTTCTAGATCATCTGGGAGCCTTCTTTTAATCTATGTGCACATGAAGAAAATTTGTTCACATGGTTCAAGTTCCCTTGCAATGAGATTTTCTAAGTGTTTTCTCCAAGCTGTGTGTGACAGCCTCACAGAAGCCTTCTGAAAATTTTCTAATAAGTCCCTGTAAGCCTTTTCTCCTGAAAACAGGAAGTCACCATTGCCAAGAGGAATGATGTTCACATCCACCAGTGCTAAGTATATTTTGAACCTGGCAGGACACAGTCCCTCCGTTGCCCCGAAGACCATTCAACCAGGTTGATGTTGCTCAGAACGAATTGATCTCAGAAGACCTACAGCGATTAATCACACACCGTCTACTAAGCAGGTCAGTGAGGTGAAATGATTCCCAGGTAAACTACAACAAACATCTGAAAGCCAGGCAGAATTAGAACATCGCCCCTGAGGTATATCACCAGCTATGCAAATTGGCAAGTATTTTGAAATTGTAGGGAGTCCAAAAAATCTGTTCTTTCCAAACACAAAAAAAATCCAAAATTCAACGTGATGCTTTCTTTGCCCGTTTACAATTCAGCGCCAGGTAAACGCGTAGCTTCTGAATTGGGCTTCCACGGGCTCAAAGGCCAGGGTCTGAATCTGAGTCTACGTCTCACTGCCTTTTGAACTTCAGCTTCCTCCTCGGTCAGGTAGTGTCTAGCTTTCCGGGTTTTGTCATTGACACTGTCCTGACATCTATCAAGGACACAGTAAGTGCTCGTTGTGTTTGTGATTGGTCATGATAAAAACCCTCTTTTATCAGATTCATGGTGGGCGGGCGGCTCCTTTCAGAAGGTGAGCTGTGTGTGGTTGCATCACAGAGTTTTCTGTGGACACTAAAAAAAAAAAAAAAAAATGTGTTTCAAAGAACCTGGTAAAGAATCCACCTGCAATGTGGGAGACCTGGGTTTGATCCCTGGGCTGGGAAGATCCCCTGGAGAAGAGAAAGGCTACCCACTCCAGTATTCTGGCCTGGAGAATCCCGTGGACTATATAGAAGTGGACGTATTGCCAAAGACTGTGCCCTGAAAGCCTGCTCATATACGAGGCTGTCAACACCCAGGTGGGTTTTTTTGCACCATAAGCAGAAAGCACTATTCCTCATCCTCATCAGCATCTCACAACCACACACCACTCTGAGCCGGCCCCTCCTCTTCATTGGCATGAAAGTCCATGGCCCCAGCTGTCTGGTGACCGCTTTCCCTGGCCCGGTTTCAACTAGCAGGACATTCTTGTTTCCAGGAGGGCGTGAAGGATCCCTCAGTCTAGAGCTTTGGAGAGCAAGTGGTTTGTCCCACTGACCCACCTGATACCCACTGTGCTGGCCTCCAAGCTTCACGCAGACAGCCCTCATCCTCAGCCCAGGGCCAGTAAGAGTCGCCCTTCCCCTCACCCAGCCTCGGCCCCAGGCAGCCTCCCCACCCTTCCCAGGCATCAGACCTCAAGGCCACCAGGGACGCTGGTCTGAGGGCAGGCGGGAATGCAGCCCAGGAGGCTGGACCACGGTCCTCACACTGCGCTGTGCATCAGAACACCTTTGGGGAGAGGGGTGGAGCTTGTGGAAACACAGCCCCTCCCACCTGTATCCAGGACAGTGAGATTCCGGAGCTTGTGTGGGCTAGCGATGAAAGAGCCTGATTAGGAAGAGGTGAGAGGGCAGGAGGCGGGAGGGAAGATGCACTGGGGTGCAGGGGGAGATGACACCAGCTGTCTCAACCGAGGAACCAGACACGTGCCTGCTGCCCCCACGCTGAGTCTGGGTGCCCTCCCCCCCATGCCGGCCTAGGCCAGAGTGCGGGCAGGTTGGCAACGCCTGACAGCCTTGGTCTGCCACCGGCTCCTTCTTCCCGGGTGAATTCCCACAGTCAGTCCCCCTGCAACACCTCTGAAAGGCTCCCAGAGCTCTTCTCCCCCAAAACCACGTGTGCAACACTTACTCTAAAGTCTCCCTTTAATGCCCCACTCTCCTCTCCAATCAAGGCCCTCGGGTACATTTAACGATGCACTCAACTGTCATTTACTTGGACAAGCCCAGTTATTTAACAAGAGAGTGTTAGACACTCAGTCATATCTGACTCTTTGCGACCCTATGGACTGTGTAGCCCACCAGCCTCCTCTGATTCTCCAGGCAAGAATGCTGGAGCGAGTTGCCATTTCCTTCTCAGAGGATCTTCCTGACCCAGGAATCGAACCTGGGTCTCTCGCATGGCAGGCAGATTCTCTACCATCTGAGCTACCAGGGAAGCCCGAGAAGGACACAGGAAATCTTATGCCTTCACTTCCGAACAGTGTCTGTCAGAGCATCACCAGCCTTCACCATCTCCTGGATCCCTGCCAGGTAAGGCACTGGACAAGCATCCTCACGATAACCCAGTAAACACCCCATTTACAGACAACAGAAGTGAGGCTCTGAGAGAGTAAGGGAGAATCTCCCGAGAGAGTAAGGGAGAATCTCCCAGCCAGATAGCATCAGGCACTCAGCTGGCACTGGAACCCAGGGGCTGCATCCCTGGTCCTCTCCACCCCTATTTAGAAGCTCACAGTGGTTGCAGAGTTGGTGTCACCTGCAGCCACACTGTGGCATACACACAGGGCCCTCTGGGAGAGCGTCCCTCTGGGGGCCCCTCTGGGGAAGGACTGGTCTGCAGAGCCAGGCATCACCGTCTACCTAGGACTGTCATGTCACGAGCATCCCTGCCTTCAGAAGATGCTGGCTAAGTTCCCAAGGGCCTGGCTGCCCTCCAGGGAATGTGGGTCCATTCATCCCATCAGAAGCCATTCATCACACCATTCCCCTTAAATTTACCCATGTTTCAGTCTCCAAGGGCCTGGCTGCCTGCCGGGGCAGCAGTGTGGACACCAAGGGGAGAATTAGAGTCATAGGCACATATCTCAGCATCCTTCAGAGATACTAGCACAGTGCCCCTAAGCCATTAACCAGAGTCAGTCCATTCTTGCTGCTTTTTCAGGGACTGGGAGAAAAGAGAAGATCTTGAAAGAAAAACAAAGAACCTTGATTGCCCCCAAGCGAATCAATGCCAATTACTAATGATGTTAGTAATGTTAGGACTGTGGAAGTCCTTTATGAAGCGTGTAAAGCTAACTTTTAAAGCAAACAAACCTCACTGCCATCAGTTCAAGGTTTCTGCCGCCCCCTGCCCAGTTCTTCACGGATTCCTCTTCCCTGCTTCCTAGGATCATGTGGGGACATCCTGGCTGTTACCAGATGAGGAAGCCACAGGGAACCCAGGGACAGTGTAGTCAGAGGCCAACCCCACAGGCTGGCACAGGGCTGCCAGCATCTGAGCCGCAAACGTGGTCCTCAAAACTCCAGCAGGACCATCTCAGAAACAAAGCAGATGCTCCAGCCGCCCTGGGACCACTCTACTCCAACCATCCTGTTTGACTTGGCTGTCTGTTTTCACAAAAGCGCTGGATCACTTTACCACTGAACAGAGCCCCTCATGCTCTTCACCGAGGTTCATGTGACAGCGAAGAAAACAAACGCAGCCCCCACAAGCCTGGAGCATTGGTAACTGATCCACAATCTCGGTTTCATCTCAAAATTGCATTTGAATTTTATAGACTCCTCTATAATATTTTGGTTTGTTTTCAAAGTCAAAAATAACATTTTAAATGACCGGCCACCAAGAAAACACTTCCCGTTGGACCTGCCTGGTGTCTCTGCCAAGAAAATACTTCCCGTCATGCTCTCCTGGCAGTGCTGTGTTCTCGCAAGTTCTGAGGACCCAGTTTGAGAAGCCTCAAAGATGACCGGTCTGTCAGCAGTTCCAGGATGTCATCCAAAAAGGTCAATCAGTTACTGACCTTGATCCCAGTGAGTGAAAGTCACTCAGTCATGTCTGACTCTTTGAGACCCCATGGATTGTAGTCCGCCAGGCTCCTTTGTCCATGGGGACTCTCTAGGCAAGGATACTGGAGTGGGTTGCCATGCCCGTCTCCAGGGGATCTTCCCGACCCAGGGATCGAACTTCGGGTCTCCGGTGTTGCAGGCGGATTCTTTACCATCTGAGCCACCAGGCAAGCCCAAAGGTGCCATGATCCCAGTGCTGCTATGAACATCAGTGAAGACTACACCACCAATGTCACTGCACAGGACCGAGGCGGCAGAGGCCGAGTCACCCCAAGACGGTGGCCAGCAGGACACGAACAACGCGGGCAAAGTCTACACAGGAAGTCAGCAGTCCTGCAACCGTCTGCATGGACACGTGCCTCAGTCTCACAGATCATAAGACCTTTGAGGGGACTCTCTGTAGGTTAGGTCAGCAGTCTCTCCACTGCCCCACAGGCAGAGCTAGCGAAGGTCCCTGCGTCCTACTCAGGGCCATGGCTCACCAATAAGCCTGGAACAGTGATATCAGTTGCCGAGGCCCTCAGCCACCTGCACCAAGGGTGAGCCCTGGCCTGGGCCCAGCTCCCTCGCCCCCCACTCCTGGCCCAACCCCCACTGAGTCAGCGTGGAAGGCAAGAGGGGGGAATCCTGCAGGGGACCGGCTGTAAAGGTTGCTCCGTGAAGGATGAAAACGCACATCATGGGAGCATCTGATCTGGACACATCTGCTGGTGCTTCAGTTTTCAGCTGCACTTCCTGAGGGCCCCAGAGGAACCCAGAAAGCAAAGGAAGCGAGTCTCCTTTTCTGAGCTCCTCAACGGCTGAAATGGGGACCTCTGGCGTTTCCTCACCTCACTGAGGACACAGAGACAGCCTCCTGGTCGAGGTAAGCTAAGAGAAAGGGGGTGTTAGATATCCTAAGGAAAACTTTTCCCAGGTTTTTGCAGTTTGGTTTGTTTCGTCTAAAGCTCTTCTGCATTTATTTCACTTGGGAGCCAAAGAGTCAGCAACGCAGTTGTCTTCTAGAAATGAAAGTAAACGGCTATTGGTTAGCTCAGTTTTTAGTGCTATCCAACATGTCACCTGCAAATGAAAGGTCCAGTTACAATACATGAATAGCTTGACAACTGAGCAAAGAAAGTGGTTTCTTTCTAGAATGACATCTACAGGCCCAGGGATCCTTTATAAGAAGCTGCATCTCTCTTCAGGGGCATCACCCACTGCTCCACCCTGCCCTCCTCTGCACTCAGACACCAAAAGAAAAGCCAGTGACAGATACTCAGAAAATGGCACCCAGCCCCCAAGATGTTGGCCCCACCAGGACGCTGGGTTTGTTAACTACACAGGTTCCTCCAGGGGGCGGGGGCAAAGGTGGCCGACATTGCACTCAAGGTCCACACACGAGTTCATCTTCCCAGCCATCCACAGCCCCTGCCCACCCCGTCAAAGCAGCCACTTCTCAACCTCTGAAACAAGTGCCCATCCATTGGAGGGAAGGGCCTCGCTCCCCGCCATCTGCGTCTTAAGGATTCACTGAAAAGAAAAGCTATGTGCAGATATTCTCATTCATCATTGTAGACAGGGAGATGAAACACCGCAAAATGTGGGTTTCAGCCCTAGTGTCCGAGAAGACTGCCCACCACTTCTGCCTCCTCTAGGCAGTTGGCCCATGTTAAGTCCTTCCCATGGCATTCTTGTCTGGGCTGGAACTCAGGAGTCCCGCCCAAGAACATCTGCATGCAAGTCTCTCTTGCCTACTTTTTAGGATGAAAGAATGGATTCTGAGGTTGGTGAAGTCTAACCACATTCTAACCACATGAAGAACTGATGCTTTTGAACTGTGGTGTTGGAGAAGACTCTTGAGAGTCCCTTGGACTGCAAGGAGATCCAACCAGTCCATCCTAAAGGAGATCAATCCTGGGTGTTCACTGGAAGGACTGATGTTGAGGCTGAAACTCCAATACTTTGGCCATCTGACGCAAAGAGCTGACTCATTTGAAAAGACCCTGATACTGGGGAAGATTGAGGGCAGGAGGAGAAGGGGACGACAGGATGAGATGGTTGGATGGCATCACCGACTCAATGGACACAAGTTTGGGTAAACTCCAGGAGTTGGTGATGGACAGGGAGGCCTGGCAGGCTGCGGTTCATGGGGTCGCAAAGAGTCAGACACGACAGAGAGACTGAACTGAACTGAACTGAACCACATTCTAATGTGAGAGGCAGCTTGGAAACCAGCACCCAGATAAAGAGATCTGAGCCATGGAGGGATAAAGATCTGAACGTGGAGGGAGGTGAGCTCATGGCAGGTGGGCCTAACTGTGACTCCACAGAGCAACCAGCCCTGAGGAACTCCAGTCTCCAAATGCATTCAATGCCATCCTTCACCCAGGCCCCTCCAAAGAAACAGTAGGCAAGAGCCAGGACCGCTGACCAGTGACAACACCACTCTGGGGTGACCAAGCGGCCTGCCAGGGCCACCCCCACAGTCGGTGGCTGAATGAGATGGAGGTGCCCGAGCTCCTGGCATTCAACTTCCTGGGCACAGGGATGGGGCAGAAGCAGCCTCTAAATGCATTTCACCCAGTGAGCATTCCTTGAGCGCCTACTTTGTGCTTGGCCCAGGCTCTGGAGATACAAAGATGAGTAAACCATTGCTGCCCTGCCCTCAAGGAGCTCACCCCCACCCAGGTCAGGAGCCAGAAACCAGGTCTGCCCTCCAAACTGCATACTGTAAAAACTCTAATAATTGCATGAGAGAGCTACTGAGAAAAATAATGTCACAGACATTATTAATCCCCTGTGGGCCGGAGACTTTTTAAATTGAAACTAGTATATGAAAAGAGGACGGTCTTTGATTCACAATTAATTTTAAAACTTTGGAGCGGGAAACACTTAAAGCTCAAGTCCAGCCCGCGGCAGCCAGGATCCTGCTCCAGATTACAGGGTAGTGTCCCCAGGGCAGAAGCGATGCAGGATGCGGTTCGCAGTGGCTCCTCTTACCCAGTCATACGGACACGGGTCAGTCTAAGTGAGTTAACATGGTGTCTCCTTGGCTCATTTGGCAGAAAGCCTGCCATTTGCACCCAGAGAAGGAAAGCAGCACATCCAGTATATCACTGGAGACGATTCCTTATCCTGTGCACCTCTGTGTATTCACTCACAACGTCAACAGGCAGAATCTAGAATTCAGTGTTTCTTCCTTGGCCAAGATGAGTTCGGGATTTGCTGGCCTAAAACATTCTAAGTAGGGTGGAGACCAAGGCAAACAGCCATGTCTCAGCAATGGTTCCCAACAGCTTGCCAAGCTTAGGATCACTCATTCAGAGGGCCTTAGTGTTGTCAATTCATGAAATGTCAATCCTGCAAGGAACCCTAGAACCTTAGAAGGAAGTTTAGAACCTGAGAGGGTTCTTAGAAAGGAGCCTGGAGCCTTCTTGGGGAGCCCCATCATTGTATGACTGAGACGTCTGAAGGGTCTCACTGTTGATTGAGCCTGACTCTGGGGCCTAACCGTGAGTGGTGGAGATGGTTATAGTTGGGTGGATTCATTATGCTCTTAAGCCAAGAGTTTAGGGGAGGAGGCAATCTCAAGACAGTGGGATTAGAGTTTTTAAATTCCACACCAGTCACATCTACATAAACAAACTAGGGAAAAGGCACCTGAAGATGGGTGCTCATTTTGATGAACTACTGATAGAAAAGACCAAAACACATGCTTGGACAGCCTTCCTGGTACATCCACAGATATGTCCTATGAAAGGAGTGCCAAGGAAGAAGTGAAAGATGCCAAGCTTAAGTTTTCAGGTCTCATAGTTTCACTGTCAAATAATTTGACATCTGCCCAAATTAGCTTTTGAGCCAGGTCCTACAGCAGAGGTTCAGTTCAGTTCAGTTCAATCACTCAGTCATGTCCAACTCTTTACAACCCCATGAACCACAGCACGCCAGGCCTCCCTGTCCATCATCAACTCCTGGAGTCCACCCAAACTCACGTCCATTGAGTCGGCAATACCATCCAGCCATCTCATCCTCTGTTGTCCCCTACTCCTCCTGCCCTCAATCTTTCCCAGTATCAGGGTCTTTTCAAATGAGTCAGCTCTTTGCATCAGGTGGCCAAAGTATTGGAGTTTCAGCTTCAGCATCAGTCCTTCCAATGAACACCCAGGATTGATCCCCTTTAGGATGGACTGGTTGGATCTCCTTGCAGTCCAAGGGACTCTCAAGAGTCTTCTCCAACACCACAGTTCAAAAGCATCAATTCTTCAGCGCCCAGCTTTCTTTATAGTCTAACTCTCACACCCATACATGACTACTGGAAAAACCATAGCCTTGGCTAGACGGATAGCGGAGGGGAGGGCTCCAAAGATGAATCCATAACAGCCCTTGGGTCCTAGCCATGCTCGCAAAGAAGCTTTCTGTATATGAAGTCAGCCTGAGAGAGAAGCGGTAAGAGCAACCTTTCCTCAGAGCCAGGAGAAGGGAAGGAAGCCATGAAGGCTTAGAAGTCAAGGAAAGGGAGACAAGAGATGTCACCCCCGAGACCTTTATTTCCCAGGGAGACGGGAAGCAAGGTCACCTGGAAGTGAGAGGAAGGCAGGTGGAGGAAGGGACTTGAAGAAAGTGGCCAAGTTTTGGAGAGAAAGAAAGGAAACTGAGAAAGGACAAACAGAATAATCTTCAAGCAGAACCTAGGGTGCAGATGAACTTAGAAAACCAGCTATAGGAAGCTGTTGCAATGTGGATGAACTTAGTTCTTATTTCTCCCGCAGGCTCAGCAATTAGCACACAGGAGAGAAAACCAGAGAGCCAGGGATAGGGGGCGGCTGGCATGGTCGTGCTGACATGAGTGTGGTGAAATGCTGGGACCAAGATAAAATAAGCCAGAAATGAGCCAGGAGACAATTTCTGGAGTCTGGCAATGAGAAGTGCCTACAGACCCAAAGCCTGGACAGTCTAATGACATGAGGGCATTGAAGATGTGAGATGATGGGGAATTTCATGATTCTAGGTTTTGGAGGGGAGCAGCTCCATTCTAGGGGACAGGAGTGGAGACTGTCAAATGGATTGTCAGCACTGAAGTTATGCAATTCAAGACACAAATGTGGAGATGCACATAATGAATCACGTGCCTTCAAGCTGTTTGGATTCAGGTGCACACCACAACTAGGGAATAGCCTGCACAGCAGAAGACCCAGGACAGCCAGAAATAAGTAATTTTTTTTAATTTCCAATTGTGAACTCTTCGCTAAACATGAGTCTGAGCTGTAATTTAACTGTCAAAAAAAAAAATTAGTAAGTTTCATGAACTAAAATAGAATGGAAAGAAAATATGAAGTATAAATCAAACTTTTATTTCAGTTCTGTGTCTCGTTTGGGCTCCATCGCTTAAGGAAAGCACAAAGGATTCGATTTTTAGAAATCCACAACATTACTAAAAATACTTATGAGCCTATTGAGAGCTAAAATTTCCCAGATGAACAGCTTGGTGAAAGCCCATGAACTGCCCTCTGAGCCCATGGTCTGGTTGGAAGCAGAGATGGACCAGGGTTATCATCCTGACCCCCGGTGCCCGGCTCTGCACAGAGCAGATCCCCCAGATCCAGTCACAGAAGAAAAGCTAAAACAACTTCAGAAAAGTCTTCAGAAAAGCTGGAGAGTAGGATTCCAATATGTGAAGGGACTTGTAACATCTTTTCACCAAAGACAAAACAAAGGGATATGGGTTTACAGCTCAACAGGAGAGATTTTACATTTAAATGCCGAGACCACTTTCTAACAAAAAGGTATGTGATGAGCGACCAAAGAGGAAGCCAAAACTTCTGCCCTAGAGTTGCATTTTTGCTTAGTCCTATAAGAGCATCCACATTTGTATGAGTGACCATCTGAAAATCACTCAGGTCCCGCCTCCAGGACTCACCACACATTCTTCATCCCCCTCGTGTGGCGTCCCAGACAGCCCCATAGGGTCTCAGCCTGGTGCCGCCATCTTGTTTTGTATACAGTGCTGCTCATGTTTCAAAGAATTTATGATCATGTTACAGGTTAAACTTTGTATCCCTCCCCTCTCAGATTTTTATGTTTAAGATCTAAGCCAAATTACCTCAGAATGGGACTGCGTTTGGAGCCTGGGCCTTACGAGGTGACTAAGTTAAAATGAAGCTTCAAAGGTGGCCCTAATCCCATCTGACTGGTATCCTTAGAAGAAGCAGAAATCTGGACACAGAGAAGCCAAGGATTCATGGCCACAGAGGAAAGATAAGCCGAAGAAAAAGACCTGGTGAGAAATCAAACCTGCTGACACCTTCATCTTTGGACTTCGAGCTGCTAGAACTGTGAGGAAATAAATATCTATTGTTTAAGATAACCAGTCTCTGATATTTTGTTATGGCATCTCTACCAAACTCATACGGATTATATGCCTGACTCTCTGCTTACATTGCTTATTGTCTTTCTTTCCCACTCTAATGGCAGAAAGTGAAAAGGATCAAAAGAGCCTCTTGATGAGGGTGAAAGAAGAGAGTCAAAAAGCTGGCTTGAAACTCAACATTCAAAAAACTAAGATCATGGCATCCAGTCCCATCACTTCATGGAAAATAGATGGGGGAAAAATAGAAGCAGTGACAGATTTTCTTTTCTTGGGCTCCAGAATCACTCTGGACAATGAAGGCAGCCATTCATTAATTAAAAGACGCTTGCTCCTTAGAAGGAAAGCTATGACAGCATGTTAAAAAGCCGAGCCATCGACATCACTTTGCCAAAAAAAGATTCATATAGTGAAAGCTGTGGTTTTTCCAGTAGTCATGTACAGATGTGAGAGCTGGACCATAAAGAAAACTTAAACACTGAAGAACTGATGCTTTTGAGTTGTGGTGCTGGAGACTTTTGAGAGTCCCCTGGACAGCAAGGAGATCAAAGCAGTCCATCCTAAAGGAAATTAACCCTGAATATTCATCAGAAGGACCAATGCTAAAGCTGAAGCTCCAATACTCTGGCCACCTGACGCAAAGAGCCGATTGGAAAAGACTCTGATGTTGAGAAAGACTGAAGGTAAAAGGAGAAGGGGGCAGCAGAGGATGAGATGGCTAGATAACATCACTAACTCAATGGACATGAATCTGAGCAAACTCTGGGAGATAGTGAAGGACAGAGGAGCCTAGCGTGCTGCAGTCCATAGGGTGGCGAAGAGTCAAACACGACTTAGCAACGGAACAACAACAGTTACTGTCTTTCTTTCCTACTAGAATATAGTCTTAAGGCAAACCCTTGTCAATCTTATTCACTATTGTATCTTCAGCACCCAGAATTGTGCCTGGAAAACCACAGGCACTGAATGAATTAATTACATAATTAAAGTTCTGTTTTTAAGTAAAGACAATGAGGTCAAGATAGATTTCCAACCAGCAAAGAGGCCTTCTGAAATCTGAACAGGAGCCATGGTTTCCAGCAGAATAAAAGAATAGATTTTCCTATGGTTTCAAATAAACACTGGAAGAAAGTGAGGTATTATAGATCAAAGAATGAGAGCCAACCCTTGGGGTGTCACACCAGGTGCAGATGCTAATATCTGTGTTTCTAGGACAAATCCCTTCCTTTGTTGTTGTTGGGTTTTTTGGGCGGTTTTTGTTTTTTGGGGTTTTTTTTTTGCATTTAAAGACTGTGTATTTTATTACATCAAAATAGCCTGTAGATACATTTGGGGGAAAAAAGTATTATATATAAGTGCAAGACATTGTTCATTCTACCATGTTGATGTGCAAATCAAAAATAGTGCTTCTTTTGTTTAATGGGACTATCATATATTAACCATTCCTCAATAGCATAGCCTATTTACCAGGCCTTATTTCAAAAGGTACAGATGCAACGTTGGTCACTTATTGATAATTTCTCATAAGTTATTTTTATTATTTTCATTAACAATGAAATGTCTTTTTTTTTCTGGAGCTAAATTTATTCATTCTGGATATGCATTTTATTAAAGCTCTGCTTTACATCATACACTAAAAAAGTTCCTCCAGGATCTTTCTTAACACCATGTATGACAAATACAGTGTTATATATTATAGAGAGCATTCTTTGGCATCAAGAACCCACAGAGGCTCCTGCAGAGAGAGATTAAAGGATCTCACAGTCATAAATCCAGTAGTGAACTGGGCTGTAATTGTCTGTGATTCTCAATTCCCAGGGTTTCTATACCACATGCTTACTCAGAAAGGACACACACCCACAAGCCTGTTTCTATTAAAGATGGCATAAGAAATGAACTACTTAAGAATAAATATTACTCATTCTAAAACTGCCATTCAAAAGCTTTATCAGGAAGATGATTAAAAATAAAATGGTTATTTAAAAGACAAAGTCTAAGGTTCAAAGGCACAGTGTATCTGTCAGTAAAAGGTGTATATGTGCCTGTGAATGTTCACATGTGGGTCTGTAGGAGTAGACAACCTCCAAAATAAACACCCTCCCTATGTTGCACATTTTCTAGGTGTACAGTCTTCTGGACTCCTTCACTGTTCATGTCTTCCAAAGCTTGACCCTTGGCCTTACTGTTGTCTCTCCTAATTCTCAGCCTCTCATCACTCTTCCTACTTCAACTCTGACTCTTCAGCATGGCTCCCAACCCATGCCTACCTCTTGCCCTCATCACCAATCACCTATAAGACAGGTCCGTTACATCAAGTCCCGCATTTTGAACAAGAACACATCACCCTTCCCAAAATCCAGTTTCCTTTTCAGGCTGTTTTGTTCTTCCATTCCCTATTTTTATAAAACGGTCTTTGAAAACTGCCTACACCCGTCAAAATCTGACCTAAGAGGCAGATTATGGTCACTGGTTTAGACATACTCACCTTCCTCTCAACAATAATACCAGATTGGTGTATTTAAAAACACCACGCCTTGCCACATTGCCTTTAGGATATTTACTCAACCACACTCTGAAATAACTGCTTTCATTTTGCATTACTGTTTAACCATTAATTAAACATATTCAAGAGACACAACAAGAAATGTCAACACTTCTCTCAACAAGTAAAACGATACGGTCAGACAACATCCACATCCAAGTGATAAAACACACATGAATACAAATATGGAGCAGAGATGGGAGGCAGGTTATCGAACGTATCACAAAGTATCCCGTGCATCAGAAAAGAGAGAAAGCCGGGATGCAGCATATTAGCCAATAAAGCCACTGTTTGGTGGGCTCCATTCGTTTCTGCATCCACACATAGAAGAGCTGTAAATATCCTCATCGGGCCAGGACTGCCATCTCAACCACCATATTTGCCTGTTAACAGAGCAACAGTACCCCTGGATATAGACAAGGACATACCCCCACACCAGAACATGAAGGAGCGGTGAGGAATGAGCAATACTGGCTGCAGTCTGGTCCATCCAGTGCAGTGCAGATCGACCAAAACTGTGCGGCGTGTGTGTTAGTTTAGCGATGGGAACTAAATGAAGATTTGTGAGCACATGTGTGTGACAGAAGCACAGCCCTCTTTCGAGATGGTGCTTCAGTGAAGACATGAACCGAATGAGCAAGTAGTACCTGTGACGGTTTCATTAAATGGTCCTGGACCCTTAATGGGAAAACCATCAATCTTGATCCATTCACCTCCTAAATTAGGAAAATGCAACTTGATCGTTAGAAAGGAGGACTACTGGATTTTCCACACTTCACTCATCCCTCAATGTACATTTCAATGGTCTTCTCAACAGTCTGCCAAAGGATCTGCTCAGGCCATACAAGTGACCTGACCCCTAAACTATATGGACAACACATATTTTCAGTCTTTTATACATGGTTAACTGTAGTGAGTACCCCCAAACTTAAGACAAAATGCTAGTAACCTACATCAAAAGTACTTTAGAAGAAGGGATAAATCTCTCTAATTTGCAGTCTTCCAGCTTGCTATGCAAGTCTAAAAAGTTCTTGTTCGGGATCTCCTTAATGAATTCTAAATTTGCATTGACCTGAAGAGGCAAAGACTTTCCCAATCTAAGTCACAAAAATATAGCCTCCAATTCTAAGGTAAGACTTACCAGGCAGGCTCTCCGCTCTGTAAACGGGACGGCTCACTCCATTGCTGTTTTCTGCAGTAACCAGGACAAAGTACACTACCCCCGGTTCTGAAACACACGGTTCATGTCAAGCCACCGTTTCAAATCTCCAAGAATGACAGTTTAAGTCACTGTCTTCCTCATACCAGTTACAACAAAATATAAAAAACCGAATTAAGAGGTCACTCCAACTATAGCCTTCTCTCTTTTCTTTAATCAAAATCACTAACATTGGTCTCAGGCAATTGAAGCACACTTGACCAAAAGAACACAAAATTTATTTAGTACAAAGCACATGACATGTGTAATAAACCTGGATTCATGAGCAGTCAAGAAAAATAGCTTTTGAGTTTTTTTTTGAAATCAATGTAGGAAACAGACACACACTGTCCACAAAATAATGTTTTAACCTACAGTGTTAGTAACGACAAAGACTATTTCCCAATGGCAACCTCCAAAAAAATTGTAAGAACATTTCAGTGTAACTCATGAAATTTAGCACATGGGAAATCTACACTGCAATAAGTAGAACCTCATGAAATTTTCTTCTTTTCACAACAAAATATTTCCCTTACTATGTGTGCAGGTTTTCTTTGACTATTTCAACAAAATAGTCAAAAGATCTAGAAAAAGCATTTCCCGAGGCCTTGGAAATGCTATGCCTGAAATAACTGGACTGCACTTTTTGACATGCATCTAGGGATCAAGGTTACATAATGAAGGTCTCTAGCTGATATCCTGAAATTGCTGGGACACAAAAGAAAACCCAGACACCATGTTACAAAGCGAGGGTACCTTGAACCTACAGTTTTGAAAAGCAAAACTCTGGTAATGCTGGTTTTCCTCAAAATGAATTATTATCATGTGAAAGATAAGCCAAGGTGCCAATTCCTCTAAGAGATGAAAGTTTGTGGGCATTTGAGGGGATAAAGCACTGGAGGGGTAAGAGTTCTGTCAAAGGCAGTAATGATCATTGCATTTCTCCCAGTGACGAACATCCCTTTCACAAAACTTCAGTTCTCAGGCAGCGGTCCAGGACCAGTAACACATTGGGACCCCTACTGGGCTCAAGACTGGTCTGCCTTCTGTCTGACCACGGTGGGACTTGGTGGCCTTGAAGGTTTGGCACGACCTGCTGGACCAACCGGGAAATGCTGTAGGTTTGGACAAAAAGCAAAACCAGGCATCGCCAGCACTTTCTTCATTCTGAGCTTATTCGTATTTCAAAGACATTTCATCCAAGTGTCTCTGTTTTGCTTCAGAAAACTGATTTTCATCAGGAAGTTGCCGGGGGCGGGGTGCAGGGGAAGGGTGGGGATACTCTTGGTTTTCAGTGAGTTCTAGGGCTTTCTTTTTGCATGTTTTTCTTCTCTGCAGTCAACCTAACAACCCAAAGGTTGGGCAAGAAACTGGGACCCTGCTCATGCCTTTGTGGGATAAGATCTCCACTTAACATCACGGTCAGACTCTGGGGCCCTGGTGATACGGAGGAGATTCAGAGAAATGTACGTTTAGCTGGAGCCATGAAGACGGGAATCTGTGTCTCCCTCCTGTGTACCTTCTTCTCTGCTCCCAGAAAGCCTAATAGCACAAGGCAGGAGGTGGAGAAGGACTAAGTGTTCTGGACCAGGAAACTAAGGAGCCACGAGCTGGTTTTGATCCACCGAGGGAGGGCAGCAGAATGCTAACGTGGCTGGGGGCACCTGCTTATCACAGGTGCTGACTTCTGTGACTTCTTTTTTTTGGGGGGGGGGTCATTTATTTTTATTAGTACTTCTGTGACTTCTGTAGGATCCATCTTAAGGTTGGACCACGGGATGACTGTAGAATATATGGGGTCTCAGGCCAGAGGGACTAAGAAAGGGGAATACAGGGGATCCACTGGAGGTAGCTCAAAGCTTAAGTTCAAAACCACCTACACTGCACTGATACAACAATATATTTGGCAACATGTTAAATACTCCAAACTTCCAGAAGCAAATTTAATGGGGAGAAATGTTAATGCCACATCTGAATCAGATGTGGCAAAGCAAGACACACCATACACCCCTACAGGGACACATTGTTTAACTAATCCCTAATTATAAACTGGTTTATAAATTAGAAATCTCAAGGTCAGACTACAAAGTTGTCCAATAGTCAAGTTTCTATGAGCTAAAAAAGAATCAACGTATATTCCAAAAGCACATCCAGAAACTAAGAATTGTTTCCTACATCAATTTGGAGAAAGATCCAGGAATTCAAATGCAGGATGGGAAGCTCATGAGCAAGATGAAGGCTGTTGTTTAACAGGCTCTTAACCTTGGCTACCCAAGAACCAAAGAACCAGTGGGTGCCATTTTTGTCTCCCAAATAGTCAGCCTGAGAATGGAAGGAGAATGGAGGTGGACAGTTAGTTCTGACCGGGAACAAGACAGAGTGTCACTTACCCACATCCTCAATAAGGAAGGAGTGCGTCTCCGCATTCACCTTGATGTATTTAAGACTTTTCAGTGACTTCCCATAGGCAATGTTGTAATGCTCCACGGATCTACTGGTAGCATCTTTGGGTGGGTCCCATGTGACTTTCAGGCCCATTTTAGTGGACAGCAGTTTCACATGCCTTGGCTTCAGTGGGTGGTCAGCTATGCAAACAGCACAACTATCAACTTACAGGAAGGGCAGACTGGGAAAACGAATTTTTTCCAATGTTCTCTGACATGGTTAGCGAAAGAGCAAACGACTTTCCATCTGTCTGATCCTAAAGACTTTTAAGTACCGTCATGTTTGGACATCATTATAGTGTGACAGAAAAACAAACATACCAAACCCACAACCTCTTATGCATTTCAGAGAACTGTGAGTGGTAAATTTAAATCAAAAGTGAAACAAATCAAAATAAATTCTAGACATTCCCCAGCTTGATTGTGTTGCCTTGCTAGGACAAGATTAACAAAATAGTAATCTGACATATTCTCCAGAAGCATTCATATATTTAATAAATTCTCAGGATTTGGCATGGTACAGCTGGACAATCTTTAAAACCACCCTGAGAAGAACAACATAAAACTCTCATGATCAGGAAGAATATCCACTGTATCTAAAGGCAGGGTAGAGAATCAGTCATTTCCACAAAGAAAACAAATCAAGATCGACATCTTGAAAGAGAGGCAAACCTCTGGTTTTAGCTGCAGGTCGCTAATTTAAATGTTTCCATATTTTGTCCCAGAAGAAGACAGAAAAATTATCAAGAAGCACAACATTTTTATCTTCATTGATGAAGTTCCAAAATAGTGTTCTTTTCCAAACTAACCAAAATGAAACATAATGTTTTGTCAAACACACCCTCTCAGCTCATAATATAACTGATATCACAATGCAACGTGATATAAATAGATGCTAAAGAGTCACACAACAGTCAACGTAGGGGCAAACCTGAATCTGAAACTGATTATTTACCAAAGAAAGGCATTCTTAGCTGGCAAAAAAAAGGTAACCTAAAAAACCTAGAAACATTTAAACTTCAGAACACTTAGAAAAATGAATTTAGACTCTCATAGAAACGAAGGAAAGGGGAGTGTTTCACGACAACACATAGATTGGTTAGTATGTGATCTTTAACACTAATGAAGATTCTGAACAAAATAAGTAGAGCTGATTCTAACATACATCCCTTATTCTTCCCAAAATTACCCCGCTGCATTAGGAGGAAAATGATAAGAAAAGGAGAGAACTCCTGGGATCCCACTAAAGAAAGTCAAGGAATGAAAAAATAGAGTATGAATACCATAATTTTTGAGGCACCAGAGAAAGCGTGTCCACTTTGGAGACAAAAACACAATGTCAGAGGACAGGCACAGAGCAAAGCCCAGGAAGCATTTCTTCCCCAACATCAGAGGTGAGGGGCCTGTAAACGTGAGATGGGAGAAATCAAGGACAAAAAGCCTAATGCCATCGGGGAAATTCTGAATTGAGGAGACAGTAAAGACAGCCCACTTGGTAGCATCTGGATATTTAAAATTAGCAATCAGGGCGACTCTGCCTTAATTCTCATGAACCCTTCCTTGCCTACAAGGAAATCTGCAGGATTTTCTTGGCTGGAGGACAGGAGTTCCCTTTCCTCAGTTTCTTTTATTTCTTCCAAGATTTCACTTTGAAAACCTTCCCCCCATTCTCTGCCATGGGTTTGACCTTCTCTAGCAGCAGTCCCCATTTCCTGCCATAGAAGAAATCACTCCCAAGAATCCTGTTCTTCACCCTGACCAAAACATCGTGGAAACAAAGCAAGGACTCCAACACCTCGAAATGGTTGGGTGAGTCTCCTAAGGAAGAAAACAAATGAATGAATACGTGAACAACGCTTTTCTTTACAGCTCAGTTCCAAACCTCCCTTTAGGAAAGTTCGATCCTGGACAGATAGTCTCTAATGTGAGATTTGTGAGGCCCTAACACCTCATGTTTTCCACTGTGCCCAAGTGATTCAATCCGTACACAATGACCTCGGTCTGAAGATGACTCCCGTTCATTACTGACATCCAAAAGGAACAATCCATAAATACACTCACTGTTCTTTCCTGCTCTGCCTCATCTCTGTCCTTGGACACAGCATGGAATCATTTCTAAGTCACATGAGAATTGTGGTCAAATGGTGCATCCGCCAAGGGTAAGGGGGACATTGAGAACCTCAAGGAGCTCCAATAAGATGAGGAAAATAAAGAAGAACAAGAGGCAGATCCCCCTGGGTCATCAAAACTGAATGCACATCACTGCATTCCGCTTACCCCATCAGTTTCCAAGGTGTCCTCACAAGACTTAGCTTGTTCTCCCCCTGCCAGTGATCAAGAACCATCAGTGTGTCTCAACACAGTAACTGTCAGCAATTTTACACCAAAAAAAAAAAAAAAGCCATCTGGTGTAAACCAACTCTAAAGTATAAAAATGGGAGTGGGAAATGGACAAGAAAAGGGGGCTTATTGAGTGCCTACCACCCACCACCCTCTGCCTGAAACTCACACTGCATAAGATGCTATTAACACACACAACCCAGGAGGTGCTGTTTACTCCCTCCATATGGCAGATGAAGACAGCAAGCAAGGCCTGGAACAGAGAGGTTAGGAGACCTGTCCAGGGTCATACAACTGTACAGGGGTAGGACCAAATGCAAACCCTGCTGTGTCCAACTGCAATGCCTGGCTCTCCCCACAGCTCATAGATCCTTGGACTCTGCCCCTGCTCATAAATGATCCATGACCACACCCATGAAAACCTGATTTAGGAAGCCACTAGTATCCTAAAACCAATCGTGAGAGCTCCAGCTGGGTTTACCCTTTCCGTCCACCACCTATCCCACCTTCTCAGACCATTTTCCCCTCGGAGGGGCACTCTGCCCTCACCCACAGTCACTTCACCTCCTGCTGTCTGTCTTATTTGGCTCCTCTCCCTGGAAGGAATGGAGTAAGTGAATGATGTTGACATTTGTATAACAAAATCTTGGGCCAAAGTAGGGAAGTAGAAGTGTTAGTCACTCAGTCGTGTCTGACTCTTTGCGACCCCATGCACTGTAGCCCACCAGGCTCCTCTGTCCATGGGATTGTCCAGGCAAGAATACTGGAGAGGGTTGCCATTTCCTTCTCTAAGGGATCTTCCTGACCGAGGGATTGAACCCTGGTCTCCCGCATTGCAGGCAGATTCTTTACCATCTGAGCAACCACCAGGGAAGCCGTTGGGCCAAAGTAACAACTTTCTAGCAGTGACATTTTAGGACTTAGAGAGTTACCTAATGAAGGTCGTTTCTGAAACACAAAGGCCTTTAGGGGATCCTGAAATCACGCATTAGGGTCAACGGCCTTATAAAATCAGTCCTGAATTTAAGGTTCTCCAAACACCTTAGGCCAAAACCCCTCCCCGACACCACCCCCAACACACACAAATCAGGCCAATTACACACAATACAACAGTGACTTAAGGGGCATTATCATTCCCTGGATTCTCATCAACTTTGACCTTTAAAATTGATGTCATTGCTGACGCTGCCTGGTCAACAGCACCCATGCCTCACTCAGAAAAGTTTGGATGAAAAGAACAGGAAGGACGGGTGAAAGGAAATCTGTGGTCGCTCCAGGTCCACTCCTCACTACATGCCTTAGCTTTGCAGGAATCCATCAAACCAGCCTCTAATTAAGGAAGAATGGCTCTAGGCAGGTGCAGATCAACGTGCATGCATGCACCTGGGTTACTCGACAGAAGACTTATTCTTGGGACTAGAAACATGGCGATGTTTCCTATCCCTGATCATCATTTGGTAGGTCTCATGACTTCATTCCTTAAATGAAACGTAGGAAGTGTGAAGCGGGTTTCAGGGTCTGCAAACTGCATTCTGGGTTCTGTGTTTCAGGAGTACCATTCTAGTAGCATAAAGTTGAGACATGACAGTGATTTCTTACTTATTTGTAAGTGTTCATAGACCATCCTCACTGCTAGATAAATGAAGCACAGAACCCTCTTGGAACAGTTTTCAGGATCCTCATCTGATTAAGGTAATGAGGGGTATACTCTTTAAAGCTTACACACCCCATGAACTGCTTCTCCAAAGAGAAAAAGGACAAGCCCAAAGTCAACATGATAGGAATTACACGGCTCGATACAGGGGACGTTGGGAGGTGACCTCACAAAGCGTACTCAACACATGAGGGCCGTGACAAGCTGTTTTCTCATCTCCGTAGAAGGCAAAATGTGGAAGTGAGTTCAAGCTGCAGCCGCCAGGATTTTAGATTAAGTACAAAGAATTTCCTGTCCCTGTCCTTCCCCATCTCCCCCCAGTCAAGGCTGTCTTTGAAGGGAGACAGATGGTAAGGTGCTCAAGACAGAAGCAGCAGCCAGCAGCGTCTGCTATGACTCAAACAATCGCATACCACTGCAGACTCATTCCACAGTTCATACCAGTAAACCCCATCCAGAGTCAAGAATATTTTACCAGGTACTAAGTGGCAAAATGGTATTTTGATGACATTTCAGATACCTGGTCATTGCCAAGCTAGATTTCAGTGCTATGGCTCCCCTGAGGCCCCTATTGATCTGTTTGAGAATGAAAAATAAGGGACAGTTGGCACCCGGAATTCTCACTTTGGTCTAGGCTCCAAACTCCTGCTCTCATTCAAGAGGGCCCTGGAGGCCAATTCAGTTGAAGGGCCACAGTATGGATCCACATCTGTTTAAGGATGGTTCCAAGATTCCAAGAGCTCCTCCATGTCAATCCTTGGAGAGTCCACAGAGCAGCTTCAAGGGATCCTCTGGGGCTGACAAAAGCCCTCAAGAAGGCTGAGTGCAGAGCTAGGTACCCGTGGCCAGCTTGGCCCGCCATGTACAGGGTGCATTTATTCACAGTGGACAGGGCGCCATCCCCACCTCCCCACTCTGGCACCTATCTGGGCATCAGATACTGACCACACACTCAGTACTCACGTAAATGACTGATAGATTGACGAAAAGACGCTAAGTTTGGACTGATGAGGTCAGCCAAGTGTCCCCCCGAGGACCAGGAAGATGGAGCAAATAAGTGGAGACATATGAAGGAATGCACACGCTATATGAAGGCACAATTTAGTTTGTTTCTGGCACCTGCTGACGAAAAGGAATTCAGGACCCAGATTGTCCAATATTCTGGAGGTTTTTCTAAGAAGCTAGAAATCCTGGATTTTGTGTGAAATTTCTCCATTTTATATATTTCTCCATTTTATACTCCATTTAAGTGTTAAAAAAAAAAACTATATGAAGAAGCACATATACACCCACACAACCACACACACACACACACCAGCTGGCCAGACTCAGTCCATTGGCCGCCAGTTGGTGACCTCTACCTTAACTCCGGGAGCAACCATTTATTTGCTGATCCTGACAACTTCCCAATGTCCTATTTCAATTCTGAGACTCCCATGGGAGTCTCGGTCCATCCGAAAGAGCTCTAGGTCAAGATGAAGGCTAAAGTCTGGAGAAGAACCAGGACTAACCCAGCCCCTAAAGGCTTACGGTACAGATCTGTTCAAGGGCTCATCTCCCACCTCCAAAATTCCCTCTCTCCCCCAAGAGACCCAGTGGCTGTGAAAATACTGGCCTGGGCTCCAAGGAAGTAGAGAAGACCCAAGTGGATCTGGGGAGGGGAGTGTAAGGTGTTCCCTCGGCTTCCTCTGCTCATAGAACCAATGACTTCCATGTGCTCAGCTCTGACCTAACCATCCCAGACCAAGTCCCCACTGCCGATTTGAGAGGTGTGTGTGAATTTCAAACTGAACACATTCAAGATTCTTGGTGCAGACACACCACCCATCCTTCGGGGTACAGGCCTATCCACAAGGGCTGGAAATAAACATGCTTCTAGAAAGAGAGCTCTACCAAGGGCAATTTCTCAGATTAAGAGAAGAAAAGCTCAGAATCCATTAATACAATGAATCAAGGGTAAGAATGATCCCAAAAAGGCACCATTCATGGAGAAATGCTTAAGACTATGATTCAGAATAGTAAGTGAATCTTTCTGATCCAAAGTGTTGTTTTTGTTTGTTTGTTTTGCATTAAAAAAAATATCATACAGGTGCTTGTTTGCATTCTTCAGACAAGGAAAAGGAGAAAGGAAGGCAGACGGATGGCAGATGCGAGGGAGAAGTTGTGAAGCCCCCACTGACCCACCTGCGTGCTTCCTCTGTTTCAGCTGCATCATAGCCTCCCAACTTGATGGACTTTAGCCAAATCTGCTACACCAAAGTGTTGACGCACAGAGTTCAACAAACATCAGAGGATAAATGAACACTTTAAGCTGGATTTACAGCCAACCCACCATCTACAAACAAAACAGTAGTTGACAAACATGC